>NC_091394.1:83897923-84221257 GCF_032191515.1 Phaenicophaeus curvirostris | reverse complement strand
TCAAGTCCATCACAAAACTTTGTATTTTAACAGCTTCCCACACATTCAAAAGACAGCTATCACCAATGCAAGGGGAAAAATGAACAACTACTGCAGCTATTTTGTGGCAGAGACGTGAAATAAAATCCAGTGCTCAAGATCAACCTTCAATTATTTAGTACTTGCATTAAATCCTTCCTTCTTATTCCCAAATTCCCTACTTATTCAATACCCTCATGTAAGTTACACAATACATAAATAAGATTATAAGAATCCTGGTTTATCACAATACTGATTCAATCTAAGTAGTGCCTAGTCTGCAACAAAAGTAGAATAGCTCAAGGACACTTCCAGAAAAGAAAGCGGGAAGGGATGAGGGGAAAGAAAAGGAACCAAATGTAATAATCTAATAAAGGTTGTATAATATGCATTTATATGAGGACAAAAGGGGACAACTGGGATTGGAAGGACAGCTTTAAACTTCATGTTTATGAATGTTTCTCAACTTTGTAACCACGACATCATTTTGATATAGGAAACTGCATGAAAAATCTTGCATATTATATGAAACTGAAAAGGAAATATTTCATTATATGGAATAAAATGCATCTGAATGCTGAGAGAGCTGGCTGATGACAAGACTCTACAATATGACTCTACAATATGACTCTACAAAATTTTCTACTGGAGATGGAGGAAAGGGTCTGGATAAAATGAAACATCTCAACTCATCTTCAAGAAAGGCAAGGAGGGAGACCCAGAAAAAATATGGAAGCTACAGGCCATTCAGCCTAAACTCAGATCGCAGAAAGACTGTGCAGTAAGTTCTTCTGGAAGTCACAGAATCACAGAATAACCAGGTCGGAAGAGACCCACCGGATCATCGAGTCCAACCGTTCCTATCAAACACTAAACCATATCCCTCAGCACCTCGTCCACCCATGCCTTAAACACCTCCAGGGAAGGTGACTCAACCACCTCCCTGGGCAGCCTGTTCCAGTGCCCAATGACCCTTTCTGTGAAGAATTTTTTCCTAATGTCCAGCCTAAATCTCCCCTGGTGGAGCTTGAGGCCACTCCCTCTTGTCCTGTCCCCTGTCACTTGGGAGAAGAGGCCAGCTCCCTCCTCTCTACAACCTCCTTTCAGATAGTTATAGAGAGCAATGAGGTCTCCCCTCAGCCTCTTCTTCTCCAGGCTAAACAACCCCAGCTCTCTCAGCCGTTCTTCATAAGGCTTGTTCTCCAGCCCCTTCACCAGCTTTGTTGCCCCTTCTCTGGACTCGCTCCAGAGCCTCAACATCCTTCTTGTGGTGAGGGGCCCAGAACTGAACACAGGATTCGAGGAGCGGTCTCACCAGTGCTGAGTACAGAGGGAGGATAACCTCCCTGGACCTGCTGGTCACACCATTTCTGATACAAGCCAAGATGCCATTGGCCTTCTTGGCCACCTGGGCACACTGCTGGCTCATATTCAGTCGGTTGTCAACCAACACCCCCAGGTCCCTCTCCTCCAGGCAGCTTTCTAGACAGACTTCTCCTAGTCTGTAGCACTGCATAGGGTTGTTGTGCCCCAAGTGCAGGACCCGGCATTTGGCCTTGTTAAACCTCATGCCATTGGACTCTGCCCAGCGGTCCAGCCTGTCCAGATCCCTTTGCAGAGCTTCTCTACCCTCCAGCAGATCGACACTTCCACCCAGCTTAGTGTCATCCGCAAACTTGCTCAGGGTGCACTCGATGCCTTCATCCAGGTGATAGATAAAGACATTGAACAGGGCTGGACCCAGCACTGAGCCCTGGGGAACCCCACTTGTCACTGGCCTCCAGCTGGATTTCACACCATTTCCCACCACTCTCTGGGCCCGGCCATCCAACCAGTTTTCCACCCAGGAGAGTGTGCGCCTGTCCAGGCCAGAGGCTGACAGCTTCTCAAGCAGAATGCTGTGAGAAACTGTGTCAAAGGCTTTACTGAAGTCCAGGAAGACCACATCCACAGCCTTTCCCTCATCCAGCAGCCGAGTCACTTTGTCATAGAAGGCGATCAGGTTAGTCTGGCAAGACCTGCCTTTTATGAACCCATGTTGACTGGGCCTGATCACCCGGTTCTCTTGCATGTGCTTCATGATAGCACCCAAGATCACCTGCTCCATGACTTTCCCTGGCACTGAGGTCAGATTGACAGGCCTGTAGTTTCCTGGATCCTCCCTGCGACCCTTCTTCTAGATGGGCACGACATCAGCCAGCCTCCAGTCCAGTGGAATTTCCCCAGTCTTCCAGGACTGTTGAAAGATGATGGAAAGGGGTTTGGCCAGCACATCCGCCAGCTCCTTCAGTACCCTAGGGTGAATCCCGTCTGGCCCCATAGACTTGTGGCTGTCTAGTCGGGCTAGCAAGGCTCTGACCACCTCCTCTTGGATCACAGGAGCCTCATTATGCTCCTCTAGGTCCTGGGTTTGTACACAGACGGAACGACCCTCCTTACAACTAAAGACTGAGGCAAAGAAGGCATTAAGTACCTCAGCCTTTTCCTCATCCCCTGTCACCGTTGTTCCTTCTGTGTCCAATAGGGACTGTATGGTCTCCCTAGTCCTCCTTTTATTATTTATATATTTGTAGAAAGATTTTTACAAAGTCATGTAAAAAAAGTCATGTCCAGACACAAGAACAAGGTGACCGTGACAATGAAGACTAACTGCACACTGCACAATGTGTGTGTATATTAGCAAGAGTGTAGCTATCAGGTCAAGTAAAACTGTTATTCTCCTCTATACGGCTCTGGAGAACAATTGCACAATTTGGGGCTCAATACTAACATACTGAAAAATGTCTAGCAGAAGGCTACTAAGATGATTAGAGTGAGATTTGTTCTGCTGCGCACAGAAGGCTAAGGCAGAATTGCAATGCTGTCTTCAGCAACCTAATACATATCACAGAGAAGATAAAGCTGGACTCTTCTTGAATGTACTCAGCATAAGGACAAGCAGCAGTGGACACGAGTTACAACACCGAAAATTCCTACAGGAACCATCATAGTGAAAGCTGACAAACACTTAAGAATGGCCCAGAAAGAGTAGAATTTCCATCCTTACAGATATTCAAAATGCTACTGGACTCAACTTTGATAGTTGCTCCTGCTTTGAGTTGAGTTTCAGTGAGTTGCCAGACCTCCCACCATTAAGCCTAAATTCCCCTATGATTCTACCACTGCAAAGAATCACTTTGGGTACCCAAAACAGGATGGAACTGCTTTCAGTCCAGATTAATTTGCTAATAAGGTGTCCAAATAAACAACTCTTCCTTTCTTGTTGAAGTGTTCCTTGATACACATTCATATTTAGGGTGAAAAATAAAAAACCCAAAATACATGCAAATAGCATGAAAGACGGTTTAGAAGTAATACAAGTTTTCAGCATAGTCAAGTGTGCTCTTTCACATAATTTCATTTTCACCCAAATGTATTGAGCCTACTAATTATGTGATGGTTTTTCCTAAGTGCTTCATTTGAAACCAGCATCCAAAACCCCAAAGCTGTACTTGCTACATTTCTAAAAACAAGCAGTAAAGAAAACTGCTGATAAGGCAGCAACACAAATTAGTGTTTTCAGTCTGTGATTTGGTATTTTCTGTTCTGTCAAATGTAATATAAGACCATGGACCCAAGGTGAGCCTGACACTGAAAATACTATGGATGATGCAATACTTAGAAAGCAAGAAGCGTGTAGACAGAACATTGAGGACTCAAAAAATATGAAGACAAAGGAGAACAAATAGGTAATAGCTTCCAATTGTTGCAGATAATAACTATGTTCAATGAAAACTGGATCAGGACTTGTATTAATAGACTAGTGCAAATGTTCATGTGATTCTGGAATAGTGAATTGTTTATTCCTGAACACTCAATCACCCCAACAATTTACAAGCCCAGAAGGCAAATACGGATAAAAGGAATAAGCAAAATTTTGGGAACTGCAGGAGAGAATTGTTTAGTACAAAAGGCAGAGGTCATCAGTGCTCAATAAATAGTTTGGTTGGGTTTTTTTTAATAATAATTGTGCACTCTTCTTAGTAACTGCTGGCAAAAATCCCTTTTGTTTTTAAGCTTAATAGGTTTTATTTAAGCCTACAGTCGCTAAATACTACTGAATTGCTGGGACAGAAATTCATTACCTTGTAAACTGATCTATGTTTTAAATTAATGGACAAGCACATCTTAGCCAAGGTGGAGGCATTAAGACTTCTGATCTAAATGAGAAGTCTAACATAGTAGAGTAAATAAAGTAATAAGACCAAAAGATGTCATTATACAGTAAAATGACATCAAAAGTTACTGCAGCACTTTGAAGCTCTGCTACATCATCAGGCTCTTCTGCCCCAAGAGTGAAGTGGTAATTACAGGAAAGTACACAATGCTCCTCTTCTTCCACTGAGGATGACCCCTCCCAGACAACTGTGCTAGCAAAGCACAGGTGATACGTTTCAAGCCAGTGGGTACTGGAAGGATGTTTTCGTGTGAGAATATATGATCCACAAGGTTTCTATGATCTACTAGTTTTGGGTGTGTTCCATGCTACAGGGCAGTCTCTCACATACACAGGGATCAGACTGATTGAAGACAGGAAGAAGGACAAAATTAAAAGACCCATGAATAGTCTAAGAATTCAAAAGTCTCAATAGTGTCAAAGTATTGGATTATTACAATAATGCTTTTTTCACTACCACTAACAAGCAAGACTGAAAAGATAATTCCTATCACAGCAAAAAGGATTAAGTGAAGCAGGACAACCAGCTGAAAGGAGAGAAAGACAGTGGGTCAAAATACAAAATGCTTCTTCGTCTGTCGTGCTGGTTTGTCTGTCACAGCATTTTCATCAACACAAAACAAAAAATTCGGCGTGCTTTCAAAATCAAGAAGTTTACATTGGTTTTGCAGCAGTTAGTAAATATTGGTTGATAAAAACACCAAAGAAAGTTCAACTATCTTCTGAAGATTTACTGTGGAAATCTGGAAACCAGATCTAGGCATTTAAGCATAAATACAGGATGTCAGACCAGATCCAAGCGAGTGTTTGCATACATTCTTAGCTATTAATTTGCTACCAATGGTCCTGTAACATCTAAACCCTTTTCAAGGTTTAGAACTCATGATAAACATCTATGAAATTCTTTTTAAAAGATCACACCAAGGAGGTTTAAAAACATATTAGCATACAAGTACAACAACAGGGGCAAAAACATGTCATAAAGCTACCAAAGACATAGCAAATATCGACACTTACGCTTATTAAAACTTAAAAGACTGCAAATAGATGTGCATAAATTCACAGTGCAACATTACATACAATATATACCACCCTTTGTACTTCACAGACTGAAGAAACAATGTTCAAAATCGTGGTCTGGGAAATCTACATATTTTTAATCTCAATATTATATTAGCATTTACTACATATTTATTTTTAGATTTGAATCCATCTTTAGTAATCATACTCAACTGCATACTGCCACTCAAACTGAAAATTTAACAGCATCTTTAATAGCATATACTATACATTTTTCCTGAATGTGTCAAGATTCAATAAATGCTACATTTAACAAAAGAAATGGTCTTCCTTAAACTGTCAAAACACAGAAAGTAGCCCTGAAAATCCTTAAACAACTCATGTGATAATATTTACACATCTGATGTTCAATTCCCATTCTTTTAATGTCTAAGGTGTAAAGAGAAGTTCAACAGGCACCATACCTAGATCTCTACTGCCGATGTTTAGTGGGTGAAGCATAAACATAATACAGTGCACTCAGAAGAATATATATATCAGTTCAAAAAGAGGCATAAGCTAAAACTGCCAGGAAACCTAACCTCTACAGGCAGAGGTACAGCTAAAATAATTGCTCACTAAAAGGTAATTCTGAAATAGTTTCATGCAAGAAGTATATACAGTTATATACAAGTTAATTTCAACTTCGTTACCTTATTGACTTCCATGATTTCTCTTTTCTCTTCACTAGCAAAACGAAGCTGACTTGCAGCACCACGATCATCGTGCTTAGAGCCATCTTCTTCAACATACGGAATAAGTTGCTGTGAAGACAAGAAACATTAACTTAAAAAAAAAAGGAAAAAATAAATAAAAGCCAGACCAAAACTATTTTCTCCAAAGTTTCTGACTTCTCAAGAGGAAGCAGAGACAGGCTTACCTCATCACCTCAAACCCAAAGGCCTTGCAAAGACCTCAGCTGGTTCTCCAGGAAAATAGCGTGCTTCAAAAAGACATGATCCCACATATTATCACACCTAGACCTAAGCAACTTCACAACTGCAGGCAGAACCCAGTTTTTACATTTTAAGATGTTTGTCACAAGTAATTCTCATATTCCTGAACATTGCAGATGGTGATTTTAAAATTTACTATTCCACAGTATGAAATACATAAACATGAAATTAGCATTATTATAAAAATTATTTCAGTGATATAGTAAACATAATTATGGCTGGCTTTACATAGCTACTTGGTTAATACCCTAACATTTGCAACTTTAGTGGGCCTCCATTTGGCTATCCTGGACACCAGGCCTACAGTTACCTTATAGGAGGTTTTTCCCTAAGAATTTCCCACCATGATCTCCTCAAACACAAGGTACTGCCTTTTTTTTGTAAGCTTCTATAAAGGGAAAAATCCTTTGATAGAAAATTTCTAAATGAATGTTCATGTATGTGCCCTCTCTAAAAGAAAAAAAGGATCAGTAAACGTACTAGACACAAAACAGATACACACTGATGTGCCAGAACACTCCCAAACTACTAACATCTTATTAAAAAGTAATTACTATAAGCTGTAACATTTTATATATAACGTATGTCTGTAAAGTCTACAGTCTATTGTAGACTTTGCTGTCCTGAACTGAGAAAAGCTAATGTTGATAACAAAATTACATCCTTGTTTGCATAGACATTAGAGATAAATGAGAGACTTGTAATCGATGCAAACGAGCAAGAGACATTAGTTTAAAAGTCTGGGAGCAGGCTGCTCATTGAACGCATATCAACTTGTTACTTAGGTTGGGGTATAATGTTATGAAGCATTCAGCAGCAATGTGATGGAAAACTTACTTTAAAGGGACTACCCATTTTCTCTATGTATTTTTTTGTTTTTTCATCCTGGTAACAGGAAAAAAATGGCAAAATGAAAAAAACCAAACAGATCAACCCCACCTCACCCCAACTGGATGTGGAAATAAGACACATCAAAAGCTTTTAAAGGGGACACAAGTATGAAGCTACTGCACTCAAGTAAAATCTAACAAACCACACAAAAAAAAGGTTTTATTTCTTAATGGGAAAGTTATTTTACTCCATTGCTTGCTGTTAGTTTTCCGAATACCCCTCTCTAAAACACATGGCAGTGACTGCTGACAGAAGTAGATCTGTAGTCTGGAACAGACTACACAGAATGGAGTCCTCCATTTCTTTATTCCTGTTCCGTGAAGAGACTCAATTATAAAACATTGTGCTTAAATGACTAAAAACTCAACGGACAGCCAGAACTCCCTTAATAGAGTTTCCTTAGAATCCAAAAGTAGTCCAGTAATTAAAGAATTTCACAGTTCTTTAATAAAGCTGTAGTAACTCAAATCATAACACAAAACAGGCTTTAGGAGTATTACTAGGAATTAGAAACAACGTAATTCATGAGGAAAAAGTTAATAGGAAAAGCTTTGGCCAATCCTCCTTCCTCTAAGTCTTACACTATTCACTTTTCCACCACCACTGCACATTCAGATTTGGTTCGTATTGGCTTAAGGCTCGCTGGGGACTATGGAGGCACAGACTGATGGCCAACACAAGGGAATAACATTTATTATTCAGGGAACGAGACTAGTAGACCAGGGTTTAAAGTAGATTTTCTTCCTCACTAAAACAATCTCTTTTACAAAAAAAAAAAAAAAATCACTTTCCCTGATCCTTTTTTTTTTTTTTCACTCAGGGGAAATGAACTGGTGAATGTAACAAGAAGCCTGAGGAAAAGGCCTAAAATCTTAAGTGAAGTTTAATTTCAAAACTGGGTCCCTGCCAACTGGTAAGAATTTATTATGTTAATGTGAAAATTTCATAATCTTTCAACGACCTTCTAATAATAAACAGAATTCAGTCCACTAAACAATTCCAGTCTCCCTTAAACTTGTTTATTATTAGCTTCTTGCAACTCACAATGGACGACATACTAAGCAGAGAGCAGTTAGTCTCACTTGTACTTCATATATAAATAAAGATACTTACTTCTATGGGAATAGGATCGAGTCCAGCACAGTTTTCATTGCATTTGTCATAGACTAGTCTCAGTTTTCTGAACAGTATCGATAGCTGACGGAGATGTTCCTGCAGCTTTCCCAGTCTGTCTTGATATGTTCCAGTATGATAAGTGACACCATTCGGTAACTTGGAGAACCAAAACCCCAAACCGTTAAAAATATTACATTACACTTTCTGTCACAGGAACTAAAAAAAAAACTAAAATAAATCAGAGGGGGGTTTGTATATTTTAAAATATGACAATCACATTATACTCGTAAAAATCAGCAAAACTCTGTATTTTATCCACCAAATCACTGCTGTCAAACAGCTTCATGCATTCTACATTTTGGTTATTTTCAGTCTCTCTGTAACTCTCCAGTGAGTGTCTTCAAAATGCTTTAGAAGGACACTACTGTTAACTGTTACGAGTATTACACTGTGAGACTTTGTTTCTCAAAACCAGGTCACAATTCAAAAATTCAATCAAAATGAACTTAAAGTTACCAACACTCTCAAGTACGTACACCTATACCTGAGATAATTACAGAAGGAAACTGGTAGTGTCAAGAAACCACATAGGGAATGGGAGAGACTTTTACTCTTTTACTCTCAACAAAGCAATACAATAAGAGTCTGTACATTTTCTCAATAATAGTCATAAATAAGGATAATTTCCACTTTAATAACAAAAAAAAATGTCACAAAGTTCTAGGTAGAAAATATTACAAAAAAAATCAATGAAAATTCCTCTAAAATTACTCCCCAGATGTTAACAAAACTAGGGAAACATAATGAGCATATAAATAGACTGTGCTATTCATAAATGAAACCACAGATATTACATATATTTAGAATACATTTATTGTAAGGGTGATAACAATTCAGCATTTCTGAATATTCTCCGTGTTCACTTAATGTACAGGAGTAAACAAATATATTAAGAGTAATACTCAGTTCTCCAATCAATTCCCCTTTTCAAAGCAGTTTGAGTTTTCTATTTAGAAGTCTGAAGCTACATCCTGTGCCTACACATAATGACAGCCGGTGGTAAAAACATGGGCAGATGAGGACTATAAAAAGTTATGTCTCACCTGCATGTTCCTCAGTAACTGGAAGATTTCCATGGTTCGGAATACGATGTCCTGCACGGTCTCTTGGCCAATTCGACAGAGAGAAGCCGTGTTCACCTCCCTAGCTGCTTGCGCCTGTGCCCCTGAGAAAGCACCGGGCGGCATGCCCGCCCCGGCCAGGGGGGGAGTTGACATTTCCTGACGTTACCCAGTCCCAGCTGCACAAAGAAGTTAAGACAGAATGATTAAGTACTTGTTTGAGGCTACCATAATACACAAACTTCTGTGCAGTGGCTACACCGTTCCTTCCCCCCAGGAGGAGGCTACGCTGTCCTTTTCCCCTCACTAGGACGAGGCCACCCCGTCCTTTCCCCCCGCTGGGATGAGGCTACCCCGTCCTTTGTCCCCCAGTGGGACGAGACCACCCCGTCCTTTGTCCCCCAGTGGGACGAGGCCACCCCGTCCTTTGTCCCCCAGTGGGACGAGGCCACCCCGTCCTTTCCCCACAGTGGGACGAGGCCACCCCGTCCTTTGTCCCCCACTGGGACGAGGCCACCCCGTCCTTTGCCCCCCACTGGGACGAGGCCACCCCGTCCTTTGCCCCCCACTGGGACGAGGCCACACCGTTCCTTTTCCCCACACGCGGTCCTGTACATCAGCTCAGCCGATAACAGGCAGCTCAGCGCAGCGCCCTTCGGTCTGGGTCCCGCTCCCTCACTCGCCACCGCTTCGCTGGGCGCTGGAGCAGGGTGGGGCTCCTTCTCCGGAACCACCGGGCCCGCAGCGCGGCAGCCCCACGGCCGCAGCTCGGGGGGCGCCGCGTTGCCCTGGGAACGCGCGGCCGGAAGCGCTCGGCGTTGCGGGGGTGGGGGGGGGAAGCGGAAGTGACACCACGGCGTCACGTGGGGCGGGTGCCCGGGCGGGTCGGGAGGTGTCGGCTCCGGGCTGTTGATCTTCGCTGGCTCGTTCGGTTAAAAGAGGCTTGTGGGGGCGTTGGAGTCGGGGGCTGTCAGCTCCGAGGCCTTGAGAGGGGTTTCTTGAGGTTGGAAAGTTGGGTCAGGATCTTAGCGCCGCATCCAGCCGTGGAGTCCTCAGGACAGGGGAGGCATGGACCTGTTGGAGCAGGGCCAGAGGGGGGCCACGAAAATAGAACACCCCTCCTATGAGATCAGGCTGAGAGAGGTGGGGTTTTTCAGCATGTAGAAGAGAAGGCTGCAGGAAGGCTGCAGCCTTTCAGTACTTAAGAGCACTTTATACAAAAGGTGGGGATAAACTTTTTAGCAGAGCCTGTTGCGATAGGACAAGAGGTGGTGGTTTTAAACGTAAAGATGGTGGGTTTAGACTAGGTATGAGGAAGAAACATTGGTGGTCAAGCAGTGGAACAGGTTGCACGGAGAGATGGTAGATGCCCTGTCCCTGGAAGCATTCAAGGTGAGGTTGAATGGGGCTTTGAGCAGCTTGATTGAGTGGAAGATGTCCCTGCCCATGGTACTTGGCCTAGGTGATCTTTTAAGTGTCCCTTCCAACCCTAACCATTCTGTGATTACACGATGATTGTATGAAGTCACGCCACCCCTGTAATCACAGAATCACTAGGTTGGAAAAGATCCACTGGGTCATCGAGTCCAACCATTCCTATCAATCACTATGAAGGTGAGGATTTGGACATAGCGGTTTTGGTGTGTCATGTTGACAAATTTCTGAATATCTGTTTTGTGACATATATATGTGGCTATACATAGGAACAATTATCGACTTTATACCTTTATAAGTGTACTACTGCTATTTCTTGCATAGATGCATTGTTACTAATACGGAAAAGCCTTATGCTTTGGTCTTCCTGTATCACAATATTTGTGTGGGTATAAAGCATTTCTGTGTTGTCCACCCAGTGTGCTTGTACTCCACCAAACAGTGGAATTGGTGCCGTTTGGAAGTGTGGCAAGACCTCCTGTGCGAAGAAGAAGAAACACCCTCAGAAAGAAACAAAGCAAGGTCCATGAGGGCTGATAGATATTAATTGTCTGTACTTTTTGTTAGTGCTTGCTGTCTGTCTGTATAATGAAAAAAAATTAATATGCAAAAATCAGTAAATGACAAATTTTTCTTTTTTTGCAGTTGATGTCATACTCAGGACTCTGAGTGATTTTGACTATAATTACCTGAAAGTGCAGAAGAGAGCATTTATATACCTGCAGTTTCTTACAAATTCTGAGGAACTACAGTCTTAAAGTAGTTGTGCTATATTCAAACTGATGTTATGAATGATCTGTTGTGTGAAAGGTATTGCATTTGTACTGCTGTAAAAATAGATCACAAGTTTGACATGTGATATACAGCCTTCATTAAAGAAAGGAAAAAGCAGTCAAGGAACATTCAGGGACAGAACTGTATAAACTTGCTGTGAGAGGCATTTTGCTGCAGAAAACATTTTTTACTTCAGGAACAAATTAATGAGTTGAAACGCCACCCCCTTCCCTAAATTGAAGGTTTTTGCTGCCTGGCTAAATTCTCTATAGCACACTGCTTTTGCCAAGGCACAATGTAAATGATTCCAAAGTATTTTAACAAATACCTTGTCATAAAAGCTATAAAAATGGTTTCTTACATGGATAGGGAAAAATTGTTCGTAAAAAAGGGGGATATTTTCAGACATCAAAAAGACATCCCATGATGTCTGGCTAGACAATGCTTGGGAAGAGCACCCCTCAAAGAATTTCACACAAGTGTTTGTGTGAGGGCTTACCTCGCAGCTCATTGTACGTTAAGGAAATGGTGCAAAAGCTGTTCAAGAGTTGAGCACAAAGAATAATGTTGTCCTCTTATGATTGCACACTCAAGAGCTCTGTTCACACTGCCTAACTTGCTGCCTGAAATCTGATAGCATAAGAGTAATGAGCAATTCAGACCACCTACTATTCAGGGCTGCCAGACGCACTCCATGTACAGTCATATCCTGAAGTATATGATTGTCACGTACAGTAGGCAGTTGCAATGCAGAGCCAAGCCTGCATGCGAAGGGTGCAGAAGAACGTTGCTAGGAGGCCTAGTGTTCTTCACTGCCAATCGGTGGAGCCATCAAACTCTGATTTTCACTCCTTGACAAAGGAGTCTCCTCCTTTTAGATGAGGAATGTTTTCTTGGTTGAATGAGAAACAGATGAATATATATTTTGCTTTATAAAAGTAATCTGTTAAGCAGCCATTGTCTGACTTCAGCTTGGGCCAAGTACTTTCATCTGGAAGGTGTCCAAATCAGACAGTTCGTATTTCACATCCATTTCAATTTCTATGGCATCAGTTCACCCAGTGTCTTAGGATGCTGCAGCCTTTGTTGTTGGCTTATAGAGAAGCTACCAAAACAGTAACAAGGAGCATATGTCAACACATAATATTCTAGTCCAATCAACCTTAACCCAAATCTGAAATTATAATTTTAGAGTGACTACTTCAGTGATTATCATTTTCACAATAATAAGAGTTCATGATTTTTTTGTATTCTAATAGGTTCTCACTCATATACCCTGAGAAATTCTGAAGATGGTGTGGCTATGCTCTGTCCGGAACAGTCCTCAGTAGTGAGGGAAGAGGATAGTTGTTGCTTTTGTCTTAATAATTTTCTGTAAATTGCTTGATATGCTTGTAAGACAAAAGAAACCATTCTATGTAAAAATAAACAGAACTTGTGGAATTCCTGGATCATTCTGTTTTTCTTTAATAAAGAGGAGTGTACTCCCTCCCAGCTCTCCTTGCTCTGTTCCTTAGCAGCAGTGCTTGCATACTGCTCTGAGGGTGACAGATGGGTGTAGGGGAAATGTGTTAGCCAGGAAAGGACTTTTGTTCTCGGTCCTGTCCCATTCGGTGTTTATGTGTGGATTCAAGGAGAAATAGTGGGGCTTTGTGGAACCTTTGCCAACAATAAACAGAGAAGGCACGATTTTACTGTTAGCAAGCTGTGATAGCTAACAGCAGAGCACATAACTTTTTTAGTATGTGGCAAACACAGACAGTTGAGTTGGGTGGAATTTAATTCAGCGGAGATTACATTTATAGGCCAAAGGAAACAGTTGTGGACTGTGATTAGGTGAGGCTGATTGTGGGTTTGGGGTTTTCTGTGTGTGGGTGGATTTTTTTGTGACACTGTTTTTCCCCACCCAGGCAAGTATTTTCATGAACTATGAAGGCAGCCATTTAGAGGGAAGCAGGCTCATCCACGGTAGTGCTAGGTAAAATGGATTAGATCGGAATGGAGCCCAAAGCATTGGAGCAAAGGGCTTGAGGCTGGATACAGCTGTTCCCTGGATGGAGGGGAAGCTGGATGCTGAGAAGTTATAACCTCTCTGCCATTAAGTGGTTCTGTTACACAGTCCTTTGGTGCTGAAGGTGGTAGGAGGACAGCAAGAAATCAAGATAGAAGGAGTTCAGTCTCCCTGGTTGTGTCTTTTCTCCTGTACCCTCTATATATCCCTAAGCAAATTTGTCTGTACTTGTGATGTATTATTGGGACCTTCTGCTGTGGCACAGAGAAGAAGGATAAGCATCATGGCTACTGGATTTCTTATAGATAGTAACCAACTTAAGTTATTTACCATAGCCAAGCCTTTTCATGTTCCCAGAGCACTCAGAAAAAACGGATCCATTAAACTCTAGTTTCAAAACTGCCTTAGGTGGTGGGTTGCCTGCCAGGTGCCCACTCAGTTGCTCTCTCAGGCTTCTTCCTCCGCAGGACAGGAGGAGAAAATAAGATGAAAAATTTGTGGGTCAAGATAAAGGCGGTTTAATAAAAGAAAGCAAAAGAAGTGTGTGGAAGCACAGTCCTGCCATTTGTCATAGACTAATCCAAATGTCACTCTCCACTCTCCAAAGTATCCTCTTACAGTATAGATAGTGTCAGTACCTGCATTGCCTCCATAAAGAGTCACATCCATTTCCCATAATACAAAAACACAGTAAACTTCACAAGCATTAACAGAAGGTAGGGAAGTCAGGCAAAGTGTAATGGTTCAGTGTACACATTTGGGAAGTTTAATGCATGATGAACCTTTTTGGTTCTCATTTTGCAATGGGTCCTGCGCACCCATTTCTTGATCTTGAGAGATGTGTTATATTGTAAGTTCCCTGTTACTCTAAAGTTTGCTTTTTGATCCTCAGCTCAGAAATACTGCCCTTGCCCCATTTCATGTTCCTTTAAATGCTAAAGAACTGGTTTTGCATTCACTGCTTTCTGGCATGAAGATTGTTGAAACATCCTTCCCCATATTTTGCATGATGGGCAGTTAAACCCACTGGTCTGTGCTCTCACCCTAGCTGTGACAGAGGAGCAAAGAAGGAAATAACAGGAAGTCCCCAGACTTTCTCCAGGGTATTCTAATGCAGAAGTCCTCCTCATCTTCCTGCTTTAGCAGTCTCTCAGTTGCTTTTCTCCAAAGAGACATTGTGGAGTCCCAATACAATCTCACCACTGTGACTTTAGACCCAGGCCCGCAAACAGACCTATCGTATCTCCTACCTAGCACCCCCCCTGCAGCCTCCTGCATTATTCATGCTCCAAATGCTGACACTGAAAATTATTCAAACACAGCAGTACTAAGTTTTTCTTCTTGCCCCAAAATAACTGTGGACAGTCTGTGACTTCTTGTTCTAGACATTCAGATATTTCCCTGGTCATGTTTTTCCTGAGAAAATGGCATTTTGTGTGACTAGCTGTTTGGACAAGGAGACATTCCAAATTGCAGTTTATATAAACTGTATGTCTTCATCAGCCAGATGTGTGTTAATGATGCCTGTGGATAAATTTTCAGCATGTTTTTCTGATGGCTTCTCCTGGGGCTTGCACAAAAATGGCTTGGAAATGGAACATTTGCAAAGGAGTGAATGCTGGCAAAAGAAGGCATTACAATGAGATGTAAAATATGTGTACTGTAATTTATACAGGCAACTAGCTTCTGGAAACTTGATCTCTGGCCAGTAGAGGACAGAAACATGTCCAAAGAGACCACTGAAGCAGTGACTGGTACCCAGTGGGACAGAGATGGAGGAACTAATTATATTTTTGCAGCTGTTTCACCAGTGCTGAAAGTATGGTGGTGACAAATGACTTTGTGGTGGACAGCACAGTAGTTAATGCTGGGCAAAAGCTAGTCTGCTCTGTGGCTTGGCTGCTTATGTGCTATTAGCATTATAAGCAGGAGTGCAAAGGTGGGGTTTCCCTTCAGGGGTCATTGCTGGTATGCAATTTTGCACTCACTCCACAGTTGGAGGCATCGTTCTCATTAAGGTGTTGACAGATGATATTCCTGTGACTCATTCCATAGTAGGAAAGCGAGAGGTCCTGTGCTCTTTTCTTTTGCAAAACGTCCTAGTTTTGTGCGAGGATCCATGCTGTGCTCTGTAGTATGTGGCTCTTTGTCCAAGACCCTGAAAAGTGCAGCAGCCTGGGGTTTCTCTGTTCATCTGCCTCTATGAATGCTTTATTTCCTTCTCTGACTAGAAATCCCTGGTAGCAGGTGAAAACTTTCTCTTTGATTTAACAGAGACAAGCCCACCTCACGGTCATTTGTGGGGCGCTGGCCACCCACCAGCTGACTGCAAAGAATATTCTGTTCTAAAGTACTGTAAGCCTCATTGCTGTTTCTTATATCGGTGGCAAGAGATATTTTCTTTCACCTTAACTTCATTCTTATGAGCAAAATTAATTGTGATTTATTCAGTGTCAATCAATTTAGAATCTCTGGTCTCCTTTCTCACTTACAGGTTCCACAGTGCTACCTGCATGTGAATCAGATTTTGCCTGCAAACAGCGATAGCATGTAAAACAGGTATTAACAAGGTGGTAAGGTCAGCCCTTCTGGTGCTACAAATGAGATCCTGGGAGTTTTTCGCATTCTGGTCCATAGCTCCCTAATGTGTGTAACCATTCATTGGCTCATTCTGTCTCCTTCATTCCCTCATTTGGACTTTCATTCACATAATCTATTCATCCCAAGGTGCATTTTTCTTGTCTTATTGGTGGTTTTAGAGTGATAAAAACAAAAGCAGACATACATTATTTGTTAGTGTCAGATAATTTATGGTAGCAGCAGGAGACTTCTCAGTCTGCTGTGTAAATACAGAGGAAAACAGTGCTTGCCTTGGATGGTTTACAATTCAGAGATTGTATATTTCACAGCAAAGAAGATAGATTAAAAAGGGACTTCATAGTTTCTGGATAAGGAGGTTGGAGTGTCCTAATTTACCATGAAAGTCATCAGCAGTATGGATGGTAATGCAGGAAAAGTTATAAGGGCATGAAAGATTTATAGTGTAGATCCTGTCCACAAAACCGTCATCTCTTGATGCAAGTCAAATGCCACTTGTGTCCTCCCAATGATATAAGACGATGTGAACTAGAGAATGGAATAATAGATAGGAAAAAAGGCATAGCTGGAGGCAGATGTTTGAACACAAATCATCCCTCTAGGCTGATACTTTACTGCGGGATTCCTGAATTGACTCATTGACATTATTTATGCAAAACTTCTGGCCGCATTCCCTCTGTGCAATATTATAGGCAATACATTATGGAATGGAAGATGTCCTCTATTTCCCTAGAGTTTCCTATCTTGTTCTTATATAACCTTCTAGATGTATATCACAATTACTAGAGACAGTATTTTTCTCATTATAACCTGGAATCTATGCACAACATCTGGCCATACTTACTGACCACATTCTCAGCTAGTGCAGGCTTGGATAATAGCAAAACTCATCATCTTGCCTGATCTGTACTAACTGCACATTAGATTAGGACATGGATTCGGATCTGTTAGAGCGAGTCCAGAGAAACACCATGAAGCTGGTCAGAGGGCTGGAACACCTCCCGTATGAGGATAGGCTGAGAGAGTTAGGCTTGTTTAGCTTAGAGAAGAGAAGGCTCCAGGGAGACCTTATACCAGCCTTCCCGTACTTAAATGGTGGCCTACAGGAAAGCTGGGGAGGGGCTCTTTATCAGGAAGTGTAGTGATAGGGCAAAGGGTAATGGTTTTAAACTGAAAGAGGGAAGATTTAGATTAGATATTAGCAAGAAATTTTTTACTGTGAGGGTGATGAGGTCCTAGAACAGGTTACCCAGAGAAGTCATGGATGCCCCATCCTTGGAGATGTTCAAGGCTATGGGGGCTTTGGGCAATCTGATCTAGTGTTGTCCCTTCCCATGGCAGGGGATTGGCCTAGTTGATCTTTAAGGTCCCTTTCAACCCAAACTGTTCTATGATTCTATGATTTTAGACATATTTTGTTATCATTGTGCATCCTATTTTTGTTACGTGGTGTCTGAAAGTGTTTTGTAACTTGTAGGGTACACAGTGTGTGAAACTGCATGAGGTGCTGAGGGGTATGGTTTAGTGATTGATAGGAATGGTTGGACTCGATGATCCAGTGGGTCTTTTCCAACCTAGTGATTCTGTGATTCTGTGGTTCTGAAACACTCTGTAGACTCTGTGTGGATGTAACTGCACTAATAAACTGTTCATCAGACTGTTCTCTGGGTGAAAGACCAGTTGGCATGGAACAACTCATATGCACACTGTTTTCCATTTTTAAACTTCAGAATAGGTTAGCAACACACATGCTGCCTGCTGGAAATGATTGCTGTCTCATGTTAACTCCCAAAGTGTCAGTGGTAGAGTGCTAGCTGACACAGGCATCCTACTCCTCTTTGTGCAATGCAGTCTTATCAGCAAGTACATCCATAATAACTTCATTTTCTTCTTTATTCTTATGACTGATATCTTTGAAATGCAAGGTGGGTTGGAAGAAAACACAGCTACTAGAGAAGAAACATTCTAGTATTGTAACCCACATAATTTTTTTTAGAAGATAATGGGATTTGGTAGAATTATTTGGTTTTTTAATTGTTTTTTTAACATGAAGTGTGGCACGAGGAAGTGCTGTCTCCATGAGCTGTGTGAAATGAGTGAGAAGTCTGGTGTTATTTCAGTTTCACAAGTTTGTCAGTAACTGGAACAAGACTTTTCCTGGAAGGAAGATGATAATTAGTGATCTGAGATCTAAGCATGTTACATAATCACAGGATCACTAGGTTGGAAAAGATCCATAGGATCATCGAGTCCAAGCATTCCTATCAAACACTAAACCATGCTCCTCAGCACCTCATCCACATGGCCCTTAAACACCTACAGGGATGGTGACTCAACCACCTACCTGG
Source organism: Phaenicophaeus curvirostris (assembly GCF_032191515.1). Lineage (NCBI taxonomy): Eukaryota > Metazoa > Chordata > Aves > Cuculiformes > Cuculidae > Phaenicophaeus > Phaenicophaeus curvirostris. Next base: position 84,202,715 of record NC_091394.1, on the reverse strand, counting down.
GCAGCCTGTTCCAGTGTTTGAGAACCCTTTCAGTGAAGAAACTTTTTCTGATGTCAAGCCTGAATCTCCCCTGGTGGAGCTTGAGGCCATTTCCTCTTGTCCTGACTCCTGTCACTTGGGAGAAGAAGCCAGCTCCCTCCTCTCTACAACCTCCTTTCAGGTTGTTGTAGAAAGCAATAAGGTCTCCCCTCAGACTCCTCCAGGCTAAACAACCTCAGCTCTCTCAGCCACTCCTCTAGCCCCTTCACCAGCTTCGTTGCTCTTCTCTGGACTCGCTCCAGAGCCTCAACATCCTTCTTGTGGTGAGGGGCCCAGAACTGAACACAGGATTCGAGGAGCGGTCTCACCAGTGCTGAGTACAGAGGGAGAATAACCTCCCTGGACCTGCTGGTCACGCCGTTTCTGATACAAGCCAAGATGCCATTGGCCTTCTTGGCCACCTGGGCACATTGCTGGCTCATGTTCAGTCGGCTGTCAACCAACACCCCCAGGTCCCTCTCCTCCAGGCAGCTTTCTAGACAGACTTCTCCCAGTCTGTAGCACTGCCTAGGGTTGTTGTGCCCTAAGTGCAGGACCCGGCATTTGGCCTTCTTAAACCTCATGCCATTGGACTCTGCCCAGCGGTCCAGCTTGTTCAGATCCCTTTGCAGAGCCTCCCGACCCTCCAGCAGATCAACACTTCCTCCCAGCTTAGTGTCATCGGCAAACTTGCTAAGGGTGCACTCGATGCCTTCATCCAGGTCATTGATAAAGACATTGAACAGGGCTGGACCCAGCACTGAGCCCTGGGGAACCCCACTTGTCACTGGCCTCCAGCTGGATTTCACACCATTTACCACCACTCTCTGGGCCCGGCCATCCAACTAGTTTTCCACCCAGGAGAGTGTGTGCTTGTCCAGGCCAGAGGCTGACAGTTTCTCAAGCTGAATGCTGTGAGAAGCTGTGTCAAAGACTTTACTGAAGTCAAAGATGTTCTGAGGTTATCACTCAAGAAGGCTTATTAGTTGAGTGAACATAGTGTCAGATGTGGTGTGACAGCATAAGGGTCCCTGAATGTGGTAATACTTGGAGAATTTGGAGAACTCTTGCTTTTGGTAGGATCAGCTTACTTCCAGTCATCTGTGAGTAGAGACTTGACCACAGCCAGTAGCAATGCTCATACTGAAAATAATTACAACAAAAGGAAAAAAGGACCATCAGCTACACAAAGCTCAAAAATAACTCTGCCGCTATGTCAGGCTATTGCAGATAAGAATTACGGTGATGTTTCCTTGAAAGGGGCTGCCATACTTACTGTTGGTGATGTCTTAACAGGGACAGCAGAGGAGCTGTCTCAGCCCTAAGAAAACTTCTCTTGACTGCTTCAGTCTTTACAGATGTGTGAAGAGCAGGGATGCTGGTAGACAAATTGTAAGGGTGGAGAGCCAGAATACTTCAAGATTACGTGATACTGTAGCAAAGGATTCTGAGATAATCCAACTATTTTAAACCAATAAAATGAATTCTCAAAGAAAAGGAAAAACAGAAAAGCACAATTCCCCATTCATAGAAAGCCTTACTACCAAGTCCTTCAAGTGGGTCTTCAGATCCTCTTCAGAAGTAGCTAACATCCTGCTGCATTAGCAGTGACGTGCTCTCAGAGTGCTGACAAGTCACCTTGGCTCCACCACTGAATACTGTGACTGTTACATCAGTGTTACCTTAGCGTAGCTCCGTCCTTGAGCTCAAAGCAACCATCATGGAGCCCTTCAGTTGCAGCTGCCTGCTTCCTGAAATGCAGGAAGGTTTGATCTGGGTTTTGAAGGACCGTCTTAAAAAAAATATTAAAAGGCCATACATTTACATTTTAAGAAATCAAACTTTTTTTGCTAAAAGTCAATGAAGATGTCTCCACCAAGTATTTTCAGTATTCAGAGAGAGCTGCATGTGGGGTTACCCCAAACAGAATTGGTTAAAAAACACATTCTCCTCATTCCCACCTCCTTTCACCTTGTCTCCAGTGACTCCAAAAAAGTAATGAAAGTTATTTTTGTGTGTTTTTCTTTGATTCTTTACATGTGCAGTGGGGGAAGGTGTCTTTTTGAAAGTGCTCGTCTTTTGATATATGATGTAAGGAGTAGCTACAGATGTTTTCATTTAACTGAATAGAAGCTTTTCTTTAAGTGAAAGTTTCTGATGGAAAATTCCTGGCCAGCACTGTCTGAACAATGTATCACAAAGCTTTGTGTTAATAATAAGAGAAAAAAATCTGAAGTGAAACAGACCAGAAAGTGACAGTGTGAAAAGGAGAAGCTGACTAATTAGTTTGATTGCTCAAGCAAAAAAGAAACCCACAACAAAGCAAGGTAACAAAACCTCTCCCAAGCTTACTATTTATTGTTCAACTAGACAATTGAAAACTCTTCCATTTTAATGCTGTAAGGGCATTGCTGGCACACATGACAAGTATAGCAGCTTTGAAGGTAAGAAGTAGGACTTCTAAAAAATGGTATTTTAACTAATGCTGACCATTTAAAAGGAACTTTTGTAAAATGCATTAACAAATATTACCCATGTAGTTACCTATGAATGAGAGACTCATACAAAATTGGGTGTGCTTTCTTGGTATGATGCTGGTAACAATAATAATCCATGCATCTCTGTAAGGCAGAAAAGATGAAAGCCATTTATACCTAGAAGAGTGGAAGATATTCTGCAAGAAGCAGTACTTTATTGTAGACTTCTCTTTCTATTTTTAATTTCTAGAGATATTATCCTTAGCTCTCACTGCTTGAGCTGAGGATCTTCAGGACCATATGTCTTATTTTCTCATGTGCAGGGACCAAATTACTATATAGAAAAAAAAATATAAATAATGGAGGAAATAATTATATTATTTATTTCAGAAAAATCTATGAAATCCTTTTTACAGTCTTTACAGAATGGAAGTCTGCTTACAGATAAAATCTGTGCCTTGTTCCTAGTTTTGCAGCTCTGATTAAATGAATTTTTTGTTTCATTTAGAAAGATTATAGTTTATCAGTGTGTGTTCTACACGCTATGGTAATGTCCTTCCCTTGGGCCAGTAAATACATCTTTCAAATATTCTTTTTTGTTCTGTCAGCCTATGCACATCTTCCCACCAGAGACACAACTCTGCTAACCCATCTTTCTTCTTAATACTTAATGATAGAAATGTATTTAGGGATGATACTTCCGTTAGTGCCAGAAGTGACAGAGCAAACATACAGTATTAGAGGGCATGGGAAAAGGTCCTTCAGCAGCTGATATCTGCTGAGTAATAGCTGCAGGCATGGGCAGAATTTAAAGCTTATCCTCAAGCATGAAAAGAAGAAAACTACAGTGCAAAGGTCGAGTAGTGTTTCAACATTTGTCATTGAAGTTGAACTGTTTTTTCAAATCCATATTTTCTTTTAGCCTGAAATGTGAAGTTCTCTAAGTGACTTATCTTCTGTCTATATGGCTCTATATGACAGCAGTGACAGTATCTAGTGATTTATGTCTTCGGGGAAGGGGATAACAGGAAGAAAAAATTGTATATCGGGGCTGATGGAAATTGTCATGGTTCCACAGACGTCAAAGAGCGAGCTATCAAGTGGCAGGGCAAATTTATATGAGTTGAGGCTCTGTGCCATCCTGTGTTCTATTAACTGACAATCCTGACTGAAAACTAATGAGGGAAAAACTGGAAAAAAAATTTCATACAAATAAAAAATGTGAACTACAGAGTTTAAGTCTTGGTTTGGGGACTTCAGAATGGAATTGATGAACTTGGTCCAGCTCACAGTAAATAAAGGGCCATTTCTAAGATGCAGATCTTTGCTGGGATGTCTATTTGAAACTCAGACTGAGAGCATATACTTCCTGTTTTATCTAGTTAACACAAGTTTAGTGAGGGAATTGTGGCTTCTTTACTAGACACCAAAGCACTGATGGGATCCTAATAAAGTATAATAGAGAAAAATCTTTCTCTTAATTTTAATCCCTTTTTTTTTTTTAACAGTTCTGTTTATGGTTGAAATTCTTCAGAATTCGTTAGCTCCATAGTTTAGCCTTCCACGACCAATAGAGTTTAAAAGTTGTAATATATCAGCTAAGTTAATTAACAGCAGCCCAATAATATATTTCAGATGTTAATCACATCAAATCCGCTAGCTAAATGGGAAAAACTGACATTTGGGACAGGGCTACAGCTACTGAAGTAAAAGACTGCACTGAATCATTAATGGCCTAAACACCAGGTCTGAAATAACAATGCTTCTCAGACTCATAATCCCAGAGGGACAATCTTTCATCCTTATAAAGTAAATATACTAGGAGTTTGCTAGGTCTTTAGCATTAGAATTTAAGAATCAAGATCTTGTGTTTCCTATGAACAGTACAGATCTTATGGGAAGAATGGGATTTAGTTAATCCAATTTGCTGTTTTTCTCACCATATTTTTATTTACATATCCTTCACCCCATTTTTGATTTTTTTCAGTGGTGCAGTAAGTTTACAACAGGAAGGACGTGGGAACTCTCAGTGCAAAGCAGTAATCTAGACGAAGAGCCGTGCTGGCAGCTGTTGTACTGAAAATACTAAAATAATGCTGCATACAAACAGACATAAATTAATCTGGTAAACTGCTTTAAAGAACGTGTTGATATTTTTGTACCGTGCATGTACAAAATTGTTGATATTGGCTAGTAGGGGATGCTGCTGCATCACTCCAGCTGTGCATCTGCACCCTGTTTTTATATTTTGAGGCAATTCCAAAGTCTGTTTCTGTCAACATGTGAATGTTTTTATGATCCCTTGATATGGACATAAATGACAGATGCAAACACATCTGCAGTCCACAATACCCAGAACTTCCCATAAATCTCCTGGCTTGGCACCTTTTAACATTGGTTAGGGTGATAGGAGTCCTATTTTTACACATGTTCTGAAGAACACAGACAGATTTTTGGAGGAATGCTTTTGGTCAATCCTTTTTCTGACCTAAGCTTCCTGTCACAATGAACAGGGGTAGTTATTAGTGCCCCTCCCCTCCCCTCCCCTCCCCTCCCCTCCCCTCCCCTCTCCTCTCCTCTCCTCTCCTCTCCTCTCCTCTCCTCTCCATTTGTATCCAGTCTCTCAGTGTAAGCTACTTAAAAAGCTACAGTGAGGACTTCCATGCTAATGCTTCCTAAGTCCACCTGTAATGAATCTCTCATCTCAGCTGGTTTTATTGGCTGTGATCCAGGGAACTACTTAAGCATGTGCTTAGCTTTGAGTTTATTGACATTCCAAACTCAGGCCAACATCACGCTTTGGAGAGATGTCAAAATAATAACTAATTTTATTATTGAAATTGCTGTGTTTTGTGCCATAAGGTTGACACAGAAATTGGATTAGTATTGACCCTTCTAAATAAGGGATGCTAGAAAGTCATTCAGCATGTAAGTGATTTCTGAAAAACTGAAGAAACAGACAAGATAAATAAATTTAAAATGAGTTATAGGCAGCTGAATGTCACATCTTAATAATGTATCCAGTACACAAATCTACATTTAGTAGTGTGTGTTTATAAAAACGTGAGCCATATAAGTTGGTATTACATATGCTGAATTGCATGTTCAATGCAATGTGTATGTGCAATGCAATTCACACAATGTGTATGTGTATATATATCTGTAACTGTTTGTATGTACTTGTCTATATCTACCCAATCATCTTTGTATTGTAAACAATGATATTCAAAATGTAGATGAAGAAAACAATTCTCTGGCCTCTCATGTATTTTAACTGCCTAGCTAAAATTCTGTGAATTATCTGAAGAAGACTTTTTAGCCATCTGTCTTCACACTAGGAGAGTGATAGCAGCTCATGTCTTGTCTTCTCTGTTATTTAGTAAATGTCAGCAGTATAATTGATCTATAGGAATTGGGCTACTGCTGGTAATATTCCATGCACTGATACATCTACCACAAGAAGATGCTGATGTATACTGGTGTGCTTATAATGGGGAGAACATTTTTTCAGAATGAAATAACTGTATTGTTCCTTAGCTAAAGGAGAAAGGAGAAGTAGAAATCCCCCTTCAGATGAAATGTTCCTTAGGCAGAGATACAATCCTTATTTGACTATATAAGGTAAGACCTAAATCTGAACACAGCCTTCATATGAGAGTGAGAGCCAGGAACAGATTGACTTCCTGGCAAAATGTGTGTGACTTGCTTCAGCAGCCTCTCCTCATTATGTTGTTCCTGATGCCGTAAACTTTGTTATAGTCATAATTGCTTCTGGATTCATAAGACTTCTCAATATTGGATCAAAAGTTGAGATTATCTCCGGCCACACTGCCTGGGGCTCCTGATCCTTGCAATATTAAGAAGTCATGAGATCTGAACTGGTGGAACCTTGCTTACCATCTGATTAAAGGATGAACCAAATGTAGAGGGGAATTCTAAGCTATAGTGGATAAATCCAAACAGTTTTGGATCTGTTCTTAGGAAATAACATTCAACTGACTTAATGTGTTATATGGTTAGTTCTGAATTCTTGATATTCAAAACTAGATGCTGAGGTGTGGATGTGAATTTCATGTTTAACCTTAGTCTTCATTGGAATAAAAAAAATTCAGTTCCAGATGCCTCTGAACATTCAGAGTTTTGTGGCTTTTTCCTGCTTGAAATGTTAGTATGCCAAGATGAGGAAGTATGAGGCTGGAAGGGGAAAGTGACCAGAGTGACAATTGAACGTAGATAGCAGGCTGAACAACTGCATTAATTTGAATGCTGAATCTGTACTCTGATACTAAAAATTATGAAATATTTGCAGAATATAAGCTGAATATAGGCAAAGTTGAAAGGCTACTGAAAATCATTCTCAAGTAATCTTCCTACTGGCTAACAGAAGAAAGCTGGATGGATATTGTTGACTGCTGGCAGTGTTTCTCTCTTGACTATACATAACAGCTTAAACTGGACAGCTGAGTCAAGGAAGGCAAACCCTGTTCGCAGTGACAGTGGCAAACCTCCTGGAGAAGTCTGTGGCATAGTTAAAAACTGGAAGCAAATGTCCATTGAGTGCAATGCTGTTCTTTATTTTTAAAGGTGAATGTTTGGTGACAGAGATGGATGGAAGAAATGAAACTTCCTGCTGAGGCAAAACTGTGGGTTGTTGATGTAGATCTGGACCTTATTCCTGAGAAATCATATCAATTTCCGAGGTCTGAAAGCTGTATGGAAAATAGAGAAGTGAAAATGTGGCTTTGCGGCAGAAGAGGTGTGATTAGTTAGCAGACAAGCAAGTTCTCATTGCAGTAGAGAGCTGAATGCAACAGAATGGACTATCCCCGTCATCTTGCAAAGGTGGCCTACTGTGGTGTGTGACAATGACAGATACATATAAATTGAGAGTGAGCTGCTTTGTGGGTCTGACTGGTGAAGTCACCCAGAAAGTAAGACCTCCTCCAAGGGAGATTAGTGATTTAAACACAAGACGGTGTCCTCCAAAGGACTGCAAATGTGAAAGGCCATCAGGCAAGGGAAAGGAGAGTGAAGATGTCAAAAGATAAAATCAGTAAAAGAGTAAGAAAAGAGAAAAAAATACAAGAGCATTTGAAGTTCATTTGAGATAGAATAGAACTTATTTACAGAAATTTCTACAGCAGAATTCTTTCACCTGAAAAAACCTTATACTCCTGCATCAGCTGAAGTTAACAGGATTCATGTCTGAGTAAGATTTAATTTTTATACAGGAGCATTTTCTTTGATATCATTTTGTTTGTTTTCTGGCACTATCTGCCCTGCCATGTACTTACATTTAATTTTGTTTTCTGTGGAACAGTTTTTTTCACTACTTGTACCATAGCTGCTTCCCTTTACAAAACAGCTGATGGTCCCTATATGCAGTATGGCAATATACATGAGTACTCGGGTTCAGTCCAGTGAGGGTCCTTAAATGCAACTTTCCCTTTAGAGTCTGTCACTGGCAGATCTTTTAAACTCTGGCACTTGTCACTGAAAAGGGGACTTCACTTCCAGCTGCCCTCCGTCGTCTTCACAACCATTATAGTTCATTTGCCATAAGAAGGGGGAAGTGTGTAGGTAACTATGTTACTCTGACATCAAAACTAATATTTTCAAAGAGGTGACCAAGGAGACAGTGGAAATTATACTAGAGAGCCCACATGCATACAAAGAGAAAGCAATATGCTAACAAAACTGCCACAATACAAACTTCTAGCATAAAGGGGACCTAGAAACCAGTGACCTGAATTACCTTACTCTGTACGGGAACCTGAGGGTTTTGTTTCTATCAGTGTCACCACTCGTACCTTGTCCAGCTTTCGTTTCACTTCCCCCATCTTGTCCCATAAAATGCTTAATTTGTCTTAAGTATATCTTTAAGGTAAGTAATGATGTGATCGTATCAAATTATGATACACTTAGCCTCACATCTTTTTCAAGAGGTGCCAAGTGATCTTCTTGAAACTTACTAGCATTTTATATGCTAGTGGTCGGAGATCCTCAAATCAGGTAATTCGACATGCCGAGCCACCTCTGAGAGTTCTGGCCTTAATCTGACGGGTTTTGAAATTTGAAATAGGATCTCCAAGTTTAGTTTATCTGGTGCTGGACAAAGGATACAGTTTGTGTTGTTTAACATGTTTGCATTATTTAACAGATATACCTGGCAAAAGCTCGCACACCCCTTGCATCTCCTGCCTTCCCTCTCCCAGCACTGCACTTTCAATCCCCGTCAGGTAAGCAATTCAGTTTCCATTCTCATGCTCCCTGTATTGACAGATTATTTCATATGAAAGAGACAAAGCAAAGGGGACAGGAATTCAGACAAGCAGCCTGGAACAACAAGAGATGCGTATTGCCAAATGCCCAATCTATCACCATCAGCATCACTGAATCCAACATCTTTCTGCACTTTTGAATCATAACGAGCTTTATACATTCCCTCCTCCCCCAGTTTCTAAATCTCTTTGTTGTCCTGTATAATTTTTCTTTCTAGTGGATATTATTTTCCTGGATTTTTCTTTGCTTCCACACATATTTTTATGCAAGTCAGAAGAGATGTTTTGTCACCTGCAGCTAAGCTGCCAAATAAAACTGGCTGGCATGTGCACATTAGGCCAGGAATCTGCAAGCTTCACTGGCTGCTAATAAAGTGGCAGATTGATGTTAAGATTGTCTGACTTTTGAGTCCCTATATATAGAGTCAGCCTTGTTAGCCTTATTATTTATTTATACAGTACTAAAGGTAAACGTGGCACTTTACAAACAAATGGGGAGATCAAGTCCCTACACTGAGACACTTACATTCTAGTTTAGATTACTATGACACAAAAGATTAGTGAACCCATCCAAGAGTAGAGGCAAATAGCACAGAAGAGGAAAGAGTCATGTAAGGCTCCATGAAAGCAAAAAGGTGTAACACTGATGCCTTAAGAACATCCTTCATGGTGACTGTGGGTAAAGTCCTTGGACTGCAGCTCCGGAAAGCTGGATTTGACAGCCAAGTCTTCAACATGTCTCCAGTTCAAGCCTTCACAGTGCATAGTGTGAGCTGCTGTTGTGCCTCAAAATAACATCTTAACTATGTACTTTGTTTTAAATTTTGGCATCTTGACTTCAGTAGACCTGTACCAGCTTACATCAGCTGAGGATCTGTCCGTAGGAACAGAAACCCACAAGCTACCTACTTTAGCTGAGTTCTGAAGAGACATCTGCAAACATTTGTGCTGTTTTGTCTGATGTCACTAGGGTTTATTTGTAGTTTATCAGGCAGTAGAAGGTGGAATATGCCTTGCAAGCCATTTCCAGGAGAGGTATCAGAGTAAATCAGTGTTAACATACTTTATATTTTTCAACCTTAATGTGCATTTTCTTCTGCTATTGTACAAGACACACAATTTCAATTCTTTATTTTTTTTTCCTCTTGACTTGTTGACAAAGCGATGAGCCAGCTCTAATGCTGATCTCTAAGTATGCAGACATCCTTTCCAGCAGGCGAAGGATTCGTTTATGACAACCTGTTATTCTTATCCCATTGTTCCACTTTCTGCCTTATCTGCTGATGCTTTTTTTTTTTTTTTCCACATTAGACATTCATTGCTGGTGGGCTGTCTTATCAAGTGCTCTAGGACATCTCAGCTAAGCATCTCTCTTGAGCAGCATGTCAGAGGCATCTTCAAAGAAGTCTTAACAAAGGATGCATTTGAAGGCAAGAGAAGTCTGGCTATTTTAACTATTCTTTCTTTTGATCTCTGAAAGTAGATTGTGAATGTGACTGCTCTGTATTTTTGTGTCAGGTCCCTCGACTCTTTTTCTAAAAGGTTATGTTAGTTACTTTCGAGTCCAAAGGGACCCTTTCCCCTACTAAATGCATTTCTGAAAATGTCAGCTGAAACTCCTCCACCTTTTATTCTTGTTTGTTTTTAATATTTTCATTTTTGTATTACCTGCATCTTAAAGCAACATCAGTTTTCAGATCTTTCAAACTTTTCAGAGAAGTTTGGTGCTACTGTATGTCTTGTTTGTCCTTATCACTTTGCTGGCTGACAACAAAAGTGATTCACCTTTTGCTTTTCAGAACACAGCTTATCACTTCATTACTACTGTTATTGTCTACTCCTCTGCAGCCTCCCCTGGCCTTGTGCAGCAAACAAGCTTGAAAATATGTTTGCCAAGCTTTAGTTCTCTTCGTGTTCTTTGCTTTAATTTGCATTGCTTTAATTAAAAAGTAACAACAACCCATTGCTTTAACTCTGTTTCAAGGTAGACTGAAATAGAACTTTTTAAGCACAATCATCTTCCTTTCAGTTTTAGTGGATTTTGTCTATAAATTGCCTGGTGTTGTTGAATTAGCATAGCTAGAGCTGTGCAGGAACTGAATTACTGTGGTGTTTAATTTTTCTTTTAAAATCTGAGTGACAATAGCAAATTAAGAAACATTTCCGTGAATAAAAGTATTTCATTCTGGACAGCTGACACATGTATTTCCACTAAAATCAGAAATTTAATATCAGTTTTGACAATGTTAATTCTCCAGAATTTAAAGATAAAATGCATTTAAAGATCAATGTGATTTGAGAAGTAAACCTAATGCATTTATAACTCCAAATGGGAAAGGTTCAATTTTTACATTGTATCCAGGCTTCTTTTTTTTCCTTAATTGCACCATCTGCTCTAATAAAATATGTTACGTCTTCTTGCAGACTGATTCAGTGATGGGTATGGATAACTTTTACATATTTAAAAATCCTAACTGGTGTGCTGTTTGTAAAATTGTTATAGTTTTATCTGAGTGATAATTGGAATGACTAAAGCTAAGAAAGGTGAGAAAGAGAGATGTGTTTCTTAAAACATGCAGGAACGTGAGTGAGGGAAGCAGGACCAGAACGTGGGAACTTCAGATGTAAGACTTAAATGGCTGTAGGGGTACATGCAAATGTGTTTGCTTCTCAAAAATCTAAATACTAATGTGGATTTCTTGTCAAGTCTTTTTATTAACCATTTTCAAGATGGCTGGTTATAGCATCTGATGGGAAAAATCGCTTGATGACTGTAATCTGCCACTTCACTGTAGTCAAGTGCTTCCCTGGGACTCCTCGATTCCATTTCTTCCTGCTTCTAGCATCAGAGACAGCGTATCAGCAATCTATATGGGGGACGTGGTTAATTCATCCAGAAGAGAACTGAGAGAGATGGAAGGAATTTTAATGAAACATTTATTATTCATAATAAAAGTAAATGCCATTATTTTTTTAAAATTATTATTATGTCTTTCCAGTCAACCTTGAGTGGATTCCTAGTTTAGTAGGCTATAATAGTGATCAGTTTGTACAGGTGAAATTAGACACACACACACATACACAAGAAAATCCACGTGTAAAACTGAAACATAATATGAGACAGCACCTTCAAAGGAGATAGTTAAAGCTCATGGTTTTTTGCATGCATATGTTCATAGTGAAAGAAATGACGAACAGGAACAAAACTTTTCCACTTTGGCATAGTGAGTTTGACAGACTCCCAAAGTGACAGCAGAGATGAAAAGTGGATGGATACAGATGTGATTTCTAGTGCTTAGCGTAGCTCTTCGTAGTGCAAGTAGACCATACAGAGCCTGAAGTGACTATTTTAATCCAGGTAGCCTTGGGCTTACAGTTTGTAAAATCAGAGTCTCTACGTATGTTATGTACTTTGCTGTGGGTTAGTTAATATCTTGAAGGCATTTTGAAGTAGCAGCATTCCCAATACCTTAAAGTAGGTGTCATTCTGCCTCATTCCTATTCAGTCATTTTAAAGGAGAAGACAGTTCCAAACAGAAATACTCAGCTAGCAGGTTAAGGAGTTGTGGAGCAGCAATTGCATGTGCCACTGAGCAGCTGACACAGAGAAGGGGCATCACGGGAACTGGAAGTGAGGCAGACCCAAACAATGGAAGGTCACTGTGCTAATAAAAGAGAAGAGTCTCAATTTGAAAGGCTGTAAAAGGATCCATCCCCTCCACACATTTTAATAATGCCAAAAACATGGGCTCTAGTAGTTTCAGGTAACCCTGAATTTCCATCCAATCCAGAAACATAATTTTCATCTAGCAAAATGGAGGTATTTTTTCCTTATCAGTCTCAGAAAATTATCTTGCTCTTTCTATGTGTGCTATTATATGAATTATGCTCACATATGTGGTATGTAGGAATGTTAGAATACATTGTTCATGAAATATGTTTATTTTTTAGCTCAAGTGTGTGTTTTATCCTTATGGCTCACAGTGTGGGAAACTTACACATAAATGCAACAAAGTCTGTTTCCAAGCTTGAAGGGCTTGGAGAAACAAACCAAGTCAAACAGACAAACATGTTTTCATGTATTAAAAAGAAATGTTTTGACAGGGAAAGACAGAAATTCTTTATAAGAGGTAGGAGCTGTTTCTTTATCCCTCATCTCTCTCTTCTGAATGTCAAGGATGTGAATGGGGTGAATGCCATTAGTATTGATACACCTGAGTTAGCTTTTGATTAGCATGTTTGGATCTGAAGAGCTACAGTTACCAAGAGTTTATCAAGAATTTTATCTAACTTCATGCAGCCCATACCATTGGGCAGGATGCTTTCTGAGTACTTAAGTACAATCTCTATCTTACTTAATGGCAGAAAATGGCACTAAAGGGTCCCTGAAAAGTCCACTTTTTCTTCTCTGCTGCTTTCATCCTAAACCAGTATCACTTGTTCCTGAAAACGGGTGTGATGAGGTCTCAAGAGCCACCCTTTCCAATCATTTCCAGGCTTTACTGTCTTTGTTACAGCATTTTATCTATTGTCTAACCTAAATATCCCTTAGGTCAATTTAAGCCCATTACTTTTTGTCCCATTCACTGTAAATGCAAAGGGCAGTGTATCACCCCTATTCTTTGTAAGAATTTCTTAGGTACCTGAAAACTTGTTACTGTGTCTCTTTTCTCTCTTCTTTAGAGAAGATGAGCCTCTAACAGTAGCACAAAGAGAAATCATAATAGTAATAATAACTGTGAAGTCCTATTCACTGGTACATCTTTCCACGTTACCTTCTTCATGTATCTTATGCCCTCACCACGAGATAAAAATAAAGTAGCAATCTGAGCTGAAGTGGCGACTCCTGCCTGCTCACCTTCTCGCAGCACAGCTGCTTCTGCAGCCCCGGCAGGGTCCTCCCACCCCTCCGGCGGTTCCCGCAGCATCCAGCCCATCCCAAGGCAGCAGCGTGGGGCAGGGCTGCCACCTGGTGTCACAGGCAGGGAGATGCTGGAGCTGGGAGAGGGACCGTGCTGCAAGTCCCCAGGCTGCCCGAGAACAGCCTAATGAAAAATAAATTCACTACAACGGCATGTAAGAAAAACCTCATTGCTGTCAAGAAGTCCAGACCCTCAATAAGTTGATTTTCTTATTGGTCTGTAGCAGCAGCTGCCTCTTCTTCGTGACCCGAGCTATGAAAGGCTTTTCACAAAGAGAAACGTTTTCCTTCCTAAATTCAAGTCGATGTGAGACACAGGCACACAAGCCTTTAAACAAAGAAAATCTCCAGGTATAAACTCTGCCTCCCACTCTCTGACATCATCTTATTTTAAGCAAAGTTGACTCGACACCAATTAAGCAAGCGAACAGCTGAGGAAAATAAGAATTGCTCGTAACTTTGTAATCTGCCTCAACAAAAAACTTCTAAGAGGTTTGATTTGGTCTGGAAAATTACAGAACATCCCTGTTTTCCAGCATCACCTTGTGGGTTGTGGGTAAGCCAGGCTTAATGCCTGGTGTTCAGGTTCTGGTTACGCTTTCAAACTGAATAAATCGATGTTGCTATTGACAACACTCCAACAGGGGAGTGATAAACATAACGAGAACTGGCCAATAATTTCTGTCAGAAAATGCTGATCTGAGGAAATAAAAATTATAATTAGATATATTGATTGCTCATTTTAAAATAAAAATATGTGGAAATGTTCTGGCAGGGGCAAAATATTTTACATCAAGCTCATCTAAACACGTTTTATATGTGGCTATAATCGTAGAAGAGATTATGAAAAAGGAGAGAAGGCTACTTTAGCAATATTGAAATAATTGCCTGAAAAATCTTCTTAGTAATTTTCTTTCTATATTTCTAAACCTTGCGTGGCTGTATTGGCATTTCCTTGCAGGAAGGACAAGAAATGTATTCCGGATTTTAAAATATTTTCATCTATTTAGGGAGAATCCAGATTCTATATGGCAGAAAACTGAGGAAGTGGAAATGGTGATTACTGAAGTTAACATGGAGATTCGGGAACAGAACTGCATAAAGCAGAAAAACAGGAGGGAATACCACAAGAAATTAAAACTCTGGGTCAGAGAGATAAATAATTGAACTAGCAAAGTAGGGAAGAAGGACCAAGGTCATATTTAAAAGACTGTAGATATTACTGTATTATGTAGCAAATGAAAATAATTTCATGCATTACAGTACATTAATTTTACATTAGATTTACCCAAGTATGCCTCTTCTTTTTTCTTTTTCTTTATCAGACTCATCCTGTATAGCAGCAATTAATTGCATTTTTGCTATGTATATGTGTGTGCATATATATTATATTTTTGCTAGGTATATGGAATAACTGGCTCGGAGGGGAGGTGGGCCTTAAAGATTTTGTATTCAGCTATTCATGTATGAGAACGTATCCCCTAGAAACTGCACGGTACCCCTTGCCTTAGTACTGACTGACCATCTAGAGCATCTGTGTCACAGTAAGGTCAGCACACACACATCTAGGGAACAACAGGCATTTAGTCACGAGCAAGAAAATACCAAATTAGCTGCAACAGCAAAATTACCTGGAACATCAGCTTAAGCTTGATGTGCCAGATTGTTATGGCTGCTGGGCTTGCCGTTTATGTTAGTAACTATGAAGAATGAGCAACATCTGGACAGGGCTTCATAGAAGAAAGCGGTGTTGTTCATCCTGCTGTCAGCAATTAAAGACAATTCATTAGTAGATACTGCCAAAGAAAGTGATTTTTGTTATGAAGTGTGCGGAGATGCACCTGGGTGAAGGGGTTCCATGAAGATAAATGGAAGTAGCGGATGTCTGATTGGCTTTGAGTAAGATAGATTTTGTCATGTATCAAAATAACTTGTGACATTTTAGAAGCATCAGAAAGTAAATTGTCTGAAGATAAAGTCAGGAAGCAACCCATGAGTTTAAGACACGATGCTTTTGACAGAGGATGATCCATTACCATCATCTGAAACAGTACTGATCATTCAGATTGTCTCACTTGAAACAGGTGCAGTTGGTAGGAAGCTGGTCACCCTAGCTTTTCCAGCCATATCATGCAGAAAGTTCTTAACACTCAGTTAATTTTGAGGTATTTAAGTCTACCTTGTTTTGCTTACATTTGCTGTCTAAACGGCAGGTAGCTAGTCTATGCTACTCATCCAGCTTACCTCTGTAGTGGGAGAAGCACCTGCAGGGGCAAATCAGAGCATCTGCTGTGAGTTTCTGCTGAATCCCTCAGGAGAAGCCTATCTATTAGCTACATGGAAGCACTGGAAACTAATTTTCCAGTTGCCATTGGCATCTACAGTTAGGCAGTGAGAACTCCTACCCATGCTTTTAAAAAGTTTCTATGACATAGTTAATTAGACAAAAGTTTTTAAATTTCATATGCAAATGGCTGAGCCATCTCAGATAGGAACTCTCAGGGATGTCCAGCCCAACTGCCCTCCAAACAATAACTTCTTCAGACCCCCTCCAACAAACACCTCTAGGTGAATTTCTCATCTCTGGAAATCTCCTGACACTGATAATGTCATTTCAGATCTGCTTATTCACCAGGCCTCCAAGTCTTTCCACTTCCACAGGTTAACCGCCTCCTAAAATGCCAAGCCTACAGTGTATCTCTAAAATTAGTCTCTGCCCTTTCTGTCCTAAGCTTTGTCTATTAATTCATATTCATCACCCACTTTTAAAATATTTTCTTTTTTATGTCATTATCAAAACCTTGTGTCGTCCAAGGTGGCCTTTCCCAAGGACTGTAGTACAAAGTACCCACTTAATTATTAACTGACTTTTCTTCCTCAGTAGCCTCAAATCTCTGCTTCTCTATATTAACGCCTATGGCAAAGCTGGAGATAGTATGTGGCATCATCACATGGCAGGGGCTATTAACTGAACTCTTCCTTAGATGCCAGCACTCCAAGTGCACCTGTTCCTACCAAAGGATACAGGGAATGAAGCAACATCAACAGTGTGTGCTCTCGTTCCTGGGTTCTTACTACACTATGACCGTTATATGAATAATTCCAGCAAACAGGTTTCTTTCACCGTCCTTCCCTTCTTACCTTCTTCTTGCCCTTGGTATCTTATTCAGTATTGAGATTTGTACTTTTGGCAGCTGGCAACCCTGGGTCCTAGTGGCTGTGAGGATGAAACCTGCAGGACTGGAAATAAGAAGTTGTGCTTTTAATTGATCCCTGAAGCAACATGCAGGAACCCAGCAGAGGATATTCTGGTGATTACACAGCTTAAATATTTGGTACCCAGAGTGGGTTTTGGAGGGTTGTTTGGTTTTGTTTGTTTTTAATGGTAAACAGACAAGTCTGCAAAGTGAAATATGTCTTTGAGGGATGACACTGAGCTGGTTTGAAGTATTCCACATTTTTATATTTCTGTTGGTTTCCTTACCGAGTTTGCATCTGCTCACACGTGTTTTTCCCCCCTTTCAATATTACATTTAAAGTCTGAGTATTTGAAATCTAGGACTTTTCTGCCTCCTCAACAATGGTGTTTATGGATTCAGTTATTTATAACTTGGTTTCCTTTTGTTGGACATGTAAATATGGTTGCACAGCTAGTTTTGTCCTATACTACAGGGTTAATAGCATATGTCAGCTTGAAACTCTTATTCTTTCTTAGATATGTCTTTAGGTACATGTGCAGAGCTTGTTTCTGAGTAAATGTGCTTGCCCGGGTTTTAAATTTTGTACTTCATTTTATTTATGTATTCTTTTCCCCTTGCCCTCCCAGTTTTACTACATTAACTTTGAAAATGTTTTTCCCGATGTGAGAATAGTCAAGCTGTGTATTTCTAATGACCTTAATATTAAAGAAAATATGCCACTAAGTCTATGATATAAAGATGTCAAGTAGATATTAACTGCAGTCATACTAAGTAATGTTTTATTGTCTGTGTTATTCAACTGGATCAGAAAGTTACTTGCTGCTTTATAATTAATCAAAACATACTGAATAAGCTCATAGGTCTTTTAAAAGCCCTAACAGAGTCATATGAGTGTCCAAGAATTAAAAAATGAACAAAATGTCATTATGATAAATCTTAGGTGACATGCTCTACAATAAGAGTGAGACTAAGCACATTTAAGATTAAATCATATTAATTCTGAAATGACAAGTTACATGTATTCCACACACATAGTATCTCATGATGTTGAAAACAAGTTCTTTTTTAAAAAATAAAAATTCTAAATAATGTAATATTTTCCATTTCATCTTCTCTGTATTCCGCACATCTTCCTGCTCTCCTGGAGAGTCTGAGAGCACAGTTTGCAGAATGCCATGACTATTAACCCAAGGCAGCAGCAAAACTACACTGACAACAGTATGAGGAGTTAGTGTCTTTGAAATATTAGTAATGAATTAAAACAGGCATAATGAAAGAAAAACGTTTATGAAATCTGAAAATTCTTTACATCATTTTTGATGAAACAAATTTTCTTTTCATATCAAAAGAATGAGAGAGGAATAAATTTGAGGTCTAAATGACTTTTATCCCATTTGATTTAGAAACTGGAGTAAAAAATATTCTTCTTACTAAATAAATAGTAAAAATACTTTATAATAATTTCATTATTGTACTTTACAATTTAATATTAATTTAATGTTAATATATCTTACTTTATCTTTTCATGCAAATACTGTCCCAAATAAAATACATTCCAGAAATAACATATTAGATGCAAATAGAGATTTATAGGTAATACTATACTGCATGTAAAACTTATGAAAATCTATTAATTACTATATACATATATATATATGTAAGTGTGTTGGTGGTTTTTTTCATTTTTACAACCACCTTCTTGAGCAAAGAAACAAAAAGATCATTTTAGCAGCCACATGGACACCTTCCTCAAAAACTCTGAATGAAAAAGTAAGCCCTGTGGTGGAGGTGAGTGTTTGCTAGGCTAAGTGTTGCTTCTTACCCCCCTGCTTTACAGATGCTGTGCCTCGAATTGGGGCATCCAAAAGATTTCAGTTACCATGGCAATGGACTTGAGGCAGGCAAAGCAGTCGCCCTGGCTCAGGGCTTGTGGCTTCCCATTGTGTAGCCAGGAGGACAAGCCAGCAGTGGGACACCAGTCTGGGCATCACGGAATGGAAGTTACCCCTGAGGCAGTGTGCAGGGGTGCAGGGCTGTGCTCCCTCCCCAGTGGTGCCCCCAGCCACTCGTGGGGGTCCAGGCAGAGTCATGGGCATCTCGTGGCCTTCAAGATCTTTTATGGTTATTTGAAATGACAGCTGCAGGTTTTAGGTCCATGCAGAGCCAATTCATTTGCCATCCTGCAAAGGCTCCGGGCTTGTTGTCCACTGTGACAATGCCTGAAGAGTTAAACTCCACAACAGCAGTATAGAAATAGTAATTCCAATTAAGGTAATCACCAGGGAGCAATTGAAGGAGAAATAAAAATGTGGTGTTCTCATTTCCATAAGCAAATGAAAATAATTTAGATGACTTGTATCTAGATGAAGGAGAACGCCTATGTAAAAACTAATTACCCTCTGTGCTACTTATGACAAAGAGGATAAAGGACAAACCTTTTGAAAAATATCCAAGGATATTAAATGGAGTTTTATTAACAGATGAAATAAGCTGAAAATGAGAGTTGTGATATATCGTGTTTCAGCCTAGATTCAATAAAAACTCTCTCTGGCTTCCGCTTCACAGCAGCCCCATAAAATCAATTTATTATATGAAGCCAGATGGGTCTTTTATTGAACCTGGACCTTATTCATTAAATAAAAGTAATTATCATCAGACTTAAAAGAAACAATACTTACTGCTTCATGAATCAGTCACTATCCCATACATTTAAGTGATAATGAGAAAGAAAAATATATTTTTAAATCAATAGACATACAGTTCATCAAATGTAAGAGCAGGGCCTGTAATATATTTTCTGGTGTAATTTGTTCCTAAGCACAGAGTTCATTTAAATCATCATATCTGCTTTCCTGTTGAATTTGGATCAACCAATGGCACCAGAGTATGACCTTTTTCACATGATGGTCCTCCAGTTTCAAACAGAGGAGGAAGAACTGCATCTGAGATGAGGAATGGAAAAAATCAAGCAGTGGTACCAAACACAGCTGACCTTTCTTTATGTTACTCTATTTCACATGATCTTTGTTCTGACTCCAGTGCTGGTAGTGCTTAACCCCAAAGACAAACCTCCCTTGGATTTTCAAATCGTCTCTATACTTCTAACATTGTTCCAGGCAGGACCTGATATGAAATAAAAAGGTGCAAAAGTAGGGAACTAGTGACCAAGACTAACAATATTCAAGAGGCATTTGGACTATGCACTCAGACACCTGGTGTGAATTTTAGGATTGTCCTATGCAGGGATAGGAGTTGCACTTCATGATTCTTGTGGGTCCCTTCCAACTCAGGTTATTCTGTGAGTCTTTGATTTATCTCAGGTGCAGTTGTTCAGGGGAATGAGATCTCAGATAGTACTTCAGTAGTTTCCAAGGCTTACTAGCAGAAGGGTTTTAGGATGAACCTGTTGAAGTGTCACACTGCCTAACCTAAGCTAGCTTTTTGATAGTGAATGAGAAGTGGCCATGCATTGTAGAGCCTGTCTATGGAGGAAATCGGTGGAAAACACAGGGAAGAGTGACCCATCTCAAGAGACTGTCTATGAACATGAAGTTTCACAGAATCACAGAATAACCAGGTTGGAAGAGACCCACCGGATCACCGAGTCCAACCGTTCCTACCAACAGGACTGGGAATGCAATTAAAGCTGGACCGAAGTCCAACAAGAAAGAACCTTCCAGAATGGTTTTGTCAGTGCTGTTTGCACAGAAATCATGCAAAGACTCCAACTGGAGTCAGTAGATTTAGATTTCAGTATCTTTAATATTCACAGAATCATAGAATAACCAGGTTGGAAGAGATCCATCAGATCATCGAGTCCAACCATTCCTATCAAACACTAAACCATGCCCCTTAGCAGCTCGTCCACCCGTGCCTTAAACACCTCCAGGGAAGGTGACTCAACCACCTCCCTGGGCAGCCTGTTCCAGTGCCCAATGACCCTTTCTGCGAAAAATTTTTTCCTAATGTCCAGCCTGAATCTCCCCTGGTGGAGCTTGAAGCCCTTCCCTCTTGTCCTGTCCCCTGTCACTTGGGAGAAGAGGCCAGCACCCTCCTCTCTACAACCTCCTTTCTGGTAGTTATAGAGAGCAACGAGGTCTCCCCTCAGCCTCCTCTTCTCCAGGCTAAAAAACCCCAGCTCAGTATTTTAAATATTCAGTATTTTAAATATTAACATGTTGAATTATATCAATGTCGCCACTACTGATTTGAATCAATCTCTTTCCTGAAAGCAGTCAATTCAAATCCATACTAGCTACAATTGTTTAATTCAATGCATTAACACATAAAAGCTGGAATGTAGGTCTTGAAATTCAATTCACTGTCTTCAGCTGCTGTTTCTAGTACAGTACCTATCTTCTGCTTCCCTGGAGAAGTTTATATTTGGGTTACCTGTTTAGTCACGTCTTGCTCTGTATTTCGTAATACACAGAGGATAAAAACTTCCCTCAGTTAAATCACAGCACAATGAAGTGCAGCCTCTAGTTTGAATGCTGACCTGGAAAATGTACTTCCCTTTTCAATTCTGTTTCTTTAGGTATTTTTCCCTCTGTTTTTCAGGATGATAATAATGATGATTTGTGTTGCTGCTATCCCACTGTGTTAGCTACTTTGTGAGCACCGGAACAAAAAGGTTTCTCTGTAGGATGCTTCTGCTGCTTGTTTATGGCCTTTATTCTCGGGACAGCAGCAGTTGGATTCCTGCTTGGCAGAAGAGCTGAAGTGCTTATCTGGCTGAAGTGCAAGTTGATTTTTCCTAAAACTTTAAAGTGTTCAGTAGGGTCAGACACTGAGCACTGGGAGGCAGCCCCATACCACAGCGAATTCTTTAAAGGCTGATGAAGCAGATGAGTTTAACCACTCACCAAGGGAGTCCCTGGTGTCTTCAAAAGAGGCAAATCTCTCAGGACCCAGTTTCTCATGGCTGCTGGAACAGATGCACTGTGTGCTTGTAAACTTTTCCTGGCATCCACTATCACACAAAAACCAGCAAGATCTTTCCCTGGCATTTGTGCTTCTTCTCGGGCATGAGCTGGCTTGGAGCTGATGTACAATGGTAGCAGAGCCGCAGCAGCACGCTGGTAATTCGGACTCTGCAACCCATGTGCTCCTTCTCTGTCTCCCATGTTTTCCTCTGAGCTTTTTTCGGCATTATGGCACTGTTTATGCTTGACGTCTGTATTTGTTTTCTTAGGTGGCAGAAACAGCTAAAAGGCTCAGAGTCATCCTGCAGGCCACTGGAGACTTCATCTGGATCAGTGGGTCCTGTATTGTAGGTAATTATGTGGGACATACATAGCCCTTGGAGCAAAAGCCGGTGTTCGGTATTAAGGTATATAAATCCTGTAAAGTAATTGAAAATTTATTGAAAGGGACATATGCAGAGCAGGAAGGAATGCAGAACAAGCCAGCAGGAACCTGTAACATGGGGATGAACCTGAAATCTGCCACTTTGGAACCATGTAAGGAGGCACACTGGTATTTCAGTCCCAGAATTCACTCCTGACAGCAAACATGGTCTTCTGTTCTTTGAATCACACAGAATCACAGAATAACCAGGTTGGAAGAGACCCACCGGATCACCGAGTCCAACCGTTCCTACCAAACACTAAACCATATCCCTCAGCACCTCGTCCACCCGTGCCTTAAACACCTCCAGGGAAGGTGACTCAACCACCTCCCTGGGCAGCCTGTTCCAGTGCCCAATGACCCTTTCTGTAAAGAATTTTTTCCTAACGTCTAGCCTAAACCTCCCCTGTCGGAGCTTGAGGCCATTCCCTCTTGTCCTGTCCCCTGTCACTTGGGAGAAGAGGCCAGCACCCTCCTCTCTACAACCTCCTTTTAGGCAGTTATAGAGAGCAATAAGGTCTCCCCTCAGCCTCCTCTTCTCCAGGCTAAACAACCCCAGCTCTCTCAGCCGCTCCTCATAAGGCCTGTTCTCCAGCCCTTTCACCAGCTTAGTTGCTCTTCTCTGTACTCTCTCCAGAGCCTCAACATCCTTCTTGTGGTGAGGGGCCCAGAACTGAACACAGGATTCGAGGAGCGGTCTCACCAGTGCCGAGTACAGAGGGAGGATAACCTCCCTGGACCTGCTGGTCACGCCGTTTCTGATACAAGCCAAGATGCCATTGGCCTTCTTGGCCACCTGGGCACACTGCTGGCTCATATTCAGTCGGCTGTCAACCAACACCCCCAGGTCCCTCTCCTCCAGGCAGCTTTCTAGACAGACTTCTCCCAGTCTGTAGCACTGCATAGGGTTGTTGTGCCCCAAGTGAAGGACCCGGCATTTGGCCTTGTTAAACCTCATCCCATTGGACTCTGCCCAGCGGTCCAGCCTGTTCAGATCCCTTTGCAGAGCCTCCCGACCCTCCAGCAGATCGACACTTCCACCCAGCTTAGTGTCGTCCGCAAACTTGCTAAGGGTGCACTCGATGCCTTCATCCAGGTCATTGATGAAGACATTGAACAGGGCTGGACCCAGCACTGAGCCCTGGGGAACCCCACTTGTCACTGGCCTCCAGCTGGATTTAA
This sequence comes from Phaenicophaeus curvirostris, assembly GCF_032191515.1. Lineage (NCBI taxonomy): Eukaryota > Metazoa > Chordata > Aves > Cuculiformes > Cuculidae > Phaenicophaeus > Phaenicophaeus curvirostris. The sequence continues at coordinate 84,179,287 of NC_091394.1, read as the reverse complement.
CACCATTTACCACCACTCTCTGGGCCCGGCCATCCAACCAGTTTTCCACCCAGGAGCGTGTGCGCCTGTCCAGCCCAGAGGCTGACAGTTTCTCAAGCAGAATGCTGTGGGAAACTGTGTCAAAGGCTTTGCTGAAGTCCAGGAAGACCACATCCACAGCCTTTCCCTCATCCAGTAGCCGGGTCACTTTGTCATAGAAGGCGATCAGGTTAGTCTGGCAAGACCTGCCTTTTGAGAAGCAGAACAGAGCTCACTCTCAAAGTACAGGCAGGTGCTGAGGAGTTTTGTTCTTCAGTGCTTGGAGTATGACCTTGGGAAGACACGCAATGGGCTGACGTGGTTTCTTAAGCCTTCTCCTCATGTGCCATGGTGTAGCCCTGACCCAGCTAATTTTGGCATCTAAAACTGTGCAGTTTACAGAAAACTTAACACTACATTAACATTTCAAACAATCTCCTTCACCCATTCTATTAAGAAAATGAATTTTCAACCACACATCATTTGCTGATCCTGTTGTTGTGTTAGGTGTTTGCCAAACAGAGCTGTCAGCTGTGGTTGCTGAAGGGACTTGGACCTTTCTTCATACCAGCTTTGAGGTCCAAGAAGGGCTTCAGGAGGAGCAGGAGGTTCACAGACACAGGGTTGCAGGCTGATCCAGACCTTCCTGGTGAACTTTTACTCTTTAAGTGAGTGGCAGCTGTTGAATGTGAATTTTGGGGTTGTATTTTAAGCTGAGGCAGCTGACAATTTGAATGAGTATACTGCATTGCATTTGATGGGTGGGTGGATTCGATGGAAGCACATAACTATGGGCATATTGCCTCATGGTCCACTTGCCTTCAGCCCATGCATCTATCTTGCACAAAGCCTGAACAGGAGCTCTCTGAGTATGCTTGAGAACATCCTGCCAGATGTCCTTGGCACACAAACACTGTACAAGGCAGTTCTTAGCTGTCCCTGGAGCTCAGCTTTCCTATTTGCCATTAAAGCAGTGAAGAGTGGTGTTAAAGCAGCCTTGTTGCAGTGCAAACACATAACCTAAATCCTCATTTGTACCCCACCTCAGAGCTTTCACCCTGCCGTGCTCACCTTTTCTGGCCTGTTTTCTCCTGCCTGTTCTCCCTATTGATGGAGCAGTGTGTAGTCTCTCATGACAGAGGAAGGAGAGACTCTGGCTTTTAAATATGAAAGCTGAGGATAGCAGGAGTGCTTAAAGATTACAAGGCAGCATGTATTTGAGCTAACTCGACTGCCTTCCCTCTTGTGAAATATATGAGATTCCTATCAAGAGCTGGGGATTTTGAAAGATGTTCTAAGCCTTGTGGGTCAGATTAACCAGGTGGAATGCTTTGCTATGTGACAGAGTAAATGGAGGTTTTCATTATGTAAATCCCCATGCTTTTAGGTGCTTAGGGATGTTTAATTGCAATGTTTCAGCCATGCAGTTTTTTAAAGGTTTGTATTAATTGTAGGATCAAACTTCATTGTAAGTCAAATTATTTTGTGGGCGATAAAGACTGTTCTTTTCCAGTGTCAGAGAACATTAAAAAATATCAGTGTCTTCAGTGTCTTGCACTGGTGCTTTTAGAATGGTTTATCTTAGATGTTGATTCAAGTCTCCTATACTCTCCTACTGTCTCCAAAATGGTTTATTTCAGAGAAATTATTATGAAATATAATTATGTGATGAAAATCTGCAGTCCACCAGAGCTATGATCCACAAGAAATCTGTTTTCCATTTCCAGCCTATTCTTAACTCCAGTTTAGTCCTATGTCATATCATTCTTAGCCTTATCATCCTTTAATTAGAGGAGTGATACCTGATGAGGGATGTTTGGGATGTAAAAGGGAAAAAATCCCTCCTGGTAGAGATTTTCAGAAAGGTGGAAAAGCCTCTAGATGGCAGAAGTGCACTACAGAAAAAAACAAACCTTCATTAAGCAACAAACTGCAGAACGGTTGTGTGCCAGCTGTGAGGAAAAGGTGCACTGATTATTGACTGGTCCACTGACCTCTTCCTCCTCCTCCAACTTTAATTGCTGCTGCAGATGATCTGTGCTTTACAGCCACACAGACATGATGCCAAACTGGGTCTGAACAAGTTTTCTTATGGAGATAGTTTTGCCTTTCTTCAAAATGACACTGCAGCTGTTTCTTTTAAAGGTGAAGTGAAAGGCTTCTGGCAGCTGGCAGTATTTGGAGTTTGGGATGTCTCCTTTTAGCATTTAATGCCACCTCTGAAACTTCACAAGGAGCTGCATCCCTTATGAGGCTTTCTGACTATCCTTTGGGAGGTGATCAGCAGTCAGTAGTCCTTTCAAAAACAGGATCCTCATCCTCTATGTATGTGGGCAGTACACATTTTAAAGTCTTTCTGACCTCAGAAATAGTGAAAAAAAAGTTTCAAGTGCCCTTATCTGTCTAATAGAGCTGTCAGCAACTCCTTCTGCAATCAGTTACACAAGAAGAATCCAGTGATTTTTGGCACTGAAGCCCAGAGAAGAAAATCCTTCTGTAAATCTGTGGTTTAAACAGTATTAATGACGGACACATCACTAATTTCTGTGCCTGTGAATACTGTTACAGCTTGGTCAGGATCCCTCTGCACAGTGACCTTGAGAGAAAGCCCAGCTTCTTATGTGTGTGAGGTATTGGAGTAACTGAATCTAGAAAAAAAGTCCAGTTTGTAGCTCAGCAGAACCAACTCCATCTGAGCAGGAAACAGTTTGAGATTTCAAAGTTTTCTTTTTCAGTGAAAGGCCTTTTGATGTTGGTATTTGGTTGCTGATTAAAAGCAATTAGATGGTACTCGAAATACTTGGATGGCTCTTCAGTCCACCATATGGCAGGCATGTCCTAACCTTGAGGCAGCTGCAGGGATAAAACACAGTCTTTCCTGAGATTTCACTTAGCATTAAATACATAAACCAAGGGGGAGGCTTGCACCTTTTTCTTCCATACCTAGTGGGAGTGCATGCAATACTTGTCTAATGAGCCAGATTGAGACCCAGCCCCATACCTGAATGGGAGCGTAGGGCACTCATGGAAGCTGAAGAACCTGGTATCAGTCCCTGTTCAAAGCAGGAACCACTGCCTAAGGCACTGTCCAGCCAGCTTTGATTTGGCACTGATGCATACTTCTGCCTCAGGCCCTGAAACTAGTGTCCCAGATTGCAGGGACCCCACAGCCATCACAAAGGCTTCTGGGCATTTGTGATTGCCATGAGTCATCTGGGCTTCAGTATATCTGCAGCAAGGTGGTGAGAAAACAAACATAGGAATATCTTTTTTTTTGCTTTCAGACCATTTGTTTCTGACAGTACTTACAAATTATATCTTTTTATGACATCTTTTGCCCACCTTCCACAGACCCTAGGCATGGGCCAGAAACCAGGCAGCAGTCAATAACATCGATTGAGGCTTGGTGGTGTCTCGATGGAAATCTTGTTGAGAACTATCAAGTGCTGTTTAGATGTGTAAAAAGCAGCATAAGTTGTCTCAGGAAATCCTGTAGCTGTATTTTTTTGTTGTAGCAAAAACTGAGTTAGTAATTTCAAAGAGGCACCCCAGCTCCACTACAGGTGGTCCCTGGGCAGCCTCGTGCAGTCAGTGGGACTGAAGCCAGCAGCACCTGCTCTACCCAATCTTCGTAGCCAAACTAGTAAACTTTTATGGGTTTGTCTGTATTTTTCCAGGAATGCTGACCGATTGTTTACTTGACTTCCTGTTTCTAAGATGCCATTTGTACTTCGAGCAGCTGATTTAGCATTTTAAGCAAAGGACCTCAGTATTTGACTTGGAAACTCTGTAAAGTGTTGTAACAAGATGTGTGACTGCGGTAAAGCCAGATATACCCAATATAGCTTGCTAGGCAGCACTGAAGATGTGGCAGCATAATTTTCAGGACAGCCTAGCAAATCAAGTAGCTACTAAGATCCCCCACAGGCCTGTCTAGCACACACAGCAGTCTGGGCAACCACAACTTCACTGCTGTTATTAGCATTACTGTCTGGATAGAAACTACTGTCACTATTTCTATCTGCTTCTGCAGCATTTGAGGCATTTGTCCTCATTCTCAAGATACCAATGCTAACAACATGAGACAGAATTGTTTATCTATTGCATCTCATATTTTTTCATCCACACTAAGCACTAAATCAATGCATCATCATAAAGTTTGAGGGTTGCTAGCCAATTCTTCAAGTAAGAAATAGGATCAAGATCTTTGCTGTATTTTTTATATATGTAAATGCTTATGTATTTTTAAACCGATTCAGACTTTAGACCTGATTTCACTACAGCTTGGGTAATCACAAGGTATCTACCCCCTTTCAGACAGTCTTGTCTCCATGGCTGTGTATCCTTACTTTCCAAGAACAGCTGCATGTCAGGGAAAAACAGCAACCTTTTTTTTTTGTCAAGCAAGTTGGGTAGGGCACAAATATTTTAGTTCCTTCAATATATTCTCCATGTTTTACTCAGATTCTCTTAAAGCTAAAGGTAGACCTACGAGTTTGTACTTTGTGTTGTATTTTTGCTAGGGAAAGTTTTGCATTGCAGACAGCTTGGCTAAAGTATAATAAAATGCCTAGTGCTCTGTAGTGATAAAAATGAAATCCACAATCCCATTCAAGTTTAGAGGACACTTGAATAGCTGTTACTTGAGGCTTGAATTAATCTAAGAGTTGTGAAAAGAAACACATACTGTATTTTTGGCAGCATTTGATAGTTTTAGAGTACTCTTCCCTCTGACAGACTGTCAAAGCACATAACAACCTCAGTGAGCAAAACCCTTGAGGGGCTGGTGGGAGCATAGCCTCTCTTTTACAGGCTGTGAAAGTGAGTTACAGTGCTTGTGGCAAGAGCAAAGCTGGGAATGGGAGTACAGGCAGGATGGCCCCTTCAATCTGTTCCTCTGCTCTGAGGGAACCCCTGCCACCTAATGCCTTTTTAAAAAGTTACTAGCATCTATTTTTAAACTGGTTGGGTATTTAGCCTCCATGACCTTGCAAGATCACTCTTATTAGGATTTAGTCTTCCAATATCACACTTAAATATGTTCATTTTCTTGTTCTTACACTGTATTTGTTTACTAACTTAAGCAACTCTTCCCTGGTTGAGCCTTCCAAGGTGTACATGCCCAGGCAAAGCTCACTTCTCTAAGAAATTGATTTTTCTGAATTTGAACAAACCTCCATAACGGTAATTTCCACAGAACCAGCCTTCCTTCTAAATTACTACATCCCAGCATGTCAGGGTTAGAAGGTGGGGGAGAGTCTGAGGCTGGAGATCGTCACAAAAGTCTTTGGAAGCTGCAGTAAGGTTCTGCATTTCCTAATAGGTGTCCTGGGTCTTATGTGGAGCACATTACACATAATGGTAGGTTTGCTGGTGTAATGGCCTGTATAGAAACCTAACCCAAGAAAAATGTTAGTCTGGATAAAACTGTATTGCACTTACAGAATTTCATTTCAGAATTCAGTGACCATTTTGAATGCCCTATTTTGTCACTGAGATCCTGCTGAGGAATTAGCTCTGGGTATTGTCAGGTTGTTTCTGTGAGCATAACCTGTGCTGGTGCTGCCTATCGTGACAGCAGAACGATGAGCTTTCCTGGAGTTAGAGCAACATCATGGTGCTGAGCCTTTGAAGTGAAGACACATGTATACACAGATGCACCACCTCTATCCCCCCAAATGCATGCATAAAATAAATAACTAAGTATTTCACAATTACCGCAAAGTTATCTTAATTTTGGTCTTCCTGAGCATATAGCTTATTATGTATTATTTCCTGTAAAATTATTCAGTATATACAGATTACATAATTCTAAAGCTTGTTTTCAGGTATTGTAGGCCCTAGTCTTCATCTCCATGCAGAATAAAGGATGCTTACTTAATATAGAAATGTACAATACTTTGTCTTTCCTTCATGATCTAGAAAGTGATCTTATCTAGTACGTAATATTATTGTCAAACTTTCTTTCCCCCCTCCTCAGCTCCCTAGTATGTGAATACTTTATAAGTAAAGTTCATTGGTTCTTGCAACACTTCTGTGATGTCAGGAGATACTGTATTTCACATTTTCAAATAGTGAATCAAGTCAGAGAGTTTAACATCAAATACATCAATGACTCTCTATTGCAACTTAAGAGACAGAACAATGTGTTTTTTATGGTGTGCAACAGCACGTTTTATTGAATAGAACTACTCGCATGCCAACAGCTCTGTTGCAGAGAGTCTTTTGACAATTTAAATTCAGTTATAATCTACGCTGAGTTGAAAACTCTTTTGTTGCAAAATTGGAGCAGTAAAAATATTTCTTGTTTGGACTACAAGCTTGTTTTTTTGAAGACTCTGGGTACCTACACGTTAACGTTTCAGTTTCCGTCAGAGGGAAGCTGAAGTGACTTGTTATCATCAAATGAATTCAATGTGTTTGATTCAGTTCAGTTCAATAAGTTCAACTGTGTTCAGTTTTAGGCCCCTCACTACAAGAAAGACATTGAGGTGCTGCAGCACATCCAGAGGAAGGTAACACATATGATGAATGAGCTGAAGAACAAGTCTTATGAGGAGTGGCTGAGGGAACTGGGATTGTTTAGCCTAGAGAAAAGGAGGCTGAGGGGAGACCTTGTCACTGTCTCCATCTACCTAAAAGGAGATTTTAATGAGATGAGTGCTGGTGTCTTCTCCCAAGTGACAGGTGATACGATGTGAGAAAATGGCCTCAAGTGCTCCAGGGGTGGTTCAGCTAGACATCAGAAAAAATTTCTTTACCAAAAGGGTTATTTGGCACTGGAACAGGCTGCCCAGGGAGGCTGTTAAGTCACCATCCCTGGGGGTATTTAAAACATGGGTAGATGAAGTACTCAGGGATATGATTTAGTAGTGGACAGGTACAGTTGGATTCCATGATCTCCGAGGCCTTTTCAAACCAAGTGATTCTATGATTCTATCAATTCCTCTTGGGTGAAACTTAGTTAAAGGATTTGGAAGACATCTGGTGCTTTCCAGCCTGCTGACATTCAGTCCACCAAACCAGGCCAGCAGTAACCATGGAAATATCCATAATGTGGGCTTTGGTCTCTCAGCACAAACTCTTATGTTCTACAGATTCATCCCCTTTGTGCTACATCCCTTGCCAGCGTAGACATAGCCTCAGGCTGACATCTCAGCTCAATTGCCTGCTTCAAAGCAAAACTTTTCATGTGTGTATGATTACTTTGAATTGGCAGAGTGGGAACTTGACCCTCTTGCTGTGCTATGCTTGTGCCCTCACCAATAGGTTCTATTTTTCCTCAAAATATAGATTATTGAAGCAACCTGTGCAATATTTTGACTCGGATAAAGTGCCATCATGCCAAAACGTTTTGAGCATCTTTAATTAATATGCTTTGATTGGAGTTAATGCTGATTTCAGCTGATGCAGCATGTACACAAATCAGTGCCCTGGTGCTGAAAGCTCACCCAGCTAAAAAATGAAGAATGCACCATTAGTAGCTCTGACACATCTAGTCTGTGCAGTTTGCTCAGCAGGTGACCCTTGCCCTGTGACTGCGTCAGCTGCTGATCCTCACTCTGAGAGGGTATTCAGTATTCAGTGCACTTAATTTGCAGATGTTGGGAGGTATTGACATGACAAATAACAGTTTCTTCCATTGCACATTGTTGATCCATGCCCAGAATATGTACAGCCTTTTACTCAGTAACTGTACTCAGCAAGCTGTAATCATAGATTGAAGATTGACTGCATTAAATTCTTCTTGACAATTATATTCAAAATTCAAGTAATCTTCTAATTGACCACGTAAAAATTATAATTTCTCAAAGTCTTATACCCCTTGATCAAATTTGAGTAGATATTCCCTAAGACAAGAAAGAGTATGAGCCTACATCACCATCTCAAGCCAGTTGTTCCCTCTCCCTAATTTTCCCCAATCCTCCCACCTAGATATGAATGTCCAGAGGTTTTCAAAGGGAAAATTAACAGAGCTTTTATTTATGGGCCAAAGAGCACTTAATGTTCAGAACTGCTCTCACTGTACCAGCTCATATTTTCCTCTCTAACTGTGCAATCTCATTATGAACAAAATTACATTCAAACCAAGGGGTTCTTAAACACAATGACAGTTGAACAACATTGTATAGGTCTTCCAGAAAAATAACATCAACTTTGGGAAACATGGGAAGACTCTCTATCCAGAAGACTGGAAAGTAGCATTGCTTTTCTAAATACATAGGAACACATACTTTGGGGAGGTGACATAGCTGGGTGCAATGGGAAGGTTCCACAGTGAGTGGAAAGTAGTGGGTTCTTAGAGAAGACAAAGATACTCTTAAGAACAGGAGTCTGATGGAGGAATTCCAAATTAAGCTCTGGAGGGATTTTTCCTTCTTGTCTTTCATCAAGGAATTCAATTGATGCATCCAAATTGGGAGATGCCTTGGGCTCTCTTTACATGCAGAGGAGAGGAGGCACCTGCAGAGAGGTTTCAGACAAACGATGAGTTTTTGTCCATCCTGGATTAAAGTGTTGAAAATTACCTGGGTGGTTTTATGTTGCTGGTTTTGGTCCTGCTAAGCAAACTCTCCTCTACGGTCTCACAGTGAGCTTTGTAATATCCCAGAACAGAGGTACATTGAAAAAAGTATTTTTTAATAAAATTCCACTCCTATGTTTTATTTCTTTCCTATCAGCTATAATAGGAATAAGCAGAGGAATTAAGGTACACTAGTGAATCAATCTTTACGGTGGAACATGGGGAAAATCCTAATTAAAGGGCACATTTATTTGAAATTATGTGGCCTTTAATAGACTGAATCTCCTAAGGAGAAAGTTACCTACAGTTCAACTTGTGGAACCCAGGAGAAGTAAATCACAGGGACTGACTGATACTCATCCAAGGATTTGAAAACAAACAAACCATTAAACAGGAGCAACATTGACAAGGATGTATTACAGTCTTTACAGCAAGGAGGCCTGAAAACATAAAACTCATTAACATGATGCTTATTTTCAAAATGAAGATCAGGGCCATCTGAGGTTTTACAGATCAGTGAACTTTATTATGATAGCAGGGAACCTGATAGAAGGTTCAATTAGGGATAGAATAGCACAATGCTTGGATAAGTATAGCTTCTCTGGATCAAAGCAGCACTGCTTTTCTAAGAAAAAAATGTGCTTATCTGCCTTGTTAGAGCTCTTTTGAGTGTTAATACAGGGAACCTGGTGGAAACAGCATACTTGGATTTTGAAAAGCCTTTTTGATAAGAGCCCTCATAAGAGACTATTAAAGTATAATTGAGAACCGTCAGGTAATGCACATTAGTAAAAATAGGCTAAACTTCTGATAGGCTGATGGGCTCAGATTTTTCAAGGTCTCTATGAGGACAGAGACATAAAAGTCATCATGCAGAGCTCTGAGCAGAGATGTGCAGCAATAGCTGAAAAGTAAAGAGGAGGCTGGAGTTGTGATAAAGAAGATTGTACGTGGACACTGGGCTATGCTTGGAAAACCGACACTGAATTCAAGTGGGTCAGACTGCCCCATGCCCTCTTTCCTGATACCCATAACTATTACCTAAATCAATACAAGATCAAGCAAATGTTTGCCATCTTCTTTTACTCCTGCCACCCTCCTGAAGGTGTGAATTTGTGGGTCAAGAGGGGGATATGCATGGGGAAGTGGAAGGAAAAAACAGGGAGCAGCTTCTGAGCTTATTCCCAGTGGGGTTGCTGGCCATGCTGAATTTATATCAGCTCCAAGCAGAATTATACCTCAGCAAATTGTAGGTTAGTGATAGGTAGCATGATTCCTAGGAGTCTGTAGGCAGAAACACTTCAAGATATGCTTGCTGAGTAGGCTAGAGTAGTTTTTGGCATGTTTTCATCTCATGATGGTCAATTCCACATTTTCAGGAGGATTGTGGTTTTTGGCTTGAATTTTTTTAGCAAGTTGTGTTTTGTGCAGTTTTAGCACAGATTTCCATCAGGGTTTTTTTTAAAGTGTTGGATCATGGCTTGTATTTATTGTGGATTGACTATATTAAAATAATATTAATAGCATATTGTTTATATATGACATTATTAAGTAATTCTGTAGAGACCTGATGTAATAAGCAAGAAATCCAAGGGGGAGGTTGGGAAAATAAAAATTAATTCAATGGCTTATCCATTTTCATTATTTTAAATACTAGTAACCCCAAATATTGCTATTTCATAATCAGCATAAGCCCAGTAGATCTTAAAATGCTTTATAAAGGAGGAAGAGCTCATTATCCCATCTCACTAATGGGAAAACAGAGGCACAAAGTAGCAGTTCCTAAAACTAGAAATTAAACCTCTGTGTTTTGGGTCCCAGTGCTGGAAACTACCTGATAAGCTGTATCTCATAGATGCTTTTCCTCCAAAATATCTGTGGATGCAAGATATATTGCTAATATAGTTCTTATACAGATGCATTTATTTGAATTTAGGGATGTAACATTTTCCTAGTGTAATACTGAAGTCTATATGCAGGCAAAAATCTCATCATCAATGGGGTCTGGAGGCAGTTTGCTAGTATTGATATCTGGACAGGACCTCTGTTCGGTGGGATGCAAAGTCAAATGGCATTAAAGCTTGCCCCAAAGCACTGTTCCTGCATTGTAGGGAATTTCATCTTCTGAAAGTCTGAATTTGAAAAAAACATAACATTTCCAAGCTTTCTGTGTCTTCCCAGACCTTGTAGGTGTCTGGCGAACTTGGTGTGCTGCTTGATTTCAGCAGACAATAACTCTAATGAAGTTGTCAAGACTTAGTTTTATTGAGCACCCTGATACTGGTGATGCTGCAGCTTCTCAGACACCTAACCTGAGGATATATCAGCAAGAATTAATTTGATGAAAGTCTGTAGAATCTGAAATGTTTCAAATGAGTCCTTCCCACTCCATAAATCTGCATCTTCTGTTGAAGAATTGTATTGCTGGAAAATTTCTGATGATTACTAAACATTTTGCTTTCCTTTCAGGAGCCAGATGTCTATGGAAATAATGGTAAGAGACATTATTCAGGGTGAAGAACATTTTATGTCTTTGTTTATTTTAAATTTTCTTTGATAAATATTTTTTCTCTAAGTTACTTCAGCTACAATAAGTTAGTCACTGTTCTAATGCACAGTAGAAATGTGAGGGGTTGAAAAAAATTCTGTTCTTTTGCACGAGCCAAAATTCAGTACATATTTATGTATGTGTCTGAGCATAATTTAGGATGCTATGAAAACTCAAGATATCAATTTGATATGCGATAAAGTTCTTAGGGTGTTGCTTCTAAAGGTTATGCAGGAAAAGACTGACCTGAAAACTAATTAAGATGACTGTGACAGTCAAATATATGAATATATCTTAAAATTATTTATATATTTCACTGAATATACCAACCATTATAAAAACGGGAAAGAAAATGTCTGAGATGGGTATCACTTACACGATTTAAAAAACTTTAGACTCCCTATTATCTCCTGGTAGACTGAAGAGAACAATAAATACCTTTCATTGTTACAGTATGGCCTGGTCCTTCAACATAGTACTTCTTATTCTGCCTGGTAGCCCTCTTTCATGTGTCAAAATTCATGAAGTTACCTACTCTGGGTAGAAGTCTGTAATTCATATATTCTTAGACAGGGTTGGTTCATCCCCAGTATCACTTGCCTGTCTCTGGTTTTAGAAGTTCTTCGCTTAGGGATCTTGCAGGAAGTTGTACACAGCATGAAAATATCCTGGAAACCAAATGAGTAATTATTAATATATTGCTACATAAGTAGAGCTTATTAAAAGAAAAAAAATTTAAAACTAGAAAAAATCTACAATTTCCATCATGCTTGCAGCCATATAGTACCTTGAGGTGAGCCATAAATAAGTGCCACGAGTTAGAGGCCCTTTTCTAAATTGCTCTTAAAGTGTGTTGTTCCATTTTTCTGGGCTTTGAGCAGTCTTAAATGCTCAGCAGGAGAGTAAGCTAATATCTCAGCAACCCCAACAGCTCTCAAAAGTTTGACAAGAGGCAGTTTTTCTCAAGACACAGCTGATGTTGGATGGTGGCTCTGGAGGTCATCTAGTCCAATTTTGCTGCTCAAAGCAGGGTCAGATACAGTGGGTTTCTCAGGGTCATGTCAAGTCAGGGCTTCAAGGATGGAGACAGCACAGTCTCACTATGCAACCTGCTCCAGTGCTCAGTCACTCTTGCAGTAGTGTATATATATATTTTTTGCATTTAAGTGGATTTTCCTGTCATTTAATTTGAGCCTTTTGCCCTGTTTCATCTAACTGGTCACTGCCAAGAACAGCTTGGCTTGGTTGTCTTACTTGTGCATCAGGTATTTGGGTAAAATTTCTCCTGATCCTTCTCTTCTGAGAAGCTGTCTGAACAGCCCCACCTTTCAGCCTCACATCTTATGAAATATACTCCAGCCCCTCAATCAGCCTTATGATCCTGTGCTGGATTGACTCCAATGTTACCCCTTTTTTGTACTGTGGAGCCCATTGCTGGACATAGCATTCAGAAGTTTCCTACCAGTGTTGAGCGGAGACGGGTGATCAGAAGTCAGGAGCTTCCTGCTATGGTCATTGTGGGAGCCTCTGTTTCCCAACCAGACAAGTTCACACTCTCACAGTGTCTCTTTCAATGGATGTTCAAGCTCTTGTATCTGCAGAGTCTTGAAGATGGTGTAGATGATCTCTTCCTCATTGTCCCTGCTGCTGTGCGTTTTGGGGATCTCTACCCTCAGCTCATTTCTATGTAAGGAGAAAGGCCCTTCATCAGTGCATGCCTCTTGTAGGCAATGAGCCCATCTCTACCCCAGCCTGAGCCCTAATGAGAGGCCACAAGCAACCCTGCAGCCTTAAGCTGAGAGACTGTGTCCCCTATTGGGAGCTTCATGACGGATTTGATGAGTGGACTGTTCGGTGGATAAGGAATTGGTTGGAAGGTCTCATTCAGAGAGTAGCAGTCACTGGCTTGATGGAGTTCTGTGACAAGTGGTGTCCCTCAGGGGTCTGTACTGGGGCCAATGCTGTTTAATGTCTTCATCAACAGTATGGACAATGAGATTGAGTGCACCTTCAGCAAGTTTGCAGATGACACCATGCTGAATGGTGCAATTGTCACACCAGAAGGATCAGATGTCATCCATGGGGACCTGGACAAGCTGGAGAAATGGGCCTGTGAGAACCTCATGAGGTTGAACAAGGATAAGTGTAAGGTCCTACACCTGAGTCAGGGCGAACTGTGATTTCAACACAGGATTGGGGATGATGTGATTGAGACCAGCCCTGCAGAGAAGGACTTGGGGATGTTGACTGATGAGAAGCTCGACATGAGCAGCAATCTGCACCCACAGCCCAGAAGACCAACTGTATCCTGGGCTGCATCAAAAGAAATGTGGCCAGCAGGTCAAGGGGGGTGATTTTGCCCCTCTACTCCACTCTTGTGAGACCCCACCTGGAGTATTGGTGTCCAGTTCCAGAGTCCCCAACCTAAGAAGGATATGGAACTGTTAGAACAGGGCCAAAGGAGAGCCATGAAGATGATCCGAGGGCTGGAGCACCTCTGCTATGAGGACAGGCTGAGAGAGTTGGGCTTGTTCAGCTTGGAGAAGACTCCAAGAAGACCTTATTGTGACCTTCCAGTACCTGAAGAGGGCTACAAGAAAGCTGGGGAGGGACTTTTTGCAAAGGCCTGTAGAGATAGGACAAGGGGTAATGGGTTTAAAGTGGAGCGAGGAAGACTTAGACTAGATATTAGGAAGAAATTCTTCATGATGAGGGTAGTGAGGCACCGGCACATGTTGCCCAGGGAAGTTGTGGATGCCCCATCCCTGGAGGTGTTCAAAGCTAGGCTGGATGGGGCCTTGAGCAACCTGGTCTGGTGAGAGGTGTCCCTGCCCATGGCAGAGGGTTTGGAACTGGATGGGCTCTAAGGTTCCTTCCAACTCAAACCGTTCTATGATTCTATGATTCATCTAGACCAAGAGCCTGGTGTTACAGGGACGGAGGCTGTGGCGGCTGCTGGGACTGTGCCCTGTGGCACATCACCGTCACCGCCCAGCCCCTGTATGCTACCTTCAGCAGAGCTGCGGGCTATTTTCTGCAGAAACTACTGCCTTGGATAGCTGCATGCTGTTAGGTGGCTCTACGTGCCTTTCCTTCATCCTGCATCCCACACTTCCCTCTATTGTACTCTGCAGTCATATTGCAATCACCTCAGAGGGCTAATGGGCACTATTAATAACTGATTGCAGAGCAGCTCCACATTTATAGAACTGAATGAGTGGGTAGCACCCTACTGGGACTGCAGGAAGGGATTCATCCAGACAAATAACTGACTCATCCACCCAATTTTGGGCTATAAAATAAGGGTAAAGGTTTTTTTTAAAGAAAAAAGGAAATCACAATAAAAGAACAAAATTTGTTAGGAGCAAACTTCTATTCATTCTGATTCCAATAGGAATAAGGAAGGCAAAAGAAAACTTCTGTCTTCATCAAAGATTTGAAAGAATTACATATGAATAAAGGAAAACAATGGAAACTTAAGCAGTACATTTTATTACATATTATTACAGTATAGTTGCTAGAGACTGAGAAAGCATGAGAAACCTTAGAAAAGTGGAGCAGAATGTGATTTACACAGGCTAACATGGAATTTAGTTGAAAATTTTGTGAATCTTTGTTCATGTACTCATGGGTAGTGGTTGAAGTGCCATCTTTTTCTAAAATGAAGCCAGAAAGGCACTGAGAGCAATGAAGTACAGTTGTTTATGTAATACACAAAATGACACTTATTCATACTTGAAAAAATCTTCTCTGATAATTTTAGAAGTTCCCATTGTTAATATTTGGATGTGGGGTTCAGTGTTGAACTATATTTTAGGATAACAAACTCTTATCTGTCTCTCTATGGAAATAGATGCTATGGTTGAAAGACAGGAGACAACTTAGAGAGAGAGAAAGAGTAGGAAAAAGGGATTGTTTAAACACCTGAGAAATTCCGGGACAACAGTCTGAAGCTTTGTGCTTCAAAATGATTTTGCTTTCAGAACCAGAACTAAAGATGCTTAAAGCTCAAACATGTCATTGTTTTCTTTTCTTTTTACCTGCTCTCCATTCTCAGAGGAGGTTAGTTTTAAATGGCCTTGTCAAAACCTAATTGCAGTTTTGTAATGGCTAATTCCCAGGGTATTTAGGCACTGAAGAATCAATTCTGAGACATGTCTATGAGGGGTTTGTTAAGAGATGGAGGTTGCTGCTGTGATCAATCAGCTTCCTATTTTTTAAATCACACAGGAAATTCAGATTAAAATCTCCGCTCTGGTTGATTGATCCCATGTCTCTGAGAAATGCACTCACTAAGCACCTTTGTTCTTGCAGATTTGTGACTCTGTAAATTAAATGTGCAGTGGTAGAGAACGAAAGACTCATTTTGACTCATGTTAGCCTGTGGTATGAGAACTAGAATAAATATTTCAGCCCTGAACTGCTATATCTCTCCTCTCCTCTCCTCTCCTCTCCTCTCCTCTCCTCTCCTCTCCTCTCCTCTCCTCTCCTCTCCTCTCCTCTCCTCTCCTCTCCTCTCCTCTCCTCTCCTCTCCTCTCCTCTCCTCTCCTCTCCTCTCCTCTCCTCTCCTCTCCTCTCCTCTCCTCTCCTCTCCTCTCCTCTCCTCTCCTCTCCTCGCCTCGCCTCGCCTCTCCTCGCCTCGCCTCGCCTCGCCTCGCCTCGCCTCGCCTCGCCTCGCCTCGCCTCCCCTCCCCTCCCCTCCCCTCCCCTCCCCTGTGCTTGATTCAAAGTCAACCAGCAGAAATACTGCCCTTGAGTTTGGTGAGAACTGGAACAGGGCCTGCCTAGAGGCAAACAAGTGTTGCTAATCTATCAACTGTATACAGTTTTATATGGTTGATCGTACAATGAGAAACAAGGAATTTTTTTACTTTAAATTATCTCTTTTCTTTTTTACTAATATTTGCAATAATTGTCCTTGATTTCCCCTTTTGAAGTTCAGAGAAATCATGTCACTTCTAGGTCTCCATCTGTCTAGCTCTTGGCAGATAGTATGAAAGAAGAAAACTAACTGCATGATTACAAAGTGCAGGAATTTGTGAGACGTGTCTGAAAGCGATGGATATCCACCAGTTCCATTTCCATTTATTGCTGCCCAGTCCTTCATTTTTTTCATTTGCAAGCAGAAGGCAATTCCCTTGTAACTGCATAAATTAGAGTGAAATAGCAAAATTTACTCAGGCTTGCACTGCGGAGCTCCAGGTCCAAAGAATTCAGCTATGTCTTGTATATCAACACATAACAAAATTCAAGTCCCATCAGAGTATGGTTAGATTAAGCCCAAAAGAATAAAAACTCTCTCATCTCTTGTCATAAATAATTATCCCTTTAAATATGACTGTAGACATTCTCATTAGCAATATAAATATATATCTCTTGTGGTGAGAAAGAAGATAATAAGAGAGAAATGAAATCACAAAGCCGCCTAGTTTTTAATCACTTTCCCTAGCCTCTGCCAAGAGTAATTTCAAAGTCCACCATACTGTGGTAGCATATTCCAAAGGTGGTTTTATGACTTTCCTTGCTATTGAGTGGTAGTCCCATGGGTATCCTTCTTGCCCTGCCTGGATATTTTCTGTGCTAGTTCTTGACCAAAACTGGACTATACACCGTAAAGACTTCATAGGGAAGAGGCAGAATTACTTTCCTTCTTCAATTTCTCAGTCCATTTGGTCTTTTAAAGTAAAATTGGGAGTGAGGAAAATGGAATAGTGGTTTCTTAATAAAAATCCTCTCCTGCTTTTCATGAAGAGCAGTTAGCATCTTATGGAAGCCCAGAAAAAGTGCTTCCATTTTGAAACTCCAACTGTCTCACTTGTTCATGCATAGAAAGAAAAAATAACAGGATCAAAAATCAAGGACATTTACTAGTCCAGCAATCAGCACGGATCTTGATAATAATTGCAGGTATCCTGTTTTATCAAGAATTAGCTAACTGTTGCTTACTTTTTAAAGGAATAAATAAGTAAGCCGTGAAACCTTAATATGTGGGATACTTGCATCATTCATTTAAGGAAAGAAAATAAATTGGTGAATTATAATTTGAAGGAAATGCCACAAAGAAAAATAAAAAAACCTATTTGGCCCTTTTCCCATTCCCCATCTTCAAGGAACAAAAAATATAGTTTTGTGTAGTACTGCTTACACATTTTTGCTCCGACTAAGTATGGCATTTAGCATGTACTGGGAGAATAGTTGGTTATGCCAATTGCCTGGAGCTCTGTGACTGCTGTTCTTTGTGTTATGTGCTATACTGTGTCTCACATGTTGAAAGTTCTGTTCCAGGTTCCCACTTTTTTAACTCTTTTCACATTCTCAATATGCAGCAGGCTACAGGCACAGTTTCACACCTATAATGAGTTATCATCTCTCTCTGAGAATAAAAGCAGTGTAAAGAGTGTTCCCTCAGTCTCATTGTTAATCTTTCTGGAGAGGAGGAGAGATGATTAAACTTACTCTTTATCATCATGGATGTTAAAAGACATTCTTCCCTTTAACTTCTGGCTTGTCCCAGAACAAGCCAGCAACCTGAATGTAGTTAAAAAACATAAATCCAGATTGATGCTTCCCTAACACCTGTTAATGGGGTGGTTGTTATTACAAAGTTGTTTATTGCCTGCCAATCAGCTGCTTGCCTCCAGTAGAAATGCTTGTGAAGCAGAATTGTTAGTCTTTGTCAAACAGCGATGTAAACTGTTTATCAAAGTGAATCCTTTTCCAGCCATGAAAGCAACCCTGTTTTTGCTCTAGTGCCTGTGATAGCCTGTAGGATTGCTCAGGTCATACTTCTGTCCATGTATTTGATTTCCTTGAGAAGTTTATATTCAGGAACTTCTTGGTGGAAAGTTTGCAATTGAAGCAGCCTGTGCTGTAAATGATGAAAATGCAGTGGCTGAACATAATTTTATCCTATTTCTGATTTGATGCACTTAATTTTTCTGTCAGATTTCCAGAAATTCACATTGACAGATTATTTGGATAAACTAAGTATATCGAAAAGTTTAAATGCTGAAGCTGCTTTTCTTCTTTGTAGAAGTCTTTGCTCCAGAGGTTATTGAAGGACATCCAATTTTTCCCTACTTCTGTGTTATAAAAACTGATTTCCCCCTTCTGCTTAAAAACACAATCTCCAATCTTAAAACTGAGCTGAGCTTTTGTTCAGATTTGCAACATCATCAATAACCCATAGCCAGCCAATTTAGTTTCTGGATATGGTATCAGATTGTATAGATTAGTGTGGTTACAATTTCTGTGAATATAAGGTTCCAGCCTGACTTTTAGAAGTGAAAGGGAAGTTTTACAAATTGCTAGCTAGAAAAACATCTTAACTTGGAATTTGGTTATTTAGGATTCTTCAAGACAGCATAAACCCAGAACAAAGAGGGATAATTTTGCACAGTCATGTGGACTCAAATCCATAAAAGTCTAGTTTGAGACTAATATATTTAGAAAAAAAGCTGTTCCATTGTAGGAATAGTTAAATGCTGGAGTAACCTCACTGCTGGAAGAATAGTGAAATCCCGTTCAGTGGAATTTTTTTTTTAAAACAGCTAAAACAAATATCTGTCAGGCAGGTCTGGCATGATTTGTACTGTCTCAGAGCAAGAGGAGAGACAAGGCAACCCCTCAAAGTCTTTCAGCCCTACATATCTGCAGTTCTGAAATGGCAAACATTAATTAAAAAACCAAGTTTGTTTATACTGTACATCTGCTGTTTCCATAGACTAGCAACAGTGGCAAGTTCCCAAGGTCTGCTATACCAGTGAGAGGTTTATAATGATGTCATGCCCGTAGAGCTGACACCCTGCTGAAAAGTGTGTGTGCAAAAATTATTGTAGCAACAGAGAAGTTTTCTCTCCAGTCTGCTCATTCAGTTTCAATTTATGATCAATTGCCTTACTCTTAGCGATAGATACTTTGAATCCTCTTGCAGGTTCTAATATTATTTGTCAAATACAGCAGTTGCAGTTCAATGTTCTTCTCACTACAACAATGAAAAGACCTATGAGGGGATTTTCAGAGAGTATTTAATGCAGTTTAGCCTCTAGCAATTTACAGATAGAAAAGCTTTAATGAGAAACCTATATTGCTTTTTTTATATGTTGTGCCTTCCTGAAACATATTTCAGAGCTTTGTGAAGTAACTCTGGCAAATTATTTAGCTTACAGAGTAACCAGCTTACAACACTGCTATCTTGTTTATACAGTTGTACGAGTGAATATTTTATGTTGTCAACAGTTATTATTTGAGATCTTTGG
Source organism: Phaenicophaeus curvirostris (assembly GCF_032191515.1). Taxonomy (NCBI): domain Eukaryota; kingdom Metazoa; phylum Chordata; class Aves; order Cuculiformes; family Cuculidae; genus Phaenicophaeus; species Phaenicophaeus curvirostris. Next base: position 84,159,938 of record NC_091394.1, on the reverse strand, counting down.
AAGATCTACAGCATTTATTCCAGGGAATGACAAAGTTTGAGGTTAGGGGCTTTTCCAAACTCCTATATTGCTTAGAGTAAAATTCACTTGTTCTGATTTCTTACAGTCCCATATTTTTATAGGGAAATAAGGATTAAATATTAAATTAAATAAGGATTAATCAAACTAATGCAGTCAAATAAAGAATAGCTATATGTATCTGTGATTAATACAGTACTTTTCACATAGTCATATCTAATTGGCTGGAAGCTGATGTTTTTCTCTTTGCCTGTTTCAGTAGTCTCCCAAGGTTTTTTGATTTGTTGACCCCTGGCAAGCTACCAGTTAAGATCAGTCTCCTGAAATAAGCTCCTCAGTCCTAATATGGACTTCCTACTACCTAACTGTCATGAGGTCCTTATCTACTTTCTTATCAGCTGCTTTTAGCCGACTGGCCCCCTTTCACATCTCTAATGGAAAGGCATGGAAAGGAATCAATTTTTACAAGAACTGCAGTTTTCCCAGGCTAGCACCACTAATATTTTTCACTTGTCGCACGGTTATTCATAATATAGATAACGGAAGAGCAGCACATGGTTTCCACAGTCTGTCTTAAAAGCTGGGTACAGATACAGTTTCCAAAAAACCTTCTAAGACAAGATGAATTCTCTCTGTAATAAGAAGGCTCACAGTCATCCTCACTACATTTGCTTCTTGACTGAGACAGTTTCTGTAACTCGTCTTCATTTTGCAGAGCTGGTGCTGATTTTATACTTGTGTAACATCAATTACTCAAGGTTCTGGGGAAAGTGCACATGCTTATGGAAAAGAAACATAGACCACATAGAATCTGGTGTTTGGATTAAGATGTCCTGTGCTGATGGTGCTTGCAGTCTGGTAGAATAATGTTGGGAAATACCATATATGCTCGCTGTATTCTTACTTCTCCCCAAGTCATTGTTTATGGCTGCTGTTAAACAGAACATATTGTGCTAGGAGGACCTTTGGTTCAATCAAGTGCTGTGTCACAAAAGTGATTGCCAGTGCACATGCCATGCAATGTGAGAGGAATTTTCAGCATTATTTTTAACAAAGTGGGAGCAACCTCTGCAAAAGATTATGAGTTCCAAATCTCAAAAGAATTGTTTCGGATTCTGTCTTTGAAGCACCTAATTTGAATGCCTATGTTATGTCTAAATATTCTCCATAGCTGTGACCGCGCTAAACCATCCAGATGGGCTAATGGAGTAGCACAAAATTCATCAAAAGGCTGCAACATCTCTCCTGTGAAGGAAGGCTGAGAGAGCTGGGGTTCAGCCTGGAGAATAGAAGGGTCTGGAGAGACCTTACTGTGCCCTTTCAGTATTAAAGGGGCCTATAAGATAGGTGGAGACAAACTTTTTATTAGAGCCTGTAGTGACAGGAAAAGGGGCAATATATTTTAACTGAAAGAAGGTAGATTCAGAGTATATATAAGCAAGAAATTTTTACTGTGAAGGTGGTGAAATACTAGAACAGGTTGCCCAGAATGTTGGTAAATGGCTCATCCCTCAAAGCATTCAATATCAGATTAAAGGAGGCTCTGAGAAGCCTGTTTTGGTTGAAGATGTTCCTGCTCAAGGCAGGGGATATTGCACTAGGTGACCTTCTGTCACAATTTAGCCTTGGCCCTGCCAATTTTGGCAGCTAAAGCTGGGCAGTTGGGATCCCATTTCTCTTCTTCCTCCTCCTCCCAGGGAAAGGGAAATGAGAGGAAAAAAGAGTTATGGGTTGGAATCTAAACTTAAACAGCATTAATAAAATAGTAATAATAATAATAAAGACGATAATTAGAAAGTAATAAAATATATACAATTATATGAAATCACACTCCTACGATGACTACATGTCACCACAGATGCTGCGGAGCAGGCATAGGGAAGGGATCAGCCGCAGGAGGGAGCTGGGCTCAGGAACTGAATTCAGGAATGCAAGGATCCAGGATCAGGGGCAAACAGACAAAGTCCTCACTGAATGTTGGCCATCACAGAAGAGAGAGAGGCCTTTGTGATCTCTCAGTTTTATACCAAGAATTATGTATATGGGATGGAATACTCTGTTGGTCAGGTTGGGGTCACCTGTCCTGTCCATCCCTCCCTGTAGATGGGACCTTTTTTTTCTTCTTTGACATATGGCAGTCCACTAGCTCAAGGATGGACTTGGTTACTATAGGAATAAGGCATTGGCCTTTCTGCATACCAATGCCCCATGGGAGAAACACTGTGCAAGAAAAACATACAGTTAACTTTCAGAAAATGAAGTTACTTAGACAAGACTGAGCTGACATTGGAAAACTGATTCTACTTTAGCTCAAACCTCAGCATCTTTAAAGGTCCCTTCCAACCCAACCATTCTATGATTCTATTCTATGATTCTGTGTTTTGTGTCTTATGATTCTATGACTGTCAGAGCAGGATCTTCCTTTGGCTGTTTTGAGTAACCTGTGGAGAGGCTTTTTGCTCTCCATAGAGGGAGTCTACGTGGCCTAAACGGGGCTGAGAGCTCTGTGTGTGAATATCCCTCTGAGGATCACATTTGACTTTCAGGTATGAAGAGGCACTGAGACTTTCTTGCAACAGACTAGGACCAAACGGACCTGTCTGACTCCATTGCTTGTGTGCAAAGGGGTAATGCAAAGTTAATGCTGAGGTCTACGAATCAAGGCACTTGGAAAAATCATTTCTCCTCTCCTCTCCTCTCCTCTCCTCTCCTCTCCTCTCCTCTCCTCTCCTCTCCTCTCCTCTCCTCTCCTCTCCTCTCCTCTCCTCTCCTCTCCTTTCTTTCCCTTTCACAGAACCTTCTCTTCTCCTTCTTCTGCAAAGAACTAACCCAAGGACTTAATATTATACCCCTGAAATGAACAATAGGACTTTAATGAACTTCAGAGAATATCACACCCCATGTTCATTCAAGTCTATGGCAGCATGAATATCCATCCTGCACTGAGAGATAATGTGCCATTTCCATTCAATTTCCTACACAAGCAGCAAAGGGTCTTTCAAGTTGCTACCCTCAGATCCATTCCATTTATTCTCTGTTTTCTTGCCACTGATGAGTTCCTTTACCAGAATATTGCTCCAAGGTAATTACAGTGGCTTTTGCAATGCTAAGCCCATCATTGCCACCCAATAAAGAAACACTGTAACTTCAAGTGATAGAGTTCAGATTGTGTCTGCTCAGTCTTTGTGTAAAGTATATCCAGAGCTCTACTTTACCATAATGATTCACCTCCATGTCAATCCAATACACTTAAAATCTGCCTCCAATAATGGCTTATGGTGCTAGGTCATTATCTGGCCTCAGAAAGCCCTACTACTTCACATTCTAGTGGAAAAGTCTTTGCCACCTAACAGAACAATCAAGTCAGCTGCTGAAAACTGCATTTTTGATCCCTTGTGGTTCCTTCCCAGCCCCCGTACATTTTGCTTGTTGTTTAACTATGTAAATTATGGAAAGTGATGTTGCTGAAATCCTGAGGCTCTGTATTGTTCTCAAGCAACTCTTTGCATATCTGTTAACTAATTAACTCTACAGCTGTAATAAGAAAATTAAATTATCTTTGACCCTTGCCTCATTAGAAATCATGAGAATCACAATTTACATAACTCTATCAGGTCAGTTCTGAGAACTGATCGCTCTGTTCAAACAACAGGCACTGAGGGCAGCTTCAGGCACGATGCTGGGGGCATCCTGTACCAATAACATGTACCCCAGAGGCCCCTGCAGTAGTCCTCATCCCAAACCTTGATTCACCATCTTAAAATTTATGGCACTCAACCACCTCCCTGGGCAGCCTGTTCCAGTGTTTGAGAACCCTTTCAGTGAAGAAATTTTTTCTGATGTCCAGCCTGAACCTCCCTTATTGGAGCTTGAGGCCATTCCCTCTCGTCCTGTCTCCTGTCACTTGGGAGAAGAGGCCAGCTCCCTCCTCTCTACAACGTCCTTTCAGGTAGCTGTAGAGAGCAATAAGGTCTCCCCTCAGCCTTCTCTTCTCTAAGCTAAACAACCCCAGCTCTCTCAGCCGCTCCTCATAAGACTTGTTCTCCTACTCCCTCACCAACTTCATCGCTCTTCTCTGGACACACTCCAGACCCTCAAGATCCTTCTTCTGGTGAAGGGCCTTTTTTTTTTAAAATTTATTTTTATAATTTTTTGTTGGGCAGATGGACTTATTGTCTTGTTACATTTTCCCCATTATGAGGTCAGCTCTGGAGCGGGGACAGGGCGTGATGCTCGTTTGAAGTGACAGGAACAGGATGCTGTGGCTGAGGCCCCGGCAGCTCCACAGGGCAGCAATGGAGCCGGCATTCGCCAAAGTAATTTCTGAAGAGTCTTCCAGTGAAGGTTTTATGATATTTCAGAAGCTGTCAGAGAACACTGTCATGAGAATACCTGTACCTGTGGCCATAAAGAAACCGCAGATCCAGGAGGTCTTCTGTATGGACACCTGGAGAAGATAATGCCAGAATTTTTATCAGGATAACTGCACTGCAACATTGGGCCTGACTGACGAGTCCTTTTCAGAAGAAAGATCCTTGTTTAGGGTATCTCTGTGAATGCCGAGCTGGGGAAGGCAGGCTGGCCTCTGGAAGTGCAGCAGAGGGGAAAGCAGCACTCAGTGGGTGGTGTGAGAAGCCTCAACCAGACAATGAGCTGGCTTGGGAGCAGGGCAGCTCCATATGGGTCCTGGCTGTTTTCCCTTTTGCCTGGCACTGTAGCATGCAGGAATGAAAGGTCAAGATGTTGGCAGGGACAAAGACGGAAAGCTTGAGGCATCACGGATGTTGGGCTCTGAGAGGAATATGTTTTCTGTCCCACTAGAGACAGATTCTCTTTGAAATATGTATTTTCATAAATTCTGAGTTATCTTTGTGCTATATGGTGCCAAAAAGTCAATATAGTGCCTTCTCCACCTGGCTTCTGTTCTCTGATGGCAGAGGACCTTGGTTAGTACTCTAGGCAGGCAGGAGGTTTGGTCTTGGGGAATGACTGTGTATGTTGCCCCTCTGTGGAGGTAGCGTGGTGCGGGACTCTTCCATGGTGTGAAGGACTTACCATCTGGGAGGGCTGCCCGTGCAGCAGTGCAGTCAGGCTGGTTTGAGAAATGACTGAGCACCCTGCACGGACTGTGTAGCTTCACAAAGAGAAACCACACATGGTTGCCAGGGTGTGATGTGACAGTGTGAACATGCAGGAAATTTGATCTTGTGGATAGGGCTGCAGAGCAGCCTTCAAATCGTATGAACCAAAGAGTCCAGGGAATTAGACCACCCTCTTTGCTCAAGTATTTGCACCATGTGCAGCCTGAGGCACCCTCGATTACCAAAATGTGGGAGTGAAGAGGAAATACCCTGTGAAAGAAGACAGCTATGAGTGGTAACTTGAAGGAAAAGTGTTGGCGCAGCAACAGCCTACTTCTGTATCTGGTCCTAGTCTTGTCAGCAGGACTTATTAGCCTGGGCACAGGGCCATGCTAATGCTGCTTTTGGACCCATGCTAGATTGTATCTGGCCATTTCAGAGTGTTAACAGAGGGAGTGCAGTTTAGTTTGCTCCTTCCTGTGCAGACATGCCCTAAGGGGGTTGGAACAGAATCACGTTTCATAGTGGAATTTGCTCAGGAGGCTGTTAACTTTTAATCACAGAAATCTACCAAATTATATTGACTAATAAGTCATACAGCTCACTTCTGACTGAAATTTAGTAAGACTAAACTCTTTTTAGCAAGTCCAAGGACACTTCAGTTATTTTCAATCAAGAAAAAAGTTCATTAATTTGCCAAGAATCACACATGCATGTGATTCACAGTGGGATAGATTAAGTTTGAATATCAAATGCTCTAGGTAGATACTGAATGCGTTGCTGAACCTTGAAAGGTACTGACATAAAACAATACTGAGGTCAAGTAGTTGTACAATACAGCTCCCTAAGAACAATGCAACTCATCAAGAATTCTCATATTTATTTATAATTTTCAGTCAGCCATTCTATAATATCTCTGAAAAAATCTCCAAAGAATAAGGATACATATGTCTTAAAGCAATCTAGGGCTTATGGTCTCGTTGGGAGGGAAAGGGATTAGTTCAGAACACTAAAAGCAAGTGTTTCAAATTATGGTTTAAAAGGCAATTTCACAGGAGGTAAATGTAAGGGGAAAAATGTGTACAACAGGACAATTAAACAAGAAGTTCACAATTAAAGAAATAGAATTTGTACTAGTGTATTCTAGTCCTGCTTGACATTGACATATCTGAGGTGACTGAGTTTGCATCTAAAGCCAGATGTTCATCTACAGTGTTTTTATGTATGTATATGTCCAAACAACTCTGTGTGCTAGTAACAGCAAACTTGCTAACCCTCTGGGACTGTACAGACATAAAACAGGACCAGCAGAAATTCTATAAATGTGGTTTTATTTTAGAGGTTGCATTAGGACAGCATAACTAAGTGTTCCAAATCCAGGAATAGCAAGTATTGCAGGTACTCCAAAGAGTGTTGGATGTGGCTGAAATATAAGACTTAAGGTCCAGAAGGTAGTACTGGATGAGATATATCAAATTCAGTAACTTGGACAGGGTATTTTTCAGTGAAATGCTTTAGCAAATGCATTACATTCATCTTTCTGTTTTCTTATATGAAATACCAAGTTCTGGAATCCTTCCTCAACATCCTCACACTGAGTACCTTGATAACCAGACTCATTCACTCATATTTTCTGTATAAATGTACTTAGATAGGCATTCCAGAAGGAAACAGCTTCACCAGAGGAAGAAACAATGCCCTTCTGCAGAGGTAGTATTGAGATACTTCTCTGGAAAGCAAAAGATTTTTCTTCCCACTTTGGCTGGGACAGGAATCAAATCATTGTCTCTCCTTCAAGAAGGTAAACTCAATGGGAAAAAGTAGAGCAAAAAGGAGCCACCACCCATGCTGCTCGCTGTGAAGACTAACAGCTTACACTTCTCTGAAGATGTCTTTTAGCTAAGATAGGGGACTAAAAATGTGGATCCCAAAAGGATTTAGAAGAGAGGTGGGCTTCAAGTTATGAAGCATTATGTGAGTTGAGTAGCCTCTGGGAGCTGAGCTTTTATGTATAGATTATAATCTCATTCTCCTGGGGACATCTGGAACATGAGGTGTTCATTACTGTGTTGTTTGTGAGAGTTAACACCATTCAGCAGAGCAATACAAGGTAACAACAGGCAGGCCTGGCTTGCTGTCTCCTTTTGCGACTATTTTACCTATTGCACAGTAGTCTTACACTGTTTTCCAAGTGATTCTGTGTTTTGTCACAGTTTTATTGTGGATCAAGTAAAACATTGCTTCGGGGTGTGTGTGTGGGTTGCAGACCTTCAAGGCAGCACAGGGAACAAAGGAAAGATTTGGAGACCGGTCTTTGGAAACAGCTCACTGTGAGAATGAAATTGTTATACAACAGCAGCAGCAAATATACTAATAAAATTAACAAAGCTACAGTTAGCAAGCCAAGGCCAAGAAAAGGAAAAAATGCCCAGAACAGAAAACTTAAGTAGAGAGAAATGTCACAAGAATCGATAAAATGGGCCAGAGAACTGCCTTTCTGCATTAAGTGATGCAGACAGTGTGAAACAGATGCTATTTCAATGTCATCAGCAACTTGACAAGTTGGATAAATAGTTGTTGCCAAGAAAAATAAAAGCATGTGCTGTCAGTGTGGGTGGTTACCATGATTGCTGTGGCCTCTGGTTCAAATGTGGTTACAGAGATGATGAAAAAGAAAATAAATATGGAAGTGGCTGGGGAAAAACAATTAGCTTCCCACAGATGGGCCTTTGGCATACCATAAATTGTAGCTGCCTTTTTCATTCTTAGTTTTGGTGGCAATCTGGGAAATAAAAAAAGACGGAGAATTATGGGCACAGCCGTTTTCCTGAATCCTTACCATAAAAAGGGAGAAGCAGTTTGTGTGGAAGAAGTGTTATGAAGAAACTGCAATAGATCTATCAGCTGCAAACAAGCTAGTCACCAAATTACCACCCGATTCCACTAAAAGCAACAATACCTTCAGAAACCTCACTCTGCAATCATGTACTGTGGGGGTACTGATGCCATCGGTAAGGTCTCTTAGGAACCTCAAAGTCTTTCTTCAGGCATTTCCACACTTGGGGCTAGCAGTGCAATGTGGTGAGAGGTTCACTTCACACATAAGCTTCCTGAGGATCCATGGAGAAGGCACTCCAACTCCTTGAGGCAACCTTGATAATACTGGTGTAATCAGCTGTTCATATAAAGTATGACAGGAGGAAGAACAGTAATTCTTCCTATGTCTTGGAGGGTCCTTGCTCAGGACATTTGGTCCAGAAATATTGACTCATTCCCTTTTTTTGTCTGAGGAGAATAATCCTACATCTACAACAACCTGGGTGAAAATAGGGCCATCTTCTATGCAGAATCATAGACAAGATCACCTGAATTCATTCTCTGTGCACATCCTCTAAGTACTGTAAGAGCTGAGAATCAGAGCTGGATTTATATTCATGTCAATCCCAGTTAAATCTTATTTCAGGAAGATGAGAGATAGGAAAGACGTGCGATGAGTCAGTCACCTGCACATCTTGTCTGCATCTCAAGGACAAACAATGTGTTCTTATAGCTTCTCTATCTTGATTTTGAATTCTTTTAGCATTTTAGCCATTGAAAATCTTCATCCCAGTCCCTGAGCAATTTTGCTTACATAAGTACAGAAGTGGATGTCAATATCATTTGCTACAGTCCCAAATAATCCATTGGGTAAATTGTCAGTAACAAAGCAATCAGTGAGTGATCATCAAATAAATGGCAATGTTTTTTCTTTGTTCATGACATTTTGTGTAAAAACCAAGTCTGGCTGCAATTACTTGTGATGCTAATTTGTGATGTGTACTGAATGATGGCTGAAGGAAGAGAGTATGAAAGTTTAGACTACCAACATGATTCATCCAGTTAAAATGTGTGCCTTACCTACAACCTCATAACATTGTAATAAGCATCAACAATGCTGACATAGCTAGAGAAGATAGAATGGTAGAATCATAGAATCGTAGAATCTTAGAATCATAGAATCATAGAATCATAGAATCATAGAATAGTTTGGTTTGGAAGAGACCTTAAAGATCATCTAGTTCCAACCTCCCTGCCATGGGCAGGGACATCCCACTAGATCAGGCTGCCCAAGGCTCCATCCAACCTGACCTTGAACACCTCCAGGGATGGGGCAGCCACAACTTCCCTGAGCAACCTGTGCCAGTGCTTCGTCAGTCTCGTTGTGAAGAAATTCTTACTTATGTCTAGTCTAAATCTGCCCCGCTCCAGTTTATACCCATTGCCCCTAGTCCTGTCACTACAAACCTTTGTGAAACTTAAGAAGAACTTAAACTCTCTGTTTTAGGGTTTGGTGTAAGACACAATTTCAGGCTGTCTTTTTATCTGGGACTGAAATCCACTGAACTCAAGTTTACATCATTTTGACCAGAAGGAAGCCCAACCACAAACTACACATTCAAACTGTCAGCGTGGCTTTGTCCAACATAGGACGAATCTGCTGGCCTGGCTGGGCCACCCTTGGCAAAAAAGTAGACATGGCACAAGTATGAGTCCCAGGCAGGGTCTGGGGTCCCTGGCAGAAGTGGAGAAATTTGCAAGTGGCTTGGCTTTCTGGTGCCACTCTGATGCAAGAGGTGTAATTTTCAAATTTTCACAGTTTTAGATTTCCCTGAAATTTCATAAAGTTTATACCCTTAATTCTTTTAAACAGGAGAGCTCGAACTTCTTATGTGAATGCACTTGAACTTCAGCATCCAAATTCCAAGTTCAAGGTTTAGCTTCACCCTTGTCTCCGCATGGATATGATGACCTCTCTCCATCTTCGATGTAGATGAAATCTGATACCCAGGCTTGTCTCAGATCTCAGGTTTCAATCTGCTCTCTGGTTTTGCTCCCAGACCAAGCAGAAATGTCTGATGCTTTGTTTCAGAACTTTGCTCCAACATCAGTAGAATAAAATAAAAATTGCAACAGTAACACCTATTGTTCTATTTGATAGTTTAAAAAGAATAACTAATGCTCCTTTCATGAACAGAGCAGGCAAAGAGGCATGTTTAGCGGTCAGCTGGGAACAAGGAGAGTCTCGGAAGATTTAGGGGTAAAAAACTGATCCCTATCTACTATTGCTCAGAAGCCGCTGTTTCGCACAAGGTGATGTGGTTAATGCCTCTCTGATTCTTGAACGCCCACCGAGTTTCTCTGTGTGATCCTATCACTAACATTGATAAATAGGTCTGCCTAAAGCAATAAGGCCACAACATATTTGCTTCTTTGAACTAGAGTAATTCTGCTGCCAAACCAGAGCTCCTAGCTTTTCAAGGTTCAGCTAACAGTGACATGTATATTGACATTTCTTTTTACCTCCAGCCAGATGAGCAAGAAACAGTTTCTTACTTTGTAAAACACTTTTCTTCACACTGTGTGACAGCTTTTGATACTGCATTTGGGAAGGAGAGTGAAGGTGGTTTCCACAGAGATAGAGAGATTGCCAAACTTTTCTTTTCCCAAAGAGGAAAGGCACACTTCATTCAAATAAACAGGACCAGAAACATTTTTAAACTTATCTTTCCAGCAACCTACAATGCCATTCCTTTGAGGGCTGCTTTCTGCACTTAATCAGGATTGTTCCCAGCCTGCAAACAGGTTCCTTATACAGGAGAATAGCTCTCCTTAATTCATTGTTTTGGTATGTGTTGCTTTTACATAATAGATCATCCAAGAGTTTTTGAGAAGGACTTACAAAAAAAAAATTACTGTGTATGCTATGGAAACACAGGAAGAAATTGCAGTTCATTTCATCATCTGCTGTTCAGGAGATTTAGTTATAACATTGCAAACAAAGGTTTATGTGTTATGAAAGTTTACACTTTTGCTACGTTTCTCAAAAGATTTAATTCTATTTTCTGCAACTTTATTTATATGCAAAGAAATCTAAGTCAGGCTTCTTTCTCAGAAGAGTAAATTCTCTGTACCAGCCTGAATCTGATGTCTGCCTAAACAAGCATTTTTATCTCATAGTATAAAATAGATGCCTATATACCTGTGAATTCTGGTCTTGGTGACAATGTACATGGTATTCTACATTTCCTAATCTTCTGCAGAGGCAATTTCAAATAGGTTTATCTACTGAAGGTCTGACCTTTTCTCCCTACTCCCAGCAAGGCAAATATCTTTTTAATGAAAGGCTGATACAGAGTGAACAGTCTGGTATCTTTTCACCTTTCCTTATCTCACCAGCACTTTGGGGATCTCATTTTTCTTTCAGAGTGTTTTTTACTGAAACATTTAGGATTAGGGTTTTCAGCATTAGCAGTTTCAAGCTGAGAAAGCAAGCATAACTATCAAAAAAACTGTGTTCATTTAAGCTTATTCACCATCTAAAGGTGTTATGTCTGAAATAATTTTGATCTTTTGATTCTAGTGCAAGGGCAGAGACAGGAGCAGACAAGTCCACAGTGTAGTTCATTCTAGTCTCTGTCAAAAAGGGGCTGTGTCAGATATGTGCTAATTTCACTTTACTTTAATCCCCTAGTTATAGCATAACAGCAGTGAGAGATGGATTAGACCTACTGGATCTTGCTTCTGATCTATATCCATGAACCAACACAAAGTGTTTATTGTACATTTTTGGGTCTTGTCCTCTCAAATTTTACATATAGCTTGATTGGTAGCTAAATGTTGTCACATTTTTAAGATGTTGTTAGGGGCAACAGCAGTTACGTAGAGGAACTGCATTTTAGAAAGCTGGTGGAAATGCTTCTAATTTGGGCTCCAGTAGACTTCCACCCCTAAAGGAGGTAAAGGAGGTTGGCAGTATGGAAGAGCAGTCGTAAAGCTGGAAGGTGTTGGAAAATCCAGATTTGTTCTCATAAAACCTGCCAGTTCAAGAGACTGATGTTTTCTTTCAAAACAAGGTCCACAAAGGTGTAAGTAGTGCCTTTCTTTTATAGCATACCCATGTACTTTTTAGAAAGACAGAGAACCACTGAACCACAGAATGTAGTTTATGGTTTGTATACACTTCAAAACTATGGCATAGTTCAGCTTTATATAGTCCATTCCTCCACCTAAAGGGAAGAACTCAAAACTGAGTCAATCAATCTAAAAAGAGTAACCTTTGTATGTTGTACTTTAAGGGCTAAATAGTGCAATAGTTTTTCTGAGTAAAGACAGTTTCATGGGCGTGAATGGCACAGTCTTAAATCTTCAGATGATTAATTTTGATTTGTTTGTAAGTGATTTCTTTTGAAATGTGACCACACAATCACTCATCTATTTACAGTGCACTGTTTCCTTAGATCTAAAGGCACAAACATGACCATACAGTAGTGATTCTGTAAGGAGCCCTGACCCAGGGCTATGCATAAGCATTTTAGAAAATGAGGCCTTGAATGCTCTTGCATACTGTGAGCCCCTGTTAAGGGCTAAATAGTTCATGCAACTTACAGCCTATCCATGTGCATCCCCTTGTAATCTCATGTCTCTTGTGACATGTCTCACAGACCCTTTCTGGTTCTAACACCTACAAACTGTCTGACAGCAAAGCGATTTGCAGTCAGTGCCATGGCCAGATATAACTCTTGATGTGTGCTGGGTTTCTTGTCCTCTAGTCAGTCAGAAAACACCTCCTGGGGTGTACGAGATGGGAGGAAGGATATAACTAAATTTTCCTCAGGGCATCAAGGCTTCATTATTGCATGCCCAGATATGGATGAAAGCTTCATTGCAGTAATGCAGCTGTAGCATCCATTGCTGGTTCCTCTGGGCTCTCAAAGTTTGTGCTCAATTTTAGGCATTAGAGTAGAACTAACCTTGTTTTAGATTAACCATGTGCTGAAGAGTGCTGTTGGTGCACAGAGTATTCAGTTCTCCATAGCACTGAGACATAAAGTAGCAAGGTATTTTTGTCTTTAAGTCCAAAGGACTTCAAAGGAACCATTCGTATGACTAATGGTAGGTACCTGCTGAAGTGCTTTGCTGAAGGAGAGCATTTTGAAATATTTTTTCGTATCTCTTGCACTTGAAAAATCATAAGCACAACTGAGAAGGCCAAGAGGTAAAAATGAAAAAGAAAACCAGAAAGAAATATGCAAGGATACTTGGGATTCTAGACACAAAGTACCTGCAGCACCTATTTTATGCAGGCATGCCCATTCGTGTGTATAAAGCAGGATTTTTATTGTATTTTATGAATTGACTGTAGACTACATAATACAAGCGGAACATAAAAGAATAATGGTAAGAACAAGACATGTCTGAGTAAGTCTAAAAGTTTTTTATGGCCATTGTCAGGAGAACAAACTCTCCATCCCTTACTTTATAACTGCCATTACTTTCTCAGAAAGATGCAACATTAATACAAAATCTGTTCAGAAAATTCTTTCACTCCATCCCTACAAAAGCAAAAGCATTAGAATCAGTTGCAAAATGAATACAATGATGTTTGTTACAAGCAACATGAACTGGCTATTGATTTTGAGAACTAAAATAGGAAGGTGAAAGGGTGAAAAATTAATTCTATTCCATATCAGATATGAATTCCTGCACCTTGTTAGTATTTTACTACTGTTTTACTTGGATAATCCTGTAGTACTGCAAAGATAAACAGAGTATGCTGGCTGACAAACACACAAAGAGCTAGTGTTCTGAGAGGTGTACAGCTTGGGGAGAGTTTTACTGTAATGCTGATTACCCTAAGTTGCGTTTGTGTATAAGTCCATTTGGTAGAAAAAAAGCTTATGCCCACCACAAAGCCATTTTAGTTTTGCTAGATACAGGAGCAGCTGAATGATTTGTATGATATAGTCAGAATACTCTATGATAAAAATGAGTTATTGATTCAAGGAGATTTTAATTTAGATTAGTTCACTTAAAATGAGTAATAAATTGAAATGAACTCTACAGAGATCGCTTTCAGAATGAATTATCTTGCCACCTCATTGAAACCTTAGGCAAGGAATAATTCTACTTATGGCCCTAACCCAAATCACCAATTTTAAATAAGAACTGTACAAATAATTTGGACAAGAGAATGACAGATATGAAATCTGATTTTTAAATGAATTCTAGGGAAATGAAAGGAAAAAGAAGAAAAAATTATTTTCCTAAAATAAATCAGAAATGCAGGTAATTTCAGTAATATACTTTCATAATAACAGTTCCTCTTGTGTCAAATGCTGTGTCAATATTTGATAAGATCTTGCATATAGCTACTAGTATTTCTTTCCAAGAATACTTTGTTCTTCTCCTCCCTCATCTTTCTCCATAGGACTTTTAATGAGTTATTCCTGCACTGAAGCATTTTACAATAGCTGGCACTTCTGTTGTCTAAGATGTCTTGTGCTGATTTAACCTATTTTGCTTTAGGTATTTTTTTATCCATGCATGTTTACAATAGGCATACTCATCACCCACACTCAGACTGTTGATGTATATAAACATACATTTATACACTTCACTAATTTTTTTAAAACTTAGAGTTCCTTGTCCATTCTTTTATTATAGCTCTGATTAAGATTTCTTTCATTCATTCTGCCCATTTCCCTGTATATTGTTGAATTTCTTTCCTACTAGTCTTAAATTGGGAATACAAGTTCTAAAATTGATAGCAGAATTGGACAAAAATTAGATACATTTTTCTTCTACTTTTTCTGTGATCATATCTTGCTGTTTAATTTTGACCTTATTTATTTTATGGGATATTGGGGTTTTTGTTGACATTTTTAATAATAAGTTCTCATCTTAGAACTGATGGTCTTTGTTCAAGGGTTAGCTTGCTGGATTCTCTGGGGATCCTTTTAGTCATCTAAACTCAATGATTTTACACTTTTTCTAGGTGAATACGAGGTGTCCAGAGGAAATGTCTTCCTTACATTAAGTAAGTCTTCTGGATTTATCACACAATAGTGTCTATTGAATGCCCGCATACTCAACAAAGACATGCAGATGTTTACCTCTTAAGTACTGCAGAATATCCCACATATCAGGGTAGATCTCTGAAAACTAGGCTATCTCTACATCGAAACAGAGCGTTCTTATTTAGATATGCAAAGCTAAGACCAACATACATATTCCACTCTCCACAGCACAACTACTTCAGTCTTTGCTACCTACACGTGGTTACTCTCTGCTCCTGGCTAATCTCCCCTCATGGAGCTGTCTTGCTC
This sequence comes from Phaenicophaeus curvirostris, assembly GCF_032191515.1. NCBI lineage: Eukaryota > Metazoa > Chordata > Aves > Cuculiformes > Cuculidae > Phaenicophaeus > Phaenicophaeus curvirostris. Next base: position 84,144,694 of record NC_091394.1, on the reverse strand, counting down.
TTACCTCTCCCTGAAAATGGGACTGGAAGGTGATTTACTTTAAGACAATACTGATTTCACTCATGCACTCTTACAGTCTCACAGACAAGCACCAGGATGTACATACACCGGCAGTCTGTACAGCATCAAAGATGCCTGAATTCAGGTGGTCTTTCAAGGTTCCTAGTGGAGGACAGGACACCATTTATTGAGTCCTGATCTTGTCTTCTTATTTGGGAATCATGATGATTTCTGCTCCTGCCTTTTTGTACCCTTTTGGGCCTGATGGTGATTTGTCTCTCAACCCCATCCCACTTCCATGAGTTGTCAGGATTTACTCACTATCTGTTATCTGTGACTTGGGTGTCCTGAGAATCTGCACTTCAGTGTGTACTAGGATTACGATGAGCTGCTAATTTCTAGGCATTTTGAAAACATAGTGAGACTGTTCCATTTGTTCCCCATCCATAGACAACAATCCTATTACTTTTCTCTACAGATTTTGTGCAGGTTTTTTATGCACAGAATGCTTTCAGTGGTGGTCAGATCTAAAAATGTATTAGGGTGGCCCTTCTCTTTCCAGAGGAATAAATCAAATGGTACTAGCAAATTTTAGACACTTTAATTTAAGAAAAGATACATTTCCAGAAGCAGAGATAAAGGGGAAATTAATACATTTTCTCTGTGTCATAAAATAGATTCAGGCCTGGACTTAAAATTGATTGCATTTGGTAACAGAAAAATACGTGGCTTCACTGTCTGATTCAAAGTCTACTGAGCAGAAAGAAGCAAGGGCTCTGGATGAGAAAAAATACACTAGCTCTTTGATAGCAGTTTCTGTGCCGCAAATGTAATTATCTGTGTAAAACAGCAATGTTACAAAAAGATGCGTTTGGAAAAAGCACAGGCATTCATCTTCAACAAAATTTAAAATTGAGATCCAGTACAATCCAGTCCTTTCTGTCACCCTAATGTGTCTATTTGTAGCTCCTGCAGTGAGTTAGAAGATCCTAAAATTTCTTATTGCTATCAACAAAATTTAGTTTGTATTATTTCTAGAGAGCGCCGTGTTTCCCTGAGGAGTTTGTGACCATACAGGTAAATTAAATATGTCTGGGACTGTTTGCCAGTACTGAGCCCAATTGGTATGCTCTAACCTGCATTCACCAGTCCCAAAACAGGTTAGCCATGTGCAGACTGCCCATGGGAATGACAACTTGGTCATGCCAACTTTTGAATCTTGCCTGGGAATATTTAGGAGGGAACTTATTGGCTTAGGGTAGAATCATGCCAGAGTTTCTTCTAGAAGTTTACTTCCGTAAATGGGTGAGTTATCATTCCTGGGACCTTTGGCACAGTTAATTTAGCAGTATAGACATAGCCAATGTGGAGTAAGTTATTTGAAAAAACACAAGATATCTCAGAATCTGGAGACAGAGAAGGGGAAAGACACTTGCACTGTGTCCAGATGTATTGTGTCTAGCTGGCTTTTCCTTCTTTTTCTTCTCCACATGTGCTTCAGTTATATTACCTCCAGAGTGGATATAACAGTGTTTAACCTTCCTTCTAACTTTCTTCCAGGAGATTGTGTAGGTATTATTTAGATAATAATGAGATTTTCTCTAATATTAGATCAGATCCAATGTTAGTAGGTATAACTTTGATTTTAATAAGAAAATTTCATAGATAGAAATAGGTAATTAGCAAAGGGGTCGTAATGGCAATACATTTGAGTCCCTTCCTCAGATTTGATTAAGCGCTAATTGCAGGACTGCCATTTGCTCATGATAGTTAATAGGATATTTAACCTTGTATGTTTCCTAGAACATTAAACTTTTCTTATTTTTTTGTTGCTTTCAGCCTGGCTTTCGGGTAGGTAATCTCCATTCTACTGCCTTCATCATTTAACAGGAAAACAAGTAGATCTGAATTTTTTTAGATCTATATTTGATAACTAATTTTTATTTCTGGTAATAGCCTGAAATGCATTTTAAGAGTGATCTGGAGACAGAGACAATGTTTTGCCTGGGACCAGGGAAAGAACATCAGTTTTCGTTCTTTTGTTCATTTAATCTTTTTAAACTTCTGCTCATCCTCCAGCCTCCAAGTGCCTTGAATGGTTCATGAATATACTTCTTACTAGAACAAATCCTTGTTTTGTGGTAATTTTCCTCCAAAATTCACAACACCAGCAACAAGGAATGTCTAAAGTCCTTGCAATTACTAGGTTCCCATCAGAGATGGGAGCAATCAGCTCTCCATGTGTCACAATTAGAACAGCACTAGAAAATGAGATTGGATATAGAAAAGATCTGCTCAACCTCTTCAAGCAGTGTGAGCTGCCAGGTATAAAATAACTAATGCAGTTGCCAAGTTACCAGCATGATTCATACAGCAGACAGCCTTATTAGTAAATAACTTTAAAAATATCTGCTATTTCAAGGATGGCTATTTTTAGCTATACTTTAATATTAAAATGACTGGTCTGCTTGTTATTTACCCTGAATGATTCTCTAAAAGACTTCTGCTTTCCGTTAGAATAAAGGAGAATTAATTATAAAGTTATATACATAGTCAGTTCACAACCATCTGTGAATGGAAGACTGACATCCCTGACCCAGGTGTCAGGATCAATCCAGTGTAATCTGGCATCTTCCTACTGATTCTCCTACATCTGGTAAGATTTTTTGCATGCATATGTACATGCAACATCATAGATGTTGTGTCTGTAGGCTGAAATTAATTTGTGCAAGACATACAAAAGAAAACCAACATGCCACTCCGATCATTCTAAAATAAAAGATAAATACTGTTGGTCAAAGATAAATAATATGCCAATTCAATGATCACAGTCTGGGGAGCAGAGCCATAGCTGCCGTAAAGATCGGCTCAGCAACTCCTTATGCTAGCGATGCATTAACTAGGTTTCATGCCTGCTGTGCTGAGCTCAGGGAATAATAGCCTTTTGGAATGGCTTCTTGTGTTGGTTTACTGCAGGATCGATGGTGGGTATTGTGACTACCCTGCAAGCAGTGCTGTGGGAGGGCTTCTGGTGCATTTAGATACATTGTGAGTCAGCTGAATTAGTAACTGCACAGACTTCGTTAAAGCAGCTACTCAGCTGGGTGGACACTGTATGGTGAGAAACTGCTGGACGTGGACAAACATCATCACAACCAACTGCATCATTTACAAATGAGGCATTTAGGCAGCTTCATTCTTCCCGTGGCCAGGCACAAGAGAGAAGTGCTGGGGAGACTGAGCTGTGCACTGTCTCGTATATTCCTCTATTGTAGGGCATTTTGACCACTTGCTTCAGCTGCTCTAGTACTTTCCACTTGACACGTTATGCTGACCACTTCTGGAAACACAGTGGAGGGATGGGTGGTCTGTATGCCTCTATTCTTACATCTTCATTTACTCAAGAGTTATCTCTGTGGTTTCTATCCATTTCCAATGACTTTATATAGCACAGAAATGACTAGCTTAGACAGGATGCCTCAGTTTCAGATTAAGTGAAATTATAATAATTCTTCCTTAAAGGATTAACATTTCTACCTCAAACACGCAAAAGTTTTTCACTCCTTTTCCTGCAAGTAAATCTATAACATCATTGGGACTCAGCATACGTTTAAAGGTTCATTAGTGCCTTAATAACGAAAATGATACTGAACCATTTTGGCAATTATGATAACACAACTGTGCATGAATAGAATATTTTTCACTGCACTCTAGTGTACGCTACAATCTGCTTGCAAAGTAAACCTGCAAATACTTGCTTTTTAGCCTTTCTTGTCTCTGAAATTCATGATTAATTCAATCAGGGACTTTTCTGTTTACTTGAACTGGCTTTGATTTGAACACTAGTTAAGTTAGCATTATGCAAATTCATGGCAGATGTGCAGAATATGATTTCAGTTGTTAATGATTTTGTCCAATTCCTGTCTTCCTAGACAGTGCTTCTACAGAAGTCCTATTTTCTTTTTAAATATTACCTTTCCCTTCCCAGCCTCCTAGATACATTTGAAAAGAGTCAGGAAGATTTGCTTTTAGCTAGGGAAATAATTTATTCTTCCCTACCCTTCAAAAACTTCCGAAATGCTGTTCCTCTGGTAAAAGAGATCGCTAGGATGCAGCCCCCCTTTCTCAAGATTTTACACAAAAAAGTGGAAACTTATGCAACCTGGTTGTTAGAGACATGTGCTGCTTCTGTGGTTACAGCAAGGATGTTGTATCATGACAAGAAATGACATTTTCTATTTAGACATAGAATGACAAGTATAAATCCTGAGTTAGTAATCAAAAAGCATAGGTCAGAAAGTCCTTCATTTGATTAGTTTAGGCAGGTAGTCTTCATGGATTTATGCACAGTTCATACTTACTGTACTAAGTAGAAATTTTCAGTCAATGGGAATTAACACTCAACTATTACTATTAATTGGATACTTACATTCTTTAGCTATTTTTTAAATCAATTCCCATATGTCTAGGTAATGAAATGTCATTCTGCCAACCAAAGCAGTTGTTATACTGCAATGCGGTGGAGGAAAAATACAACGTGCTGGTGTAAGGAAAATTTGTCTGGCTTCACCTTCCTCTTCACTCAAAGTTTTGAAAAAAATTGCACAACACTTCTAATAAAACTCCAGGGCTATAATGCAGATACAATACCTCCAGAGGTGTTTTCATTCCAGTGTTACAAGTATTAATACATGTGAAATGATTGAAAATCTTGGAAAAAGGAAAAACGATTGAGCATAGATGTTTTGCTTTTTTTGCTTCTATTGGACCTCTCCTCTATGAAAACTTGTATTTTCATTGTGCTTTTTCCTTGTACACCACAAAAAGCAATACATCTACAGGATAATTTTATGCTGGCCTATTTTTTTACAAGAAACCTGAGAAGATTCTTCCTGATATTTCTCCTTTTTTTAACAAAAATATCTTTCAAGTAAATAAGACATATTTGTGGAAAACATCTTTTCTTCAAAGCCTGGGTTTTTTTGTTGGGAAATGGAATCCACACTAAAAACTTTTAATCAAAAAATTCAAAATTAATCTGATTTATGCTGGCATATATTTACACAAATCTTGTATACGTGGGTTTAAGATACTGAATAAGCACACCTTATTAACACTTCCCGTGGAATTACCAGCCTCATTCCTGTTTATTCATGACAAATGGGAATGTGGCATCTTTACTTCTGCAGCTTCTCTCAGCGTAAACCTCAGCTACTGCCTTCTGCCATATCTTCTTATTATTTTCTTGCTGTCATCTGTAGTCAACAGTCCATCCATCACTGTTGCTTTGATGATTGCCAGAGTCCCTGCATCTCTACCGCACTGTTGGCTTGACATTCTGCATGTGCAATAACCTTCCCACTGCAGTAGGGATATCTAGCAGCTCAAGAGCCACAAGGACAGGCTATTCTTTAAAGCTGATAAGCACACAGAAAAAACTCTAATCTTTCCTCGTTTTACTGGGGTTTGTTGATTGTCTGTTTTGATTTGTCTTTTTGGTCATTCTGATTCCTCTCCTGTGCTTGTGTTGCTGCTTTGACATGGTCCCTTATCAAGGAATACCTTTTGAAAGAACAGAACATGATTTTATTTACTCCAGTTCACCACCATTAGCAGAAGTGCATTGTGTCATCTATATTAGGTCTGATTTCTCAGTAAGTACCGGCAAAATGGTGCTGTGAATGCAAACACTCATGAGTTTCTCTTAGTTTGCATGAGAGCAGTTGTAAACAGCATGTTATAAACTGAGGGACAGTGTGTTTGTTTTCATGTCTTCCTTTACGTCCAAACTCACACACACATACACAACTGTATGTACAAAACTGTTGATTTATATATGTAAAGCAAGATAAAGCAGGTCATATTAATGCCATATCTCATGGCATGATTTAGCTTTTAAAGAGGCTGTGTATCCTTGCATATCTGAGAATTCCTTGGTAAAGGAATGTCATGAATGGCATCTCTCTACCACATCTATACAACCTGAGACATGCAAGCAGGCTCAGAGGGTTTTCATTTTAATCAGTCATAGTCAATTATTACACTTCAGACTTTCATTACATTCTTTGATAAAAAGAAAAACAAGCCACAGACTTTTGAAAGTTATATTGTACAAAATGCATCCTTTTTCTTCTCTCCAATGCATACTTGTGCTCTTGAAAGTCTTATCTCGAACTACTTTTTCTTGTACTCAGAGCCTCATACTATTGAAATGCCTAATTGGTCAGTCCCACAGCATGCGAATAAAACATCCCAGAACATAGAATCTTACAAAGAATCTGTTTCAAGAGCATCTTCCCTTGCTGCATATTTGTTGTATTTCTCATTGATGTAATCCAGGACTGTTAAGGCAATGTGAAGTTCTTATTTTGATGTTTGGGGAATGGTGTTGCTGCAAAGGATTTACATGCTCTCTGTTGTAGTGCAGGTTCTACTGATTGTAGTCAGCATGATGCATCCACAACAACAAAGATACCTACAGTTTTTTTTACTTCAGAGGAATCAGCTAACACATAAAAAGCTAAGAAGCTTGAACATATGCTCAGAGGTGATAAAAATAAAAGTTCTACTGGGATAAGGCTTTGTTTTCTACTTTCTATTGTCAAAAATTGTATTTTTCACTAGAAATCAGGAGGCACACACTCTTCTCATAGTTACAGATAGGGCCTTGGGACGGTTACTGAGGGAATCTGGAGCCCAGGTGATTTTTTTCTTCCCTCCTTCCAGTTATGGGTGGTGACATAGTACAGCTCAGATGGGTCCAACCAATTAATACATGGTTCCATGGCTGATGTCACTGCAACAGCTTTGGGATTTTTGATAATGGGATGGCCTACACAGCACCGGGACTACAGGTATTGGATGGGAGACATCTTTCTCAGAGGTGGAGGAGGGTCTTTGCCCAGGAGTTTGCAGGGCTTGTAGATAGGGCTTTAAACTAGATGTGAAGGGGAAGGGGGGAAAACATCAGGCTAGTCTGTAACAAGCAGTGGGAGGACGTGTGGCAGGGGTCAAGCATCAGGGAGGATAATTCTCTAAAACATCTTAGAGATAATAAGGGGTCCATTGGGAAGCTGATGCAACTGGCAGCCCATCTGAAGTGCCTTTACACAAATGCACGAAGCTTGGGTAATAAGCAGGAAGAGCTGGAACCTACTGTGCTACTAGAATGCTATGATCTAGTTGCTGGCTGAAACTTCTTGGGATGAATCCCATGACTAGAGTGTGGCTATTGATGGCTACAGGCTATTCAGAAGGGTCAGACTGGGAAATAGGGGTGGAGGTGTTGCTCTCTATCTGAGGAAAGGGATAGAATGTGAAGAGCTGTTGTTGAAGAGCAGCCATGAATAGGTTGAAAGCTTGTGGGTCAGAATTAAAGACAGAAGAACCAACTGGAACCCAACGGGAGGGGAGGGGAGGGGAGGGGAGGGGAGGGGAGGGGAGGGGAGGGGAGGGGAGGGGAGGGGAGGGGAGGGGAGGGGAGGGGAGGGGAGGGGAGGGGAGGGGAGGGGAGAGGAGGGGAGGGGAGGGGAGGGGAGAGGAGGGGAGGGGAGAGGAGAGGAGAGGAGAGGAGAGGAGAGGAGAGGAGAGGAGAGGAGAGGGGAGGGGAGGGGAGGGGAGGGGAGGGGAGGGGAGGGGAGGGGAGGGGAGGGGAGGGGAGGGGAGGGGAGGGGAGGGGAGGAGAGGAGAGGAGAGGGGAGGAGAGGAGAGGAGAGGAGAGGAGAGGAGAGGAGAGGAGAGGAGAGGAGAGGAGAGGAGAGGAGAGGAGAGGAGAGTGAAATCAGAAGAAGGAAAATTGATATCTCCAGTGCATTTGCTTCGACTTCTCTGCTTCTTTTTAATATAATTGTTGCATTAAATGCCTCATGAGCCTGGGACAGGCTGCCAACTTGAAAGAGAATTGCCCTCAGAAGAACCCAAAGGACAGAAGGGCACCCACAATTTCATCCTATAGTCAAAGAAGGCAAGAAGACTCTATCATTGCCCATCCAAGCTTATCAAATAGTATAGTAGCATACAAGCACCCAGATGGTACTGTGACTGGCCTTGAAAATCACAAGATTGGCCTGGATGCAAGGAGGCATTTGTGTCCTATTTTCAAATTCCCCATTGACTATTAGGACTGAAACTTGTGGGTGCCTTCTGTTCTTTTAAGAAAAGGAACTGAGGTTGGCACCAAGTCACCTATTTCCAGAGGTAAATTTCCAGAGACAAACCACAAACTATTGCAAGGATCAATGAGATACTGACAGTTATCATCACCAGGTGTACTAAAAAGTGGCAGTAATCTGATTTCAACTTTGCAGGAAAAAATAATACTAAGTGCAATTTTAAAGTAAGCAGGACCAGGAGCAAGAAAGGCTTTTATCAGATTCATGTTCTCATTTCCATATGGCTCTCTCCCTCTGCCCAGATGGCCACATTTCCAAATGTCTGTCTTAAATTTTTCTACTGGTCACAGGATTTTTAGGACAGTTTGAAGAATATTCTTCTTTATCAGCAAGTTTTGCTTGCCGGGTGTCTTCTGCTGAGAAACTTTTGCAGTCTATGAGTTTCTATTGTCTACAGAGTTCTCTTACAGAGGAGGTGTTTTGTTCAGCATAAATGCTACCATAGGCTTATGAGTTCAGGGGCATGGTTTAGTGGTTTTGCTGAAGTGAAATGCAGTGATGCGCTGTTGTGAAGGAAGGCAATACAACTCAATTGCTATTTATCTATCAAACCCTTATTTTTACATTTCTTTATTTTACTCTTTTTTGGATGCCTGTCAGTGTGATTGTGGTTCTTGTGAAGTAATGCTGATGTGCCGCAGAGGGAGCTTTAAAGAGCAGTAGGTCTGCATGGTGAAGTCCAGTGAGGCACCAAGGTCTGCCCAAGTGTCAGCTCCCCTCTGCCAGGCTGCCGTGAATGCTGTCAGTCAAAGGGCAGGGATGAGACAAAAGGTTTATTAATATTTAAATGACCTGGTGGCTGTGAAGATTTTTTTTTTTTGTTCTGACATCTCCACTGCCAGTGTGAATGACAGAGTGTTCATCACTTACCTGCTTTCTCTAGGGCTGAAGGAAATAGAAACCTGCTGGGGCATTCAGTCAAGTTGAGCTATGAAGTTTGATGGTGTGATGGCAAATGTTGATGAACAGACAGGACAATGGTTGCCAAGAGGAAGCTTAGAGGACATGCCAATATTGAGGAAACTTTGTGGCGTGTGGTGAGGGCCTCCTAGAAAGAATCTGTTTTGAGTCTTTCAGGAGAGTACCAGCTCTCCAAAAGGCAACCAGGTCCCTAATTTTCACTGAAACCTGTGGCTTTGAGCATCAAGGCCTGAATTCCTTGTGCTAGGAGAATTTGAAAAAGACTGACTGTGACTGTGACAGGAAAAAACAGCATCAGTTTTTCAAGTCCCTTTTATGCCTTTCCAAGTTCTCAGTTACTCAGGTTGAAATTCATTCATCCAGTTCCTCAGCAAGAGGTTTTGCGAGGTGTTCAAAAATGTTCATTGAGATTTCTGAGGTAGAAATATAAAACTGAGTGTCATCAGGATGCCCTTTAGGCCACGTCTACTCTAAACTACCTTGAGCATTTGTAAAAGAAATTAATCAGCTTTCTGTTCAGAGGCTGAAGAGGAATTGTCCTGCCTTACCCTTATGCTTGCTCTCTTCAAGAATCTGCATGTCACTGAAGTACTACATCATTCTTGGCTCCAAAGTTTTTGCTAGATCAAAGCAAGGATATCTAAGGATTAACAAGAGTTTCCTTGTCTCTAGCAAGTGATGCTTCTTGCTCTCAGTCATGTAAAAATGCACATGCAAGAGAACCATGTGATCAGGCCCAGTCAACACAGATTCACAAAAGGCAGGTCTTGCCAAACTAACCTGATCACCTTCTATGAAAAGGTGACCCACCTACTGGACAAGGGAAAAGCTGTGGATGTGGTCTTCTTAGACTTCAGTAAAGCCTTTGACACAGTTTCTCACAGCATTCTGCTTAGGACACTGTCAGCCTCTGGCCTGGACAGGCGCACACTCTCCTGGGTGGAAAACTGGTTGGCTGGCCGGGCCCAGAGAGTGGTGGGAAATGGTGTGAAATCCAGCTGGAGGCCAGTGACAAGTGGGGTTCCCCAGGGCTCGGTGCTGGGTCCAGCCCTGTTCAATGTCTTTATCAATGACCTGGATGAAGGCATTGAGTGCACCCTTAGCAAGTTTGCAGACAATACTAAGCTGTGTGGAAACATGGATCTGATGGAGTGTCGGGAGGCTCTGCAAAGGGATCTGAACAGGCTGGACCGCTGGGCAGAGTCCAATGGCATGAGGTTTAACAAGGCCAAGTGCCGGGTCCTGCACTTGGGGCACAACAACCCTATGCAGTGCTACAGACTAGGAGAAGTCTGTCTAGAAAGCTGCCTGGAGGAGAGGGACCTGGGGGTGTTGGTTGACAACCGACTGAATATGAGCCAGCAGTGTGCCCAGGTGGCCAAGAAGGCCAATGGCATCTTGGCTTGTATCAGAAACGGCGTGACCAGCAGGTCCGGGGAGGTTATTCTCCCTCTATACTCGGCACTGGTGAGACTGCTCCTCGAATCCTGTGTTCAGTTCTGGGCCCGTCACCACAAGAAGGATGTTGAGGCTCAGGAGTGTGCCCAGAGAAGAGCAACAAAGCTGGTGAAGGGGCTGGAGAACAAGTGTTACGAGGCGCAGCTGAGAGAGCTGAGGTTATTTAGCCTGGAGAAGAGGAAGCTGAGGGGAGACCTTATTGCTCTCTATAACTACCTGAAAGGAGGTTGTAGAGAGGAGGGTGCTGGCCTCTTCTCCCGAGTGACAGGGGACAGGACATGCAGGAATGGCCTCAAACTCCACCAGGGGAGGTTCAGGCTGGACATCAGAAAAAATTTCTTCACTGAAAGGGTTCTCAAACACTGGAACAGGCTGCCCAGGGAGGTGGTTGAGTCACCATCCCTGGAGGTATTTAAAATATGGGTGGATGAGGTGCTGGGGGGCATGGTTTAGTGTTTGATAGGAGTGGTTGGACTCGATGATCCTGTGGGTCTTTTCCAACCTATTGATTCTGTGATTCTGTGATAAAATGAGTGGCAAAAATATGTAGCTTCAGTGGCTGGCCATCCAAACACAACCATCAGAGACTGAGACTTGTAAGATGTCTTTGTTATGGGCTGATTTTCCTCTTGTTTCTTACTAAGTGTCAGGAGTGAAACTACAGCCTTAAATTGATCGATATTTTGCCATCACCTTGAGGAAAGTAAAGATTTCGCCTGCAGAGTTTGAGACTTTTCTTCTCTGCTAATGTGTGCAGAGAGGGCAAGGGTAGGCTTCCCAGGGAACCGGAGTGAAGAAAGGCTTTCCACTAAAAAAAGAAAGAGCTAATTTTAGTCTCCTACTTGATACTCTGTCCCAGGAAAGGACAAAGCAGTGACTACTATCTGTTTAATGTTGCTAGTTTAGAACTGAAATAACTTTTGATAGAAGTCAGTGACTTTAGGCAAGGACTTTTATAGTGACAACAGAGAACATACTAGCTATTTGGGATGTATTACAAGTGATTTGGACAAAGTTCATCCTAGATATTTGGTATTGTAAGAATTAAAGTCCTCAGTATTTTTTTTTCCTGATAAATAACTAATATTTTATATTGCACTGTAGTAACTCTATGAGCAGTTCAGATAACCTTTTATTTCTCTTCACTAAGACGCTGCTCATATTTGACTGTAACTTATTGAGATCAATAAATGCTTAATGTGTTAACTTCTCGGTCTAATTTTATGCGACACCTTAATGAACCAGAAAAAGGAATGGAGGACAGATTGGGATGTGAACTGATATCTGAGAGGTATTTATATACAACAGCTATGGATTTGTGACATGTTTTCCAGGATTATTAAACTATTTTTACATTGCTAAGTTCTCTAACTGTCTGTCCATAAAATGAAGAAAGGGTCACCTTGCAGTTCAAATGTAGAACTGGGATTCAATAGATCAGGATTTAGTTCCTATTCATGCCGTAGATTTTGACTGTGACAGTGGGCACAACACTTATTCTCCCTGCCTCTCATTACTCTGAAAACTGAAGTAGGGACAATAGCTTCTTAAAGGTTAGTGGTTCGTGTGTCACTCACACCAATATTCAGCTCGAGGTCCTACCTCTGTCTTGAGCTAAGATAGAGTTGATAAAATTTTACTGCTCCAACAGTTTGTTCCAAAGTGAATTTCCTTGCTCTTTTAATGTTTAAATAGTCATAGATAGTGTCTGGGCTGAGACTGTTCAAAACTGGTCAGTTTGTACCCTGACAGATTTTAAAACCTTTGTTCACCCTGTCTTTGGTGCAGAGTCCTTTCTCTTTCCTCAAACAGTAAGTCACATACTGCCTCGATCTAACCCTTTATAAAAAGCGGTCTTCATGACTCTGAAGTAGCCATTTAAGTAGCTAGATTGCATGGCATTACAGGGCATGGCAGGGACCTTGGAGAGGCCATAGGTGTGCCTTTCCCTCCCTTTCTTTTCCTGTAGTCGACAAATGGCTTATACAGATTGCTTCTTTTTTCCTTCCCCAAAGAACATGTTCCAAGAGTCATTTGGGCAAAATCAGCAAAATTTCTCCATGGTGCCAGGCTCCTAAATACCCACCACATGATTGCTACATGTTACAAGCCACAGTAAAGCCCTAGATTTGCCATATGTCATAGAGTATCAGTGATCGTTAGATGCAGTGATAAAGCAAACAATATTATGCTAACTGTTCTGCATTTAAAATTCCAGAAAGCATCTGAGGCACTAGGAAACATGCTACTCTGATCCCGTGAACAAAGTAGTTGCTGTCCTCTCTCTATCACAAATGCCATACCACTCTGGTTACCCATTGGGAAAGCCCTCATGATAATTCCCAATAGACATGAAATGGGATCAGTGGAGAGAACAACGCTGGAATTACTGAATATAGCTGGCAAACTATAAAAAAGAAAAATAGGAACCAGTCCTGTCTGTGTTATCTCAGATGAAACCATCTTTTCCATTGGAGAAACAAACTATCTTAAAATGAAAACAAAGATAAAAAAAGATATATTGGATGAGAAATGGGCCCCATTCTTTTAATCTGCGTGAAGCATACTTCATCCTGAAATGGGAACCATGATATATAATTGTTTGTTACTGGCAGCTGAAGTTTTTAAATTAGAATCAAAATCCCATTTTTTTGGATTCATAGAGGGTAGCAGAGAGCTTAGAACTGTCCTGAGGCATTGCTGTGGTCTAGTGTGTCTCATGGGAAGCCTTTAAAAGTGCCTTTAAAATTAATGAAAAAAAATATTTCCATGGAAAGGGTTTTTTTACATAGAAGGAGACAAAGAGCATATTGAAACTGTTCAAATTTACAGAATGCAGTGTGAAATAAAAGGTTATGAAAAACAAATATGAACTAACAGGCACAGTTTACCAAGGGTGACCAGATTTAGCCTGTGCCAGGACCCTCAGAGAGATGATCTCGATATCCTTTAGTGTTTCTGAAGCTGTAGCACGTAACAGTGACCTTGTTGCCTGCATGTGTGGTGTGCATTGATGAAATTACTAGTGGTATTAGTGAGAAAAGTCAAAACAGCATCTTCTGAACAGAGACACTTCTATAGCAGCCTTTAACTTACAGAAGCAGGCACAGCATGCACACTGCAACAGGTCCTTCTAGTCTCTTCAGTAAATTTGCGACTGGAAAAGACTCTGCCCTCATCTGTGAATAGGTTGCCTGAGGTAAGCTTGGAAGAATAAAGATAATGCAGCTCTGTGTGCATGTTTTGTTCTCTGAGGAAGAAGGGCTGTTTCGCATAAGAGGATTAGAGAAACAACTTCAGTGAATTGATGGGGCTGACATCCATCTTTATATTAAATGGTACATCAAGGCCCTAATTTCAGATCCTAGTGTGAATTCATGTGTTAGGTTGGTGTTTCTTGCAAGTCTGTACTCCAAAGTGACAACCAGTGATCTTAACCTGTAAAGGTCTTAGTGCTAAGATGGGTGTGTCCCGATACAAGACTAAAGAAAATTACAACTGAAGGGCTCAAAGTTCCTGCTGAAATTTCGTTATTCATTAATGGTTGATTTCTTTGGTCAAGGACTTATTTGTGACTATGATTTCAGACTGCCCAGTACAGGAAAGGCATTGAGAGATGGGAATGAGTCTATCGATAGGCCACCAAGATGGTCAAGGGCTGGAGCATGGAAAAAGGAAAAGATGCTTAGGGCTCGTTTTGTTCAGCCTGGAGAAAGAATAGCTCAGGGAGATCTTACTGCTGTCTGCAACTGCCCAATGGGAGGGTGCAGAAAAGACAGACAGGTTCTTCTCAGAAGTGCACGGAGACAGGAATAGAGGGCAATAGACACAATATGAAATAAAGGAAATTCCTCTTGGATATAAAGAAAACTTCTACCGTGGCAGTGACCAAATATTGAAACAAGTTGCCTAGACAGGCTGTACAACATTCGTCCTTGCAGATATCTAAAAGTAAACCAGAGTTGAGCAGCTAATCTAGTTAGGCCTCCACTGAGCAACGAGTTGGACTCGGTCATCTCCTCAAGTACCCTCCAAACTAATTTTTTCTGTGAGTTTATGAATCAGGTCAACAAGAAGCTTTCATTGGTTGATTCAATGGCTTGTGGTTTCCACACTTTGGAATACGGTCTTTCTGAAATGTCAAAAGAGGGAAAATCAGAAGGGAAAGAAGCAAGCTCTGTTCCCAGCTTCTGTTACAGTGGGTACCGTTATGACTTGCATCTGCCTTCATAGTCTTAAGCAATATCGAGACCACACTCAGGCAGAAAGAAGAGACTGGACGACAGTACCTTTGATGATAGCTAGATCTAGCATTTGAACCATAAAAGCTTTGTTTCTGTGCCATGTGTGCCATGCTCCTTAAGGCCTGGATTTTTTTTCAAATGAAAGGCTGAGGTCTTGGCAAGTCTTGAGAAATGCTGCATGTTTCTGCTGCAGCTGCTGGTTCAGGCCCTTAGGAGGAGCAAAGAAATTGTTTAAGATCACTTGGTGCAATCATAATAAAATTAAAGATTATAAAAACTCTGCTGTGAGTAAGCCTACTTCTTCTGAAGTCTGAAGGAAATATATCAGTGAGGTAAATGGGAGTAGATAAGACCTGAGAGCATTTCACTTGGATTTTCCTTTAACAACTAAGCACTACTATGTTTTTCATGCTAATCTCAGTGTTTCATCTCATTCTATGTTGGCATGCTTGAAAGAAATTAATACAGAAGAATAATTTGTTGCACTATTTTCCCTTCTATATGAACCTGTTTCTTATTTTATTTTTTTTTCTCCACACTCCACATACACATTCACCAGCCTAAACTGTGTTTGTTACATAAGCTGTCAAGTTATCTGCGTAATGTTGTGTTAGGGATTTAGCTAGAGAAACAAATTCCCCTGGTGTGCCAGTAAGATTAGAACACCTTGTGTATGTCACGGATTTGTGGAATGAAAACTCATTCAATTTTAGTTTGATTATGAGGGCAAGTCAAATGCAAACAATATTAGCAGAACTATAGGCCTGACTTTTCAAAAACCCATGAACTTTAAAATCTCTGCAAAACTGTGTTTAGTGCAGCAACATCTCATTAAAATTGGCATGTCTTTCCTCTCCAGTTTCCATTTCTTCCTTTAAGTAATTACAATTGTTAAATACTTCAGTAATCAGCTTTCCTAGACCCACTTATTTTTTGCAAGGCCAAATCTTCTGGATACCCTCACAAAAAAAACCCCAAGTACTGCCAGGTTCATGTACACTGTCTGGAAGAGTAGGGATAGCAAGACAAAACTCTCACTAATGCCACAACTTGATGTTAATGATACCACTGCCACAGAGACACACTGAAACATCCCCATGCCCTGCTGTCTAGTCTGGACATAGTAAAAACATAGGCTGCTTCAAGAGACTGCAGTGGCAGTAAGTCTGAAGCTCACTGAAAATGCCCTAATGCCCCTGGCTCCTTTCTCTGCCTTTGGAGCTGTCAGGAAACACAAGCCAGATAACAGGTTTACTGTCATATTTCCACCATGAGATTTGTTACCTAAGCAGCCCCAGACCAAACGCATCCTGAGCACTAAGGTTAACTGTGAATGGGTCATATACAGCTTGGTGAAACACACTTCCCATGGAAATGTCATGACTATAAATGAGATCAGTGCAGTGATTGAGGCTGCCACACTGTGTTTGGTGGTGGCTTCAGACACAGAAACAAGTCAGCTAGGGTGGTCTCCTAAGCCTAAATTCCTCATGAGTCTGCTGATGAACTGCATAGAATTAGAGGAAAGCCTGGATATGGTTTCTCTGTAGAAAGAAGTAGGTATGGTTAGATCATTTTAGAGACCCTTTCACATAACCATCATCAGTGAATCCAGTCTGATGACTTTTGCTACTTAAGTTACACTCTGCTAGGTGTTTACCTCTAAATAACAGTATACACTTCTCTGCTAGAGAGCAATGCTACCATTTCAATGGACATCAAACATCTTTCATGCATTCCACTACAAGAAAAATAAGTAAATAAATCAGTGTCTATGACCTGATTACAGCCCGTTTTCTTTTGTGTGTTTACTCTTGCTAATGAGCAATAGAATGATGGAAAAACAATCAACAAGCAGACTGAGTCTTGAAGCCTTGCATCTGCAAACCTTCTTCCCTATGTTTCTGTGGAGACTAGACACACAAACACTGCATTGAGCTCTTTGGCTGTTGGAATAGAAGCCAACATAATTTGCAGTTGCACTTGTAATCAGTCAGAGGAGTCAGTGAAGTTGGACAACAGTGAGAGGTTAGATCTGAGCTGAGGGTTCACCAGCTGAAGTGCATTTACACCAATGCACACAGCATGGGAAATAAGCAGGCGGAATTGTAAGTTGTTGTAGGGCAAGGAGACTACGATGTAGTTGCCATCACAGAAACGTGGTGGGACAACTCATATAACTGGAGTGCAGCTATGGTGAGGTATAAACTCTTCAGATGGGACAGGAAGGGTAGGAGAGGAGGCCAAGTAGCCCTCTATGTTAGCGAGAGCTTTGATACCCTCAAGCTTGATTATGGTGATGACGGGATCGAGTGCCTGTGGTTTAAAATCAGAGGAGCCCATAAGAAGGCAGATATTGTGATGGGAGTCTGTTATAGACCACCCAGCCAAGAAGAAGAAGCTGCAAGTTTGCAGATGACACTAAGCTGGGAGGCTGCCCAGGGAGATGGCTGAGTTACCATCCCTGGAAGTATTTAAAAGACGGATGGATGAGGAGCTAAGGGGCATGGTTTCATCGTTGATAGGAATGGTTGGACTTGATGATCCTGTGGGTCTTTTCCAGACTGGTGATTCTGTGATTCTGTGATCTGTTATAGCTCTTTTTAATCTCGTGGTCTTGTGGTGCAAGGTTTTGTAAACTGAAATAGACCATTGGCAGTGCCAAAATCTCGGTGTAGTATGCTAACTGCTTTGCCTCATTCTCTGTATCTTCTGATGGCAGAGATTTCAATCTTCCCTATTTTTCAGAAAGTTCAGTCATCTGCAGAGAGTAAAAGACGTGAGATATACTGCAGCGTGGATTTACTGCTATTTCATGTAACAAGTGCTGTGTTCTGAAATACCACCTATTGGTTCTGGAGGTTGGTAGCAGATTTGCACACCTTCATACTACAGAGTGTGCTTAGATAAAGGAGCTTTGTTAAACACAGTATTTTAGAGATCATGTACAGTTTGTGACTATTACTGCTATTCTCTCTAGTAGGATAAGTGCTAATCATCAGGACAGCACAGTGTGCACTGCAACAACCATCTGTTCCCTGGTAGCCGTGGGTGCAAGAGATCCAAGTCCTTCAAGGTCTCTTACGCAGCTGAGAGTTGCTAAAAGCAAGAGAAAGCTCTGCCTAACATCTCAGGCACTGGCAATTGCAAGAAAGGTAAAACAGATTTTCCAAGTCACCTCTGACTGAACACTGAAAGGTAGCTTGACACATAACTTGAAGCTTTAGAATCATCAAAAGTGAAGCTACAAAACCATCACTTTAAGCAACAAAAGATCTAGAACTCAACCCTGCTCATCAGTATGGTTTTTATCTCATTACAAGCAAAAACCAGATCTAGTTCCTGTGTAAACAGGTTGAAGTTTAAGAAATGCTGAAATCTCAACAGCTATTCAAGACATTAATGTATAAAACATAACATATCGACTGTGACAATTTCAGTCTCTTCTGGTCAGTTGTGCATACTAGTAAGAGTCCGAGAATTCAAGGACTCATCAGGAGAGCCATTTGACAGCACACCAGTGTTGTTGAATGCTGATGTTTCTGAGTAGTTTGACAGTTCAAAGAGGCACTATTTTTTGTCTAAGAAATAAGAGCAATATTAGATTGCGCTTTCTCAGTGTATTAAGGGGTTTCTAAACCCCCAGAGAATTAAAGGCAAAGATGTTTCTGGAGTGCAGACAACTTTTCTCCATATTGTATGTTCTAATATAACAAAGCCAAGATACGGTTTAAGCTAAAACTTTAAGAAAAAAACATATTCCCCTTATTTAACCAAAGGTGGCTCCTCTGGTAATGTTGTAATCCTGTTTATTCTCCACTGAGCCTAGTTTGTAGATTCTTTCAGGGAAAAAGACTTTTCTAAAGTAGAAAGAAAACTCAGAGGGGAAAAATCCATTTTTTTTATTCCCTAAAAAAAAACCCTAACCAAACACAGACCTCTGTTTTTGCAAGTCCTCTTTGAACAATGAATTCAAATGGTTTAATGGTTCCAACTGAGAACAAACACATGCCCAGTTATTCTTTTGAATGAATGTGTTAAACCCAGAGCTAAGGTAAGATTGCTAAGGCACTTTGTACTTACCAGAGCTTTAGCCTCTATTACTTGATGGATTCCTAACCAGCTTTGACTTTTCATTGACTTTCCTCACCTTTAATTTAAGACTGCATTGACTTTTCCTGTCACCTTAATCCATTTCTAGCATTAAATTGCTGCACAGCTAGCTGTAATACTACTCAGTATTGATTATATTCTTTCCTCTCAATAATGTTTTGTTACATAAATTGAAAAATAATCAAAGAAGCTTCATAGTGCTTTGCCGCTTTTTAGTACTTAATAATTCCACTGATTTTTTAAAGAATGTTTTCTTCAGTGTTTCATTGCTCACTTAACCCAGGTCGGTGTTTTGGAGAATGGAAAGCTGTAAATACAATGCTGTGCAGTAGCTATGCAGAACACAGTTGATCTCTAGAGTTTGCCGTAAATGATAGTTGCATGAGGGCAAATCCTTACCAGGTGCCAGTGGTGGCCTTCCAAGGAGCTGAAATCGCATTCCACGGCTGATGACCTGGTCATTTCCAAGCAGGATCACCAAAAAAGGAGGGGTGTGAGAAGGAAGAATGAAAGCTCCCTCAATTTGGGGACTTTCCAACTATATAAATGCTAGGAGGGAAACACAGCATCCTGGGGACTGTATCTCAAACTTAAGACAGCTGACGTCTGAGCCTCTTGCTAATGACCAACTACAGATATGCTCCTTAGGCACTGCAGAGACGATAGAGAAGGGAGGCTTGTGCCATGTGTAAAGGTTGAAAAGATAGCACCTGTAAATCCAGGACTCATTTCCTTCAGTTCCTTGCCCTAAAATGGTGGCAATATTTCATTTTCATGCAGTTGTCTACCTTGCAGGGAACCTGGGTTTTACACCAAGCTGCTCAGCATGGGGTCACCTGTATCACAATAACCTAGGCCAAATTAAAAAGGATTTCTGTTTTACCAAAGAATTAGAATTACAGAAATGAAAAGGTGAAACAAAGCATAGTATTCTAGGGGAAAATACTGTATGGAATAACATTGTGTTAGCTTAGGCTTAAAATACTCTGGGGAATTTCAAAAATTACTTGAAGAATTACACAAAGAAGGATAAAATATTTTTTTCCATTCTCAAGGTTTAAGGTTGAATTTATTGCTCCATGACAGGGTGTCTCCTCTCATCATTTAGTGTATCATGAGAAGAAAACTTTATTTTTCTTTCTTCTTGTCAAAAAAGGGACTAATACTTGCAGTCAGGCTCGGAATATGTGCCTGGCTGGATAGATGTTCAACACTGTTTTTGGTAAAGAAGGGAAGAAATATATGCATGACAAATATAAAATGTTTTTTCATATAATTTGGATGAATCACAGAATCACAGAATCACAGAATAACCAGGTTGGAAGAGACCCACCGGATCATTGAGTCCAACCGTTCCTATCAAACACTAAACCATGCCCCTCAGTACCTCGTCCACCCGTGCCTTAAACACCTCCAGGGAAGGTGAATCAACCACCTCCCTGGGCAGCCTGTTCCAGTGAAGACAATGAAGACAAGTACTGTGTTCATTCCTGTCTGTCTCCTTGACTAATCACATTGTTATGCCCCGGGCTCACTTCCTTGCTTGGACATTAAACAGGAGATGTAACACAGGTCTCACAGAAAGCAAAACTCTCCTCCCATAAGACTCTGTTCACTCCCAAGGCAAAAAGGCACACTGTTGGTTGTCCTCAAAGTCAGTCTGCTTAAATAGAGGTATCACTAAGAAATGAACAATAGAGTTCGAAGAAAATTAAGGTTATGTGGTCCAATACACACTTACAGCAGCAGCTTTAAAATAAACTTTTGGGTTTGGTTTGTTTTTTTTTTTGAGTTTCCTGTCTTTTTTTGTTAGGGATGAGGCATCTCTAATTTTACTTTCTTCTTTCCCATAATACCAAAGTAGCTCTTTATTGCAACTCAGCCTGTGCAAGTAAGTGCTAAAAGGTGTATGGTTGTATCTGTCTCTGGACAGGGCATTAGAGCACTTGCAGAGAAAGCTGGTTTGTGTAATGGCCTCCACCATGGACCTCAGATGTGAGCTCAGAAAAATCATTCTGATATTCTCCATTGTGTTGCCTCTCTGGTCCCTGGTCTGTCCGATACAGGCAGTGGAGAACGTTCTTGGGGCTGAGACCACCCCTTTTCATCAGGAACCTGAGCTGTGCCTGCTACAAACCCAGCATGCTGGGAGAATACAAATTAATGACATTAATCTACTATTGAAAAGCCTTATTGACTCACGTCTTCTACACAATATTGAAGTCTATATGGTTCTTAAGCCTCTCTGTCACAGTTAATACCAGCTTTCAGTCATATCTCTGCAATTGAAACTCAGCAGGAGACTAATGGATGACCAACTATTTTCTGCTAATACACAGCAGAAATGAGTGTGGCTGATCAATTCTTAAGAACACTTACAGTGAAGAAAGTATTCAGAGAAAGTTGAAACTATTATTTTCAAAAGAACATTTCTTTTTACTATCCCTGATTCTGCATTTAATTCCGTAAGCGTAGTTTAAAGGGCAGAGGGAGTTGTTAAATTTCATTTCACATTCACACTCTTCTCTCATTGGCACTCCTGCGGAATTGTTACTACTGCTCATGCATATTGAGGGGGAACACACCCCTTTGCAGGCAGAGTACATCTCTGCGGCTTATTTTCAGCCAGTTCCCACATGCTTTGCACTGCGATATCAATGAAGCCCGTAGGATTTCCCGTTTATGCCCTTATCATTTTTCTTGCTTCCTACAAAGGGTCTGCTTTTGCAAAAACTACCTCTATGGCAGAGGAGGGCTGCATGATCTCTCCTCATAAGCACATCAGCAGTTCTTGCTGTTCCTTCAAAGCACAGCACATCCTTCAAAGCACAGCACATTCTTCAAAGCACTTCTAACACTTGTCTGCCAGGAAATGAGAAAGCAGGGCAGGAGCCAAAAGTCAAAGATCCAGGTTGCACACTGCTGCTGGGAAACACACCAGTTCCAAATGTTTTGACATCAGAATTACTGCCTAGTCCAGGAGCTAGCCTAGAGTGCCTTGTGCCTTTTTGTGGATTAGCAGGTTATGCCATGATTAATGAATTCCTGTTCTTTCTCGTTTAGACAGAAGCTACACGAACTGTTCCAGTCAGCTTCAGTCTCCAGGAAGAAAATTAATACAGCATATAACTACACAGCAGGAAAAAAGAAGTCAGTGCATCACCAAAGTCTAGATGATCATTGTGCCTATAAAATTCAGGAAGAGTCCCAAAGCTGAGAAGCTTGTAGCTATAGCATACAAGGAATCATATGCCATCTGTCACAGGAGGACATCTTTCATTGCATGTCACATCAGTTTCCATGTTGCATAGTAAGGAGAGAAAGCTCACCATGGCAGAGTATGGGGCCGTGCAGTTTGGGAGACAAAACTACTGAGCCCTGCTGTTAGAGTGCAAGCCATAGGGTAAAATGCCTCAGATGTCACCAGGAATATTTCACAACGCAAACCTTCCAAATTCTGTTCATTCATTTCTTTTCATCCTTTTATTAAAAAAAATCAAGAGTCAAACCCCAAGATTTTATTGAAAAGAAGACAATTTCTCATCAAAATAACACCTGGGATGGAAAATTCTGAATCTGCACCAGTAACCATGTGAGAAAACCCTCTGTTGTGTTTCCATTCCAGCCACTGTTCTTGCTGGGCTGTTCTCCAAAGCTTCCTCGGCAGTGCATTCTTGCTAGACACTGACTATCTGACACAAAGTCCAAGCAGAGAGAAGTCAAAAAAGGCAGTTAATCAACTGGATGTCTCTAATTCCTTTCTTGCGTAAACTGTGTGTACTCAAGTGGGAACGGATTGTATTTTCCTTAGCTGAAAGAGATTATCAGCAGGCTTGAGAACATGAAAGAATACCTTATGCTGGAGCCAGCTCAGATAATATTTCAGCTGTGAAATTTCAAAATAACTTTAGTTCAAAGTAAATAAATATTGGTGTTTGACATGAGCCAATATGTGATGTCTGAAGTAGCTGTTGTTCTTTGTTTTTGTGGAGTCTCAAACAAAAAAAAGATAGTTCATTATATCATGTTTTCAACAAACATGGAGCAAAAGGCAGTTTCTTTCTGAGAAGCTTTTATCTAATCGCACAGCCTGAAGAGGAGTTCGAACGGCTGTAAGAAGAAAGGACGTGATAAATATCATCCTGGCATTCAAATGTGAATGGGCGGTCAGTTGAGACGTTGCTGAAAAAAAGACAAATGAGGAAAAATAGAAGACGTGAGATTAGAAGGGGAAAATAGTCAAAGGGGATGAAAAAGGAAGGAAAGTACATCTGCTGTGGCTGAGGGAAAGGCACTGAGGAAGGTGTGCTGGAAAACACTAGCTTTTACAACAGAGGAGAAAATGCTCAGAGCCAAATTTTTTTGATATAACCTCTAGACATTGGTAAGATTGATACTGCAGACCAACATGGTCCTTGTTGCTTAGGCCACCATTTGCTGCCATAGGCAGGAATGGGACATCTTGTTTGGCCTCCCTCTGGAGATGACAAATTACTGTTGTGATGTCTCACAGTAAGTGGGCAATATAATAATTGATTATATATCTAACTTTTATAATCACTTCACATTTCATAGAGAAGAACATAGGTTGATATCTACAACTATAATTACAGTAAGTGAATATCCAATTGATGCTAATGACAGATTTGTGCCTTGTTTCCATTTTAAATAATTATAAATGTTTCTGTCATTATTTGATGGCCATCTCAGCATAATATTGGCACTTAAGATCTTTGTCAGTGCTGAATGATGGAAGTCTAGTTTTGCATTTGTGTGTTTCGTGGTTTCTACTCCAAAAAGTCTTGAGCTTCTACAAACTCCTTATCCTCAGGCCCTGCTCAATGTGTTAGGTTTTGGTTGTGGAAAGTGAAAAAGAGAGAATGTATTTTGGGGAATGGAAAGTTATATAATTTACAAGCTGCAAAGTGACTACATTAAAATTTAGAGGAAGATGGATATACCTGTGTATGTAAAATTCCAGTGCTAGCCAGTAAAGCCCTGTACTTGCCCATGTGAACAGAACTCCACCAGAAAACAGACCACTTCCATGACAAAGTACTTTTCTGCTTCATAGTATTCCAAGAATGATTTAGAGATAACAGTTTTTTGTAAGTTTTTTAAAGTTACTCTGCAGACAGTCAAAAGGAAGGAAAGGTAATAAAAGCAGAGAAGCCTAGAAATTGTGTCTGAATTTCTCAGCCCTGGCCTCTGTATGTTGTGGTAGCATTTCTGCAGAAGTCCTCCCCAGCCAGTCAGGCAATATTCTGAAAACAACCAAGATACCAAGATAATATACCTGAAGATATGCCTAGGTGGGGATGAAGAACAAATATATATTTTACATTATATACATAGTGGTAGCACTCAAGAATCATCTCATTATAGCAATGTTCATAGTGATAGGTAAATATTTGCTTGAAATTCATCTTCAATCTATCTCATTCAGGTAAAATTTCATTAGGTTTTCATAAGCCATTGCATTACTTTTGCTACAGAGTTCTGCTAGAGTAAATTCCACTACAGAAAATAGAGACTGTCTCTAGCTTTTCTAAAGATAAGTGGTTCAGTTCTTTTGCCTGAAACACAAAGTCTACTGTTGCTAGCAAACCCAAACATCTCTTCCTCCCCATTCCTGCCCTAACCTCTGCTACTCGAATCCCCAGGCTACTATTCTGAGGGTCTGGTAGATCACCAGGTCTACTGTAGATGACAGATCTTACCTCACTTCCTTCTTAAAAAGTGGTTGTATTTTTTAAAAATTCCTTCAACTCCTTTCCATTAAGGATCATTATTTTGGATTAACTCCTCCTTTCCTCGTATCTCTAATTTCACTGGTCCTTTTTGCAAGACTTCCTCATTCTTTCAATTAATTGGGACAATAGCTTCACTGGTCCTGATCCTAGCTGCTGAATCTTCTTTTTTTCTAGCCTCCCTAGTGTTGCTTCCATCCAGCTTTTCCACAGCTTTGCTACTCAGTGTAGCTTCCTTGGTGGACCATGTCATTTGTCTGTTTAAGTTTTTCCCATGCTCAGCACTTGCTTTTAAAGTTCTTGTTTTTATCCCTACCTCAACTTAAATCTCAGGACCAAATCTGTGTCCTATACAGATGCTTCTGTCACCTATTCATTACCTTTTACATTGTCCTTGACCATATAACTGTTCCCTCCAATTCCCTATTACATCCAGGTCTGTGCCTTCATCTTATTCAAAACATTTTGGAAGAATTTTTTTATATGAAGGCCACACTATTAACTTGTCCTCCCCAGCTAATGAAATGGATGATTAGGTTACTTAAAAAATACGGCTCAGTTGTCATTGGTAGGAGGCAACTGTGCCAAATTATTCCAGCAGAGAAAATGTCCAAAATACAAGTTGATTTCTTCATTTATGGTTTCTTTCTATGCTTTGATTTATCTGTCTCTTATCTTCTGGAGTTTCAGCTGTAAAGGGCAAGAATTGTCTTTATCACTGTACTGAATACTACTGCTATGTTCTCAGTTCTTTCAAGTCAGTAAATAATGAGATGCACATTAAATTCTTAGCGAGTGCTGTGTTTTAATACCTTATCTGATTTCAGTGGGAAGTTTATCTGACTAACATCTTCTGGGATACCTCCACAAAGCAGAATAATTTCTTGTTCTTCCTACCAGGTAACAAATGCCAGCTTAATACATCAATCTATTGTCACATAGTTATGTATTATCCATAGCCAAAATCCCCAAATAGTAAATTCTAATCACCTTAGGATGATAAAGTAGAAAACTAATGTGAATCTATTGCAAATAAAATTGAATTCCTCCAAAAGCAAAGCCTTTTTATACCTTAATAACACAATGCTCTTTCCAGCTGTCAGCCCTGAAACCTGGTACCATGTACTTCATTCTGTTCTAACAAACCTGTTAATAAAATGAGCCCTACAGCTCTGGGACTGAGGATTGTGGAGTGAGAAAACATTACACCTAGTTCTGCACGAAAAGTGAAGATGCACTACTGTGGCCAAGGGCAAAACAGAAGTGGTTTTGAGAAGAAGCAGTTGAGCATAAATTTTGAAGTACAACCCTTGTTTTTGTTAACAGCTGAGAGTTGATTCAGTTAGTTGGGCAAAAACAGAGGCATTGAAGCAAGACCTGAGTCTTTGTTCCCAGTTCTGCCGTAATCATCGCTAGCCATGCAGAAGAGGAAGATTTAACACATCCTGTTAGGAAATCTGGGAATGAGCTGCCTGAAGGAGATGCACGTCCTTTCTCTGTACAGTGAATGGCCCTGTGATATGACAAAAGCTTTTTTCGTTAATGATATAATTTCAGGTATGTAGCATTACTGGGTAACTCTCCACAGGCCATACTACCAAGGACAATTGATGCAATATTCACAATGGCCTTCAGTCTTTCCTTGTCCTAATTATTTTTTTCCTTTCCTAGGAGAACCTGCTCTGTTTTAGTTTTACTACCTAGTGGCACCTTGCGACATGGACATCCAAAAAATCTGCTACATATGTTCCATCAAAATTTATTATTGTGCAGTGCAATCAAAGTTACAGGCTGTCTTAGAATCATAGAAGAGTTTGTGTTGGAAGAGACCTTAAAGATCATCTAGTTCCAACCCCCTTGCCATGGGCAGGGACGTCCCACTAGATCAGGCTGCCCAAGGCCCCACCCAACCTGGCCTTGAACACCTCCAGGGATGGCGCATCCACAACTTCCCCAGGCAACTTGTTCCAGTGTCTCATCACTCTCATAGTGTAGAAATTCTTCCAAATGTCTAGTCTAAATCTGCCCCTCTCCAGTTTAAACCCATTTCCCCTTGTCCTATCATTGCAAGCCTTTGTAAACAGTCCCATCTCAGCTTTCTTGTAAGCCTCCTTCAGGTACTGGAATGTTGCTATAAGGTCACCTAGGAGCCTTCTCTTCTCCAGGCTGGACGAGCTGAACTCTCTCAGCCTGTCCTCATAGCAGAGGTGCTCCAGCCCTCTGATCATCTTTGTAGCCTCTTCTGAACCCGTTCCAACAGTTCCATGTCCTTCTTATGTTGAAGATTCCAGAACTGGACACAGTACTCCAGATGAGGTCTCACAAGAGAGCAATAGAGGGGCAGGATCACCTCCCTTGACCTGCTGGCCACACTTCTTTTCAAGCAGCCCAGGCTTCTTTTGATGCAGCCTTGATAGCAGAGAATACTGCTCATGGCTGGCAAAAAAAAGGTTTGTCTGAGGGCTGTTTGAAAAATAGGCAGGGCTAGCTAAAACCCAGTGAGTTATATACCATATATGAATGGAGTGAATCCTTTTGTGATTCACACCACAGAATACGGTGCAGACCTGGTACCTCCCTTAAAATGCAGGAGGAAGAGTGTCTGCCAAAAGGCAGGGAAAACATATGCCTCCATCTCTTTTTTTCCCAGACCTCTTCATCCCTCATGCTAATTTAATTTTTCTCTTTTATCCTGAGTGAGTTTTGAGCCTTGCTAACATCAAACTTACATTTCATTACATTTTGTAATTAATTGCTCTGCTGACAGTTTGAAGGTTGATTAGCTTTTTGTTACCTGTGATTAGAAACAGGCAGTCTTTAATGTTGCTTTAGTGTCAATCTGCCGCTCTATTCAAGAATAGTTTAGACATTTCCTCTTTTAATTGAAAGTAACCACCGATGGACAGGTAATCTAGCCGATGGATGGACCTAATACGTGTTGTCTCCCAGTAGATGGTACCAACAAATAAAGGTCCATGCACTGTTTGCAGTGGCAGGGCTTTTTAGTTTAGTTAATTACTATTTGTTTTTAATCAATTACGTACAACCAGCACATACAGTCTCCATTGACCTGTAAGAGGGGTGATCATTACTTTGCATAGCATACTGCTCTCTTTAATCCCTGGGCTCTTGACAGAAGTTGCAGTCTCGTTTCTGGTCCTCTCCTGACTCAATTTGAATGGTGATGGAATGAAAACTGTAGTGCTCAAACAGGGCTTGGGTAATATCTCTCAGAATCTTCTGGCCATCCGCTGTGTCTGCTACAGATAGCAAGCAGAGAATAATCAAAATGTGCATAATAGAATACTTTACAGAAGAGTGATTACTGACAGAAACTATTTGCAAACAACCTGGCAAAAATAAGTTTGTTTGGAGAAGTGTTTCTTGTCCTTTTTATCCTCCTTTCAGGAACCTGCTTGTCAGTAAAAGTTTGCTCATTTAAATGTGGTCAGAATACGTAATTCTGGCAAGAGCTGAGCTAAGTTTAATCACCAAAGAAATTCAGTTTGGCAGAAGACAAATTCTGGAGGAAAGCAGGAATAGTTAATGCAGATTAGTTCATCCAGCCAGGGAATAGCAACAATGGCAAGTGATTTGGATGGCTGGTAGACCCACCCTTTTGGAGAAGAAGGGACTCCGTGGAGGACTTCACCTCAGAACCCATTCTTGGTCAAGCAGAGGTGGAATGTGCAAACCAAACAGATAAACAAGAACATTGATCTGGGTAGAGGATAATTTGTCAACAGGTGTAAGGACTATGTTTTTTAGAAGTATTTTTAAAGACTAATTGTTACCCTGGAGTAACCTCTATGCTTCAAGCTATGTTTTAAAGATTGTTTTACAGCTGGAGATGTATCAGGAATGCAGATTTGCACTGTAAATTTTTCTTATAGTGACGAATAGTTCTAAATAAATTCACTCAAAACATGTATTTGATATTGTAAGAAAAATCTAGCCTGGGTCTCATTCTTCTCATTTATTTAAAATATGTTGTCGATCGCTTCCGTACCCCACAACCTCTGCAGTTCTCAAGTTCTGGGCTAAGCAGAAGTCCCTGTTTCTCTGGCAAGATTTCTGGGAGGAGGATTTGAGAGCTTTATTGTGCTGGTTGTTT
The DNA here is from genome assembly GCF_032191515.1 of Phaenicophaeus curvirostris. Classification (NCBI taxonomy): domain Eukaryota; kingdom Metazoa; phylum Chordata; class Aves; order Cuculiformes; family Cuculidae; genus Phaenicophaeus; species Phaenicophaeus curvirostris. Next base: position 84,115,923 of record NC_091394.1, on the reverse strand, counting down.
TTATTTTTCCAACAAAACAATGACATTTCTTTTAAAAAGCAATAGATATAGAGTGGGATGTATTCCAATCAGGAGAAACTGACCTCTACTAGGCAGCAGCTGAATACTTAGTTTCTGTTTATGGAAACTTACTGACCTGTGGCAACATGAACGGATAGTATGGTTTGATTCATTGTCAGAGACCAAAGATGAAGGTTGTGAACAGACTCCACTTTCTCAACAGCTAAAATTCTTGCCTTCACTGCATCATATGCAAGTCCTTTTGCTGTTCCTTAAAAGCAGAAATTGGGAAAAAATTATATTTTGAAGAGACAGTAATGACAATCATTAGAGGAAAATGCATCATGAAGTTTTATTCAGTTAGACGCATAATTTTTATGAAAATGCCTTGGAAAGCCTGTCTATTTCAGCATTCAATATGCAGTTTAAAACTACCCATTGTTTTATACTTCTCCATAAAAGAATGAGATTCTTATGTATCTTAAGATATACTCTGAGAGTCTCTTTTACATAGGGAAGTTAGCTGTTTAGACACATTATATCATAGTTTTGCACAAATATCCTTTGTGAGTGCAAATTTTATGGCATCACATGAGCACATCTGAGGGATTCTATCCGTAACATATTTACACAATAGAGAAGCATCTGTTTAGCAGAGAGGGAAAGATAACCATTAAGATTAAAGTTGTTTGACCTGGGGGTCTTTGATGAACTAGATCCTAGGTCTAGTTAACAGGTAGATAGTGATTGTGACTGTTTTCCTTCCTACCAAAGATGGTGATGACCCTCATTTAGAGTGAGGACGATTGTGAAAGGGTGAATTACAACATGAAATTCAGAGTTTAATCTAAATCCAGATTTGACCAAGAAATTTAAATGCAGATCTTCCCTGGCCTGAGATATGAGAGTTTAGAAAGGCATCTCTATGCCCAACTGAACAGATATGCTCATCAAGCTTCACTTGGTTCAGCAAACTGAAAGATATTTTTAATGCCACCAGTTATGAAGCATAATAAAGATAAGCACAGTATTGGTTGTGTCTTTCATACCATAACCAATAATTATTTCTAATTGTTAATGATCTCAGTGTTCTATGCTTTGTCCTATCTGTTTATTACAAAAATTATATGCTTTATGGAGTACTGACTTTGTAGAATATGATGCTGATACACATGCTTTTCAGAGAAAACCATGGGCAGTAAGTGCCTGTGTGACACTGTTGCATGGGATGTGGGGCTGACACCCTGGGAGAGACTGGAGGTTCTGTGCACAGGGTAAGAGCCACCTCCAATACCAGCTTCAATGACCAATTTATCTTTAGAAAATCCTGGGCAGAATACATTACTTAGAAGGCAAGCGCCTGGCTTCAGACACCTCCCCCAGAAGGACAGTGAAAAAGGACTTGCTGCAGAGGGGAAGAGAGCACTGCCAGTTTTGGCATGTCAGTGCTATTTATGGAAGCCCAGAATCACTGCTCTGAGAAAAAGACCCGTATGTGCCAGGGACTGCCAGGCCTTCCTGGTAGTTTGATTTTTTTTCAGCAATCAAGAGATCTTCTGGTACAGTCAATTTCTGCACTTATGCTAGATATGCTTCTACACAAATTATTTACCATCTTACCATCACTGAAAGCAACCCAACCCTAGAAGGAAGCTTTATTGTAAAATAATATGGGATAGTTTCTTTCTTGAAACAGAAGTAGGTGTAAAGTGAAAGAGAGAAGTAAAGAGCCATGGAGTCTCACTGAGTAACTCCTATCCATTTCAAACCTACTTTTCCCTTTAATTCTTAAATTTTCACAGCTGAGAAAGAGTTTGCATTATATTATTCAGTGTAAAGAAGGCAAAACCATGCATCTATAACTGCTCAAGTCATTTGGCCTTGCAAATCAAATGTTCAGGCCCATAGCTGACAGGATTAAATATTGCTAAGCCATTATATTTGTGGCCGATGTGCTGGGAATTGTCTATTCCCTTGCACCTGAATGTGACTGGAAAGCTCCATCAGTTTTCTTTTCTGCTCTGGTGTAACAGAAAATCTTTTAAATTTCTTCCTTTTGCACTCAGTGTATTTCACAGACACGGTTCAAAGCAGTCTTTTTTTTTTTCTATGCTCTTTTTTTGGCAAAGACTTGTATATCAAATGGGTAAAGGAATTACACAATGAGCAAAGGGAGAAGATATCTCCTATGCCAAAGGGACAATAAAGAGCAATGCTATGCATATGACAAACAAAAGCAAGTTAGTTTTAGGAATACATTGGGAGTTCATTAGCAAAACACCAATGCACAGATTTTTTAGGAAAATGGCATATGTGTAAGTCTTCTAGTCTTCTAGCTTTGATTACAGTTGTAGTTTGGATTAGAGTATGGTCAGAATTATGTGAGTACTAGAAACTGAAACATAAGTGTGCTATTATACTTTTGTCAGCATATATAAGCATTGTGGAGAAAGAGAGAAGAAAAACCCCAGAATATAACTGTATTGATTCTGTAATCAGGTCCTACCTTCCATTAACACAATCAAAATATCCCTTAAAATGGTGATGGTGGTTGCCAAAACAAAGATGGAAAACACAAATGTGCAGACTGGGTCAGCTATTTTGTATTCTGGCTAGAAAAATACAAACATATAACTTTATTAATTCATTATTGTTGGTTATTGTCAATTTTAATTAGTTAATCTCAAAGGATAATACATTCCATTCATCTAGTGCAGAAACAGCTGCCCTCCTTTGCCAGTAAGGGAGCCACAGCACAGGGAGTGAAAGTGCTACAGTCAAAGGAAGAGAGAGTCATGGAAATATACTCCAGTAAAACACCAAGAAGTAAGCATTACACTCTCAACGGTCATTTCAATTCCCAGGAATAAATATAATTGACTAAATTACAATGTAAATTATTAAAACAGAGAAAATATTTACATAGTATCTTGTGTCACAATGACATGAAAATAACTTTTATCCTTAATTGCAAGGAAGGCAAGTGAACTAATAAAACTAACCTTGAAGAAGATGATAAGTGCGCTAATTAGCACACTAATACTCTGGAACAGATCTCCAATGGCGTGCACAAAGGCTGCCCGCAGACTGGCATTGCTCAGACCTGGCTTTTGGGGAGGGGCTGATGTTTGTTCCCTGGCTTGTGCCCCGTGGCTGTGCCCGTGGCCAGTCTGGTACAGAATCAGGCTTAGTCTGCAAGAAATGTAAAGTTGCAAATATCAGTGGGGTTATTGCATTTCTGAAAGCAGTGACATCACACATATCATCAATCCTCTGACTTCTGTGTGCTGAACAGTACAATCAGTCACATTAAGGAGAAATACAGAGTGGCTAAGCAGATAATCCCTGAGTCTTACGTTGTATCACATACAAACAAGAAAGTCTGTGAACAAGGGAATTAATGAGGCCTCATTTTCCACAGAGTTCTTTTCTGACCTCTAATAGAAAGTGAGATGAAGATTAATCTTTTCTTGCAGTTTGCCCATTCGTAATTTCCCTTTCCACTGTGACAGCTAACAGAAAGCAGGAGAGCAACTGCAGTCTTCAATGGGAAGCAGGATTTGTCTTCTCTACCCATTTGCATATTCTTATGAAACTCATAAACACTTAATATTTTCAAGGCAAATATCTCTCTATAGTTTTTATTGAAATACAGAAGCAGGTTCAATGTCTAAAAGTTACATATAGAGGAAAACAAAGTAACTTACAGGATGTTGGCGAGCACAGCACAAGCAGAGGTAATGAGCATCACTGTAGCATCAATATTGTAATCAGAGTGTAGCAGCCTCATGCTAGCCAAATATGTCAACACACCAGTCACCATCCAAACTATTATCATAGACATCAAAGCTCCCAGAATTTCTAGGAATTAAAAAAATCTAATTTCAACAGGAATCATAACAGAAACACAAGAAATTTTTTAGCGAATGATGCTAACGCCTCCAGGTTTGTGAGCTTTATAGTCAGGAAAACTATTTCTTGTATGTTGACAGCCTTGATGCTCACAAAGAATGGGCCAAACCCCTTTCTGCTCACAGAAAATCCAGTGGTTGCCCAGGGTAGCCCCATGTATATGGTGGACTAACTCTGTTCTACTTGCTCCTACTTTTGTGCCCATTGGAGTATTGAGTTCATGAGGCATTTGGAGAAATTGGAGAGATGAAAAACATCATTTGGAGAGTTTTGAGTGGAGCAAAAGGAGCTGTAATGGAAAGGAAAAATAAAAGAGCAATTCTTTTACACCTTACATAGTTGGCTGGCCTTTCAAGTATGGAGTGAGGATCCCAGGAACCAGACCTTCTCCCCCAGTGAGATTATCTTGGTGACTGGAGCAGAGGTTGGAGAGAAGGAGAGAGGCGTGGCTCACCCAAACTCACTGGCAGACTTAGTCCCCCTCCAGTAGCCTCTCTTATTCCTGCACACCTCTCATCAATTCACACTTCAGTGACAGCCCCTAGTTGAGCCCCTGCCAGTAAAACCTCCCCTTCCTCTCTCCTGAGACTTGTCCTGCCAATGCCATAAAATCATTTTTGTGCCACCAGCAGCGATGAGGATGAAAGAAGTTATTTTTTCCCTGGGCAGCAAAATTTAATTTTGTCTCTATTGGCTTTGAGTTGGGCTCAAATAATTCTAGTCCCCAAGGCCACCTTTTATTGCATTGCCATAGTCAAGGCCCAAGGATGTCTATATGAATGTGCAGCATGTTTTTAATAGGATGTGGGACTAGTAATTGCCATGTGATGTGAATGGGTAAATGTGGCACTTTATGAGACAATACCAAGGAAAATGAAAGTTCACAGTAAAGTTGAAGGTAGTAATATCCAGAAAGAGCAAAGCTTATGCACAGACCTCCACTGCCAGTGCACAAGAGCAGCCGAAACTTATCTTATGATTCTGAATACATTTTTGAAGGGTCACAACTTTTGCAGCAGTCCAGTCATCAAATGCTTGTCAAAATAACTGTTTTGTCTGAAACTGACAATGAATGAAAAGTGCACTGACAGAGAAATCTAGTTTTGCTTAAAAGTACATAGAAATTAACATAAGGTAGACTTGGTGTTTATATTTTCTGTAAGTTACAGGTTGAAAATCTGCAAACTTGGCCCAGCTGAAGGTATTGATGGCTCTGTTATGTTAGCATAAAAGGAGCCAAAAGCTTTTAGGAACATCTGCATAAATCCGTGTGTGTGTGTGTGTGCGCGCGCGCGTGTGTGTGCATTTCTCCAGAATGAATATGTTAGAGGTCATCTTTATCTACACAGGTGAAAATACATGTTCCTTTTCAGTGTAGCATGTTAGCAAAAGGTTAGCTAAGCTTACAGACCAGTTCAGTAGCACTAAATGTTTTATTCAAGATTTAAGATTTTCTCAGTTCAATAACTTCAGAACTAACAGAGCACAATAAACAATAGCATAAGATTGCTTGGGAAACTCTGGATCATACCAGAGATAAAGAAATATAGTTGAAGAGAGCTATTCTACCTAGAAGTAGGTCTGGCTCATACTATCAGTCCTATTCAATATTGTGCTTCTAGCCATGTTGCTGAAAGTAGCTGCACACTCAAATGATTACACTGAACTGCTGTCGTGACTGATTCTGCTGCCTGATTCTGGCTTAGAAGACAGAAGGCATTCAGATACAGCCTCTGAATGACAAACCCTGTCTATCAGTCTGAGAAAAGCAGGGAAAAAAACTAGCTTCATGTCATGGAAGGCTGCAGCTGCAAGACTTTGTAGTAAGCACACAGAGACTCTGCCACCCACCTGACTACCCTCAGCTGCTCTTTTAAGGCACCTACCTGCATATTAAACTGGAAAACAAGCAGGAAACAGGATAACTATTGTGGAATGCAATTAAATAGTCATTGACATTTGATGCAGGATTCTCTTTGCTGCCAGGACAAAAAGGCAATAAATGATGGGTCTTGAAGTTCTGCATTTCAATGACAAAAATTAAAAAATCCAACGCAGACTGAGGATGAAGTTACATACAATGGCTGAACCTGTCTACCATCTCCTCATCAGCAAGACGGAAATCTCACTTTCACTACCATTTCCTCTCAGAGCATGAACACAAAAAGTAATAATGGATCAAATGACAGTAAGTAGTAGTTTGCTACGGCTGCAAATTTCAGCTGTGTGTTGGCAACATAATGCCAGCTATGCCTCAGTCATACTAAACGTCCCCTTCATCCAGTAGCCTGTTTCCAACAGTGCTGGTAGAATGTAGGTAGGTATGAATATAAAGACTGGATAAGTACAGCATACGTCTTCTCTTCTACATCCTGCAGGTACTGGCAACCCTGGCCTGCAGACATCCTGAGTCAGAAGCTCCTTCTGGACCTTCATATTGAAGATCCTTGAAGCATTTATCATCTGAGTCCTCAGTTCAGGTGCAGAGGTGTCTAGAGCCATTTAAGATACACTGACACCTCCACGTACGGCTTGACTCAACATGTATAGATGACATGTAGCCTTCTAGAGCGGCAGCTTTGTGGAACGCATTAGAACATTTCAAATACCACTAATCACTTACATATGAGTAAATAAATTAAGCCTAACACCACCCCACATGCTATTAATTTCTAGACCAAGGCAACTAAATTAAAATATCTGCATGTAAGCGTGAACTGGGTGTCTTAGCCCCCGCTGTGGACAACGGACGTCAAATTAATGTTGATTCACACAGATTCCTGTTCCATTGACTGACTAGAAATACATCCTAGTTTCTTAATTGTGAGCATCCAGTGGTATTTGAAATGCCCTGGTCTTGTTCTTGGCATCCTGCGCAGTGTTCTGTGGGTCTTGTGCCATAGCTGTCATTCCCATACATAAGTCTCAAATACCTTATGGACGTATCACTAGCCTTTTATGTTTAAGCAGCAGAATGGAGTCTAGATCCCTGTTGCTCACTGGCTCGCTCTGCTTGTCATGTGTCCTGGGAGCAATAGTGTACTATCTCTTAAATATCTGCACACCTATGTTAGGCATCAGCATGTTTTCCAGCGTCTGGCCATGACGACCTCCCTTTTTCAATCCACATTTTTACACTGTGACACGTTTGATACCTGCTCGATGCCACCCAAAAGTTAACTGCTTGGTGGGAGGTTTGGAAGCAAGCCACAGTGAGAAAAGGCTGATCAGGAAGCTTGTCAGGTCCACCAGGATGTGTGCCGCATCGGTGATCACCGCCAGGCTCCCAGCAATCTGCCCACCTGTGTGAAACATGCGTCCTCATCACAGCTCTGGTCAGGAGTTTGAGCCAATCAGATCAAACTGGGGACCTGCTTTGCCAGTCAAAGGGAATATTCAGTTTTCAGTGACCACAGACATGATTCAAAACTCTTTAAAGACAGCTTCATTTGTACCCCATTCATGCCATGAAAGTAAGTAATAGAAGGAAATAAGGTAATATTCTTTGCCCTCTCTTGTTCTCTTCATTTTCTCTTAGAGAGAGAGAAAGAGTCCCAGGGATAATAAGAGTTGTGACACATTAGTGCTGTGCATTTATTACTATTGCACTGTTTTACTGTGACTATTTTACTATTTCAGTATCGGATTTCTTGGTGAAAAGCAGAATTAGGGATCACATTTCCACTGTCCTCCCACTCCCTCTTCACAGATCACTGATATTTTTATGTATGCACAAACTCTCAGAGACTTAGCTTACAGCATTAATTTCCTATTTATTGTAGGAAAATATGTCTGGATGCCCAACTTTTATTTGTCACAAGCAATGCTGAAACAGGAGTAAAGGTAAGGTCCCAGTAGAAAAGCTGTGATAAACAACCAACCATTTTTTGTGAGGACATAGAAAAAAATGTTCTGTTTGCAGGACTAATCTATCATTATGCATCTGTAATGCATGATTTAATTTTCCTGTTAAAGCTGGAAAAATGTGGCTGAATGTCATTTTACTTTAGGGGTTTTGGTTTCATGTGAATTCTGAAAGGAAAACCCAAACCATTCCAGGCTATCTGAAACCACATTTATTTTCTTCTACCCAGTAAGCCAAATATTATTTTGCCAAATTCTCCTAACCATTTCTCAGGGCTAAAGACAAACTAAAAGGTTGTTCTAAGCTACCCCAGCTGCCAGTGGCTGCAAAAGAAGACAAAGATCCCACTCAGAAAGCTGTCCAGCCAACTTGTTGTCATAGAGAAACCTTTTTTTCAGAGTTAAAATATAGAAAAATGGAAATATGAAATAATATAGCCAAATTGTCTAGTCCCTGTATCTTGCAATGCATTTCCATCTTTCTTCAGTAATTTAATTAATTTCAGCTCACCTGTTTCTCCTGACCACAACCCATATGAGAATCAGTGAATCCTGAAAACCATTGTAAAATGCCTCATACAAATCTTTGCCAAGAAACTGCTGCCAAAGGGACATGTAGACATATATCTTGTTTCCTGATAGATGGAAATTCTTCATGCTAGCAGGGTGGACTGTCTTTTTAATTTCCTCCCACATGCACATTTTAGATTAGAATACCTAATACTGTATGGTTTGTCATCACAGGAGAATGTATATTGCACATTTGGGCATATATTATTTTTTTCTGTTGCCTCCTATACATCCCATTTACAGCTGCCTGAAAGTTGCTTCCCAAAAGGGAGCAAGCATGACTGCAGGACTGGGGCGTATCTCATTCCCTTCAGTAAAATGAATAATTCAACACAATGGAGATTTCCCAGAATATAAGCATGTGTATATGTATATATACTATTTTGTCATGACACTGCTCCTAGACGTTAGCTGTTTGCAGGGCTGCTGTTTCCCAAGTAGGAAGCAATTTTGCGTAGCAGAAGGAAGCAGGTTCATCTAGCAGTGCACAGATGTTAACCAAGGCATCAGCTATCTTTTAGCAAACAAATATGCAGAGTACAAGCTGCTTGCAAAACCATATTGCATTTTAGACACTGTATTTCCATGTTCTGTGGGACAGTATTACAAAAGATTTCTTCTAGCCTGCCATCTTTGAAAATGTTGACAAATCATTATTTTATGTATTGCTAGCATAGCTTATGTCTTGGGTGAATTTCTGAGGTCTCAGCCTGCTTATCTTAGCAACCTGGTCAAGTCTTTACAATCCTTTTTGACATGATGACACATGCTGAGTTTGTCTTTCTTCCTAGTATCTAAATGGAAATAAAGTACTTTGAAATCCACCTTTGGACCTTAGCCACTAAAAATCCTTAGGAAGTGCTTTTACATCAGGGCTGTACATAGGGTGTCTGATATCTCCAAATCTAGGGAGATCTAGATGGATCTGCATGAGAAGAGATTATTAGAATTGTCCTTTGGAAATGGTATGTCAGGGTCAGCCAACAGTGCCCTTTTGGGAGAGTAGTAAGGGCCAGCACAGATGGTTTGAGCAAAAAATATCACAGGAAAGGTCTAGGGATTCAAAGAAGCACAACTTTTCAACCTCTTTGAGAGTGATGCAGCTTTGTTTCTTCTGTTTAGCATAATACTGCCCACAGAAGCTTTTTGACCTTAAAAAGAGAAAGAAGGGGAAGTATTCTTTATTTTCAAGAGTAAAGTCTGTGTAACAGTTACAGGCTTTGATTGCTTAGTATCAATATTTCCAACAAGTGGCCTTTATGACTTGCTATTACCTATAATTGATGTTTATAGCTTTGTATACCACAAAGCAGTAGAAATTGTCAGTCACTCAATGGTCAATCGTCAGGCACAGGCAGTCTAGCTTAACGATGAAAAAAAATTAAATGTGTGATTCATAATTACCAAAATCTCCACAGACTGCTGCCTGTAACTGCAGTTAATAACTGGTTTGTCAAAGTTTAATGGTCTGAAGCAAAATGGTCTTCAAGCCTGTTACTTAAGCTGTCACTGCAAAAAAGCTGTATGATTCATTAAGCTAAATGAAACATTTAGTTAACATATCATCTGTCCTTCCAATTACCCTCTAGCATTGCTACATTCACCAAAGGTAAGCCTACTGATCATATGGTTTTGTTAATAATGCATTGCTTCTGGCACTGGAAAATGCTGCATGGAGATTAGTGGTGTGCACTGGTTTCCATGGGGGAAATGCACGTGACCTGCAAACAAAAGGGCTTCATTCAGATGAAACACAAGGAAGGAAAGAGCTGGAGAAGTCCCTGCTGGGTTTAGCAGCTGGAGAAGAAGGCAGAGACATAGCTGCTCTTTCAGTGCCTCCACTTCTCACCTGTGGGGAAGATAAAGACTTTCTATTTAATTTTCATGGGGCTCCAAGGATGCTGAAGCTGGGAAAACATGGGTTTCAGAGGCCTTCCATGCTGATTTTTGTTACAACCCCTGGGGCACGTGTGGCAAAATCCTGTGGGATTCCTCATGCCTTACCTTACCTCACCTTCCTTCACCACGGAGAAGGGGAGACACGCAGAGACCAGACTGGTGAGATAAAGTGAAAGCTAATGCTCTGTGAGCAAGCAAAAAACTTATACTGGATATTGTAGAATAAGTCCAAAAGTGAAGGCTAATTAGACATGAAAATAATCTTCCATTGATCCAGAGACATATCAGCAGGCCAATTCAAAAGATAAACATGCTCTGGTATAAATATATTGATTTAACTGAAGAAAAGCAGATGGTGAATCTGGCACTGGATTCCCCTGGATTTTGTAAAGATGGTGACATTTAATACCAGATCCTGCTGCTAGCAGCCTTCATCAGTGCTGAGGTCTCATTGGCCTGGATAAACATGGAAAATCTTTAATCTTTTCCAAAAAAATGTAACACAATCTGTTAGAAGCCTTTTGTGACATGACACTAAGACATGCTAGTCATTTTTAGCTGAGCTTAAAGACCTGGGAGGATAGCTTAAATCATTAACTGATGCTTGTATTACTAACCAGATGCAGTCCTTAAATGAATATATGAAAATATTTTGATAATTTCACTTAGAAACATCCCACAAGTCTTCTGAAGATTGGGGAGAAAGGAGAGATGCTTTACCCCCCAGGCATCATGGAACCCTGCACTAAGAATGGATACAAAAGGGCATGTATTCGGCTGTACTGAGCACCAAACAGCTCTCTTTGGGCAAATATACTCCCCTGTAATCTCAGCAATCATGAAGAAGATGCAAATTACTGATGCTACACAGAGCTTCCTCCTGGCTTGATGCTGCTCCCTTTTTCTGTTCTCATAGGCCTGTGAGTAGCTGTGACAGTGATACGCTGGATTAGCTTCAGTAACTTCTACTTTCTGCTGCTGCCTCTCTTCATTTAAATTCTTCTGATGCCGGCTCATCCTTAGGGATTGAAAGAAACAGAAGGTTAAAAAAAGAAAAACCCTGGTTATTTGGGCATCTAGCCCTGCAGCCCCAGAAACTATGTAATTAATGCTTTCCAAAGATAAAAGCAGCATTGGGAACAGCAGAGCAGGTCACAGAAAAGACTTGCTCACACAAGCAAGACTCTGCAGGAGGGAGCTGTGCATGAAATAACTGCTCCGGCTGTTTCCCAGCTTCTCGGGCTCTCCTACATAATTTAATAGTTTAGGAAGCATAGGGTGACTTTCTTAGGCTGCGTATTTTATGCACACGATATGATTTTCAAAAGTCATATCTCATGCATATAGTAACCAAATTCAGCATAGCATGGAGAGAGTTCTATGGAAAATTCAAGTTTTTATTCCCAACAGTTTCTTCAGGAAGACTGTTTGAAAAAAAAAATCTTTTTCTCAAATATAACTGACTAAAGATATTTCCTTCCACTCTTTGCCTGCAGGACTATTTTATCTAAAATTTCCACATATATACAAAAACTATCAAACTTCTAGCCGGACCTGAACATAGAAAATGCTAGCCCAGAAATATCAAAGGCACTTAAAGAAATCAGTTCTCCATAGTATGCTGACCCCTTTGTGCCATAGTTTTCAAAAAAAAAAAAGCAACTCCTAAACCCTGGTATAGGAGGCTCCACTGAAAACCATTATGTCTCTCCCGATACAACATTTGTTGTCACAGCTGCTCCTAATGTGATATTTCACATGTAAAACATCCCCTGTCATGTACTGAGACATGTGGGAGTGCACGGTACATCAAAAAGTGAATTCTGCCCAGATGCACGTATGTGACATCCATATAACAACTATTTGAAGTTTGTGCGTGCAGGGCCATACTCCACAAGTCTACCCGGACATGTAGCAAACTCCACTGCTGTTGCCAAGTCTGAAATTAGCCTGAGGCCATGATGTAGGTCTGGGCTTAGCTGCCTTCAGTAATAATAGCCTCTTTTATCCATTCTGACTAAGGACTTGTGTTTAGGACCAGGAAGAGTTGTTTCTTTAGTTGTGGGAAGGAGACCTGTGCTCAGGGAAGTTACATAGATCTAGGTGACTCTCTGTAGCATTTCTGCACTGTTTATGGAAGTGTCAAGACATCCAAAATCTTGCTGGAAAGAAGTCATGCCAGTGGCTGCCGATCTGCAGCAGTCAACATCAAGAAAAAAACTGCACTGAAGTCACAAACTTTTTCCAGTTGCCTTTTTGGGCAGCCTGAGGGGGCTGCGGCTGCTGAGTGGGTCCGAAGTGCCCCGCAGCCTGCAGCCCACCCATGGGCAAGAGGCAAAGGCAGCTGCAAAGCTGCAGATGCCTCGGCCCCTCAATGTGTTCACTAGCACAATGGAGGTTACAGAATCACAGAATCACTAGGTTGGAAAAGACCCACTACTGGTGAAACGAGAAGAGCTGGCCCACCTTGGCAGTGAAGCCAGCTGCAACTGTAGATAGTCAACACAGATTGGGTTTTGTAAATATTATTGAGATGTTCCAAGGATGCAACATGTTCCCCTAAGTCAGCTTGTTTCCCAGCCAGGTCAGCATGTGGTCTCTGTTTGCTCATCAAAGGCAACCAGTTCCCTCTGTATGAAAGGCGCTTGCATGAAAGAGCAACTGGTCAGATCTAATGCCCAGTGCCTGGAGACAGAGAGTTTTCCTAGTCCTTTTGACAGTGTTTTCCTTTATGTTGTCCACAACAACAAATAAATGGCAGCTGGGCCCCCTGGGGAATGGGCTGCCCATCTGGCAGGTGTGGTTCCTGCTAGCCAGTTCTTCTCCAGTCCTTTAGTTCTACATTTGTCAGGCTCCTCATGTACACGTCATTTACATACAATATTCTCCTGATGTATTAAACTCAGAAATTATCACAGATTTATTCCTTCCAGACGGTTGAGTAAAACACTGTAGTTCTCTTGCTCTCCTCTGGAGAGCAGGGTATGCAAGTTTTTTTCTCATGATCCCTCTCTGGGGTTAACTTCCAATGCTTTTCTACAGTTTGCATGTAAAATTAATTTCCCTTTAACTGAATTTTCATCAGCAGGCACTGAACATTAAAATCATCTTAATGACATGAGTCATGATCAGCTCAACAGCCTGCCAGGGATACCAAAATTACCTCTGCAGATCTCTGAGCCACCAAATCCTTTCCTTGCTGTTAACAAAGTAGGTCATTTTGTGTCCCCCCACCCTTTTTTTTTAATCTTTAAGTTTCTCTATCAGCTTTCAAAACCTCAAAACACCAGTGAAAGGTAGGAAAGCACTGTCCACAGATCTCATCGAACAGATGCAAAAGCAAACAGAGACTGTGTAAACCCACAAATGTTACATTTTTCTGTGTAAAGGGTACCTAAATAAAAGTGGCCCAGTTGTCAGAGGTGACAAGCATTCATTGCTCACTTTGAACTTGCGAAGCAGCATCTGGACCTATGAGTTAGGAAGGCTCCTGCCAGCTCCCGCGCGCAACCATCGTTTTTTTAATTCCAAGAGCAGCCTGTCACTAATTAAAAGAATCTAAGAGACAGTTTTATAAATCTGTGAATCAAAGGCTTAAGGTGCAGAGATCAGCTCTGTCAAACCATAAACCCCTTCTGAGTGTGTTAGAGCAAGATGTAGCCTTTGAGCATCAGATCTCTGCACCAGCACATGGCAAGCAGAGTTCCAGTTTAAAAAATAATCTCTCCATTTCAAATTCTCTTCCCTTTGTAAAAGAGAGAGCAGGGAAAACGTCACAGAAAGGCTCCTACTGAGTCATGCCTAGAAGGGGGGAAGGAGAAAATACTAATAAATATTGCAGATTCAATGCAACTAATAAGAAAGAGCTTTGGATTACAACTTCCCTTTGTTTATTTTCACTTGATCTGCTGGGTGCCTTGATCTACAGGCTGACGGGAATAATTGCCATCCTCCTAGACCATTATGAGATCCACAATCAAAAGAGCAAAATGTGGAATCACTGCACTTCCCACAGGAGAGCATCTCCTTCACAAGCAATTTTTTGGTGCCTGAAAGAATAATGAAACTGCCTCCTGAGAAAAATTATCAAAGTCATAGTCACCTCCCTTATGCTGGCACTACTCTGATTTCAACTAAAAAAAAAATTCAATCCCAGCCCTGAATATTTTCAAGTCATTTAAGACTCTGCTTATATCCTGGCTGTCCAGATGTTCCTTTTCCTTTCACAGCATTGTGGACACAAAACAAAGGCAAATATTAATATATTTGCATACGTTTAGAAGAGGACTAGTCCCATGGTTATTTTATTTAGTCTTATTTTGAGGGTCTAGCCACGTATGCAAGAAATGTATTGCCAGTGGTTTTCCTTCTGCATAAAAGCATAACAATAGCTGTACTGAGTTAGAACAAAGGTGCATGTAGCCAAGTACCCAAACTCTGTCTTGAGCATGAGGGGATACATAAGAACAAACAAGGCACATGAAAGAAACATGTCCAGAGATGTACTGCTACCTGGTTGTACAAATCTGGAAGCTGGGAGGTGGCTAAATAAGAGCTTATGTGTCTAATAGCCCTTTATGTATCTTTCTTCCATGAATCTGGCTGTCTTGGGAGTGTTGAGTACCACAGTTTAACTATGATTTGTGTGAAAATAATGCATTCTTTGTTACACTTAAGCTGTCTTCCTGATATTTTAATTAGTTCTTACACTGTTAGAAATAATGAATGTCCATTCCCTGTTCACCTTCATTGTATCATTCATGATTTTAGGTATCATTGTAATACTCCTGAACCATCAATTTCCTAAGCTGATGTTCTAGTTATTTAGTTCATTTCATACCTCTTACTATCTTGGTTCTAATTTTCTTTCTGAGATGAAGTGGGCATAACTGAATTGGGCCTAATGGAGATGGCATATGGCCAGTACTGGGCAGACACAATCCTTTCCACAGCGTGCTCATGTCATCTACCATGAGGGCAAGAGTAAAGGCATGGCTTTTGCTGAGTACCCTAATATACTACGTGTTCCTGGTGTCAGCTGGCGAAGGGGTACAAAGGAGCCATAACCACAGGGCCCACAGCTAAAACCCTTCAGAAGTCACAAGAAACACCTCATTGACTTCTGCAAAACATGAGGAGTGGTGAAAAGCCTTTACTTGATGAGGACTCTTTGATCCCATAAGAGTTTTCACAATGCCTGCAGGAAGGCAGTAAAGGAAGAAAATATTTCCTACATGCTTGTTATAGAAAATTGATTTCCATCTGAAGAAATCATCTCCCAGCCTTACTTCAAAATTTTTGACTACTGGTATGAGCCTGGCAGACAGGAATCAACTACAAATCTAAGGCTTCACTGATAGGAATAACTACAGGTCACATTGATGCCCTTTGTTAAAAACATGTACATGAGGACAAGCCCTAAGGTTTTTACACGTCTTTCCTGCTTTCTGCATAGCCCCCTTTCCCCCCACCTCTTGTTTCAGAGACGAAATAAAACCAAAAACCTTGAGACTAGAAGCCTTGAGTTTCATTTGTGTGATGGTATTCAAAATTCCACTATAATGACATATAAAGAACATGATTAAAATCCAGAAATCCATGCTGGATCATGCCAAAATCCAGTCCATAGTGTAGCTTGTACATCTGATGCAAATCCACTGATTTATGAAGTGAGATATTGAATATTTATGGTCAATATTGAGCTGATCTGTTTTCATCAAGAAATAAAATCATCTAGCCTGTCTTCATTCATGGAAACTTCAGGAATTTGGTCAAGATATTCCCTAGTCTCTGACAGATGATTATTTAGAGCAACCTTGTTTGATCCCTCAGATGACACTATTTTGAGCAGGAGGTTGGACTTCCTGAGGCCCCTTCCAACCTGAATTATCCTACAAGCCTACAGCTGACCTAATTTTCAGAGGGCTCAGTTAAAGCTTACTGCCTTGCAATCATTTCAAGTTTGGCACGGGAAATTTCGATGCATCCAAACCCACTAGTGACTAGAGACCGGATTGGCATGTACAAAACACTATCCCCCACAGCTTTGTGTGCAGGGAACAGGGCCTGTATTCAGACTTCCTACTTACGTGGTTAAGATAAAACAGCCTTATTCCCTGTGCATTTTAATAATGGCATTTATTAAAAAGAAAGAGGTTGAGGGAAGGCAAAGAAATAGGCAATCTATGTGCATAATAAATTCTGTTGAAAGCATTAGAGCTGTTCATTAAGCCTACACACAGGGAACAGAAAAATGTGGTAATTTAAACCAAAGGCTAAGATGAGCTTATTGCTGCTGATCGGCTTAAGACACCTGAAGCTGTTCATGCAGCCAGCCTGTGCAAGCCTGAGCCCAGCAGGCTGCCTCCCTTTGCCATGCTCTGGCCCCTGAGCTGGCTCTCGCCCCTAGACTGGCACCCTGGATCACTGGGCTACGAGAGGGAGCAGGGAAAGGTCTTCCTTTGAGGTGCCAGCTCTTCCAAATGGGAGGGAGACCCCAACTTTCAGTCCTCCTTTGCTGTAATGGAATAACTAGGTCATGCAGTTAATCAAACTTCACCTGGCAAGAAAAGCGAGATGAAGTGTAGCACAGAAGGTACACACCTGGAAGTCTTCCTCCTACTGGGGAGCTGTGTTACCACTGCTAAAACTCACGCTTTGGAGCTGTTGGGAATATCTACAGCAATAAGCCCAACAATCACAATTGTTGCAGCAATTTGCCCCAGCTAACTTTGGTTCTAAACTAAGAAATAATTACTGGAAAGAAATCATCTCCTCCAGAAGGTGAGACAGTTCTTAGATGGGTGGATCAGCTGCCAGCAGTTACTGCCTCTGATGTGCATCCTGCTCCTCTTCTCACTGATGATCTTCCCTGTTCTCAGTGATCCAGGGAAGCTGAGGGCTTCCTCGAGAGGCAGCCTAAAAACAAGCCCTGTCTCAGCACACCTTCCCACATTGTGTAAAGGCTTCATCCAGAGATGTCCTTGTGTTCAGAGGTGGAAAGGGGCAAAAAGGACCTCAACAACTGAAGCTGTACTCACACAGTTGCAAACTATCGACGAAGATCTGAGAGTTTTCAGTAACTAAAATGAACTGCAGAATTATATGGGATCTTTTAAAAATATAAATATTACCACAAAAGTAATTTTGGACAGTGCCATGTATATTTATGGAGCCTTGTAATAATATATAAATAAAAACCCAGACACTCCAATAACTAAAATATGATGGCAGTGACCCCAGTATAAGAACATGGAGAGGCAGATTTCCATTTGAACTGGCAGTGTTTATGCCAAGTTTATGTCCCACACATTTTTAAGAGAGCCAAGCAATAAATAACCTGAAAATGAATGAGATAATGGAAATGTCAAGAGGTGCTAAGCTGTAACTGAGGAGCTATATTCTTTTAAAAATACTTGCTGGACTGAATCAAGAAGAAGAATGAAAATATGTTCAATTGCAAAACTGTTTTGTGACAGACATTTGTACTCATTTTTTAACCCAAGCTACAACATATCTTATGTTTTCTGAGGGTCTTTCCTCAGTCAAGCAAGCGTTTACTCACAGGATCTCTGGCACACAAGAGGTATGGCAGCTTCAGGTCTGACAGACTATCCATATGAATAAAGTTCTGCAGGATCAAGTCCTTAACAGCATTGCATTTCTTTCACACCAAATGGATTATTTAGACATTCAAGCATGAAGGAGTCTTAAATCAAACACAGTGTCAATAGCACTATTATAATTCAGCCTAAAATTGCAGCATAATCCATGAGGTTTTGGATCCTACAATAAATCTGCTAAGCTTATAAAATACATAGCAGGAGACACTTGCATCGACAGTAGATTGGTTCGGTCCATCAAAGATGCAGACACATCAGCCTTCTGTCTAGTAAATGCATCAAACATTTAATAAGAAAGTTCAGGAAGGAAAAAAAATCAAACAAAACATTTTGAAAGCAGTGAAAGATATTCCCTGTATGCACTGTGAAACTCCCTGTACTTTGACTTCAGCAGATCAGCGATCTCATATTGCACTCAAAGACAAAGCAATGGCAGTGAAGGAAACAGAGCTGTGTTACCTGTCTAGGCCCAAGGAGTACTTCTTGGTGTCGCTCTCATTCACAAGGCAGGCTCTTTCAAGACCCTTATTGGCAGCCATCAGGAAAGTTGGTGGGGTTTTGCTTTTTCCCCACTTAAACTCTCCTTTCTCTGCTGGAAGTGGATCTGGGCAAAAATGTCCTCCCAACTTAAGCAGAGGCCTCTGCCAACTGTTTTTAAATGAAAAGGTTCTAATAATCTTCTCAATAAACCCACAGCGAGAGAAAGCTGCTTTCCTAGTGCTGATGGCGTCACTAAAATGCCACACAGCAACTTGCTGAGCATGTCAGATAGGGGGTTGGGACCTCCGTCTCTCTTTTTTTCATTCCCCCCATGTATTTGATGCTGTGAGGATTCTTAGGACATGCGGCAGGTGCGTGTTCTCCTACTCACTGGCTTGAGGTTAAGTGCAGCGGTGTACAAACCAATGTGCACACAGGCACTCACATCGGTGCACTGAAAGGGAGAAGAAAGGTGATTATAACAACCTGATTTGCCTGGAAACAATCAAGCCACTGTTCACCTTTCTTCTTCATCAGCTTGGGAGGAAAGTACACCTCCTTCACCCCGGCTTGGCACGAGCCTCTTTAATCTAAGCAATCACTCACTCTAAAGATTTATTTATACCCCTGGCATGTTTGCTTCTAACAGTTTGAAATAGAAGCGACTGCTTTTTTATTGCTATTTGTGACATAGGTTGTTGAAATCTTAATTTAACCAGGAAGGACTGCAGGTTGTTATTTCTGCTTTATTCAGTTTTTTAGTTCTGTTAACAGCCACAGCCCCTGGAGGGGAGGAGAAGGCCCCCTCACAACCTGGCCTCAAACATGCTCTTTGACATTAATGGGACATTTTGCACCAATGCTGTCTGCGTTTTACTATATTTTGTCAGAAACAGACTGTGATTGAGATCCCTACTCATGCACTGCCTTCATAGGAGAGATTAGAAATAGGCAATGAGTAAATACTGGGTGATGCATTTAAATTCTGCAGCTTTTTTTTTCACCATGACTAGCCTAAGATGTACATGATGAGCTGGGATTTCCTATCCCTTCCTCCTGCTTGCAGAACATGTACCCTGCCTGAGATTCACGGGGGCATGTTTGTACATCATACAAATGCAAAAAATTTGGTTTATGCCATCAGAGATCCGTATGTTGCCTCTCACATGTCGGCTGTGCAAACACTTCCTTGGAGCCTGTGAGCCAAGGAGCTAATGGTATCTCAAACACATTTCTGAACAGCCACTGGCAAAAATACATAGCTTTTCTGCAATGCATTTTCACCTCTGACCCTCTAATGTCCTTTTCTCAAGAAACTTTTCCCAGGTGCTTATACCCACCTACGCGCACTCATAAGCCTCTTTGGTGGAAGAGGTTGATTTTCTAACTCATTCCTGAGACTTTCTAGCTTCTTCTAGACATTAAAAGTTGTTCTTTAATATTTTTTAAAGTTGCAGCTGCTTACTGGGGCCTGACTCATTGTGGGTGGCTGGCTTTGAGAACAAACTCAGGTCTCAGGCTGCTTCACTTCTGAGCCGTGGTGGCATTTGCAGAAATCTTACAAAACAGAAATACCACATTACTTACCATCCCAGAAATGCCATTAAGTAACAATTTTATTCTGCAACCAAAAGGGAGGAAGGAAGAACAAGGAGGGCATCTTTTCCAGCTGTGCGCCCTGGAACCTGACACAGGCCTATAATTCATATGGCATAAGGGCTTCTGCTGGCTCCCCATCCCATAAATATCATTATTATTGCAGTGTCCCTCTGTGCTTCTCAAAATATCTTTCCTTTAGAAATTACCTAACACCAACATCCTGTCATAGACCAGGGATGCCTGAAAAAATAAACCATCCCTGGGACGTGATTTACAATGGAGCTCAGTCTTTGTAAGATGCTAAGCCAAAGTATAAGGTCTAAGCACCCTCAATTTAAGGAAAATTTAAAATTCACCTCAGAAGATTACACATAAAGCCTGCTTCTGTTTCATATCACTGGAAGCATATAACTTTTGTTAGTGAGATAGATGAGTTTCCATCATTTTGGAAAAGGGTCTCAAGCCTCAGGTGCATAACAGCAAACAAAGCCATAGATCATGCCCAGCATTTAATCTAGACCTTTGTTTTGTGTTTATTGTTGTCAGTGCTGATGGTTGTGCTTCTCAGGAGACAAGCTGTGAGGCAGGATAGAAAAATATCTCTTCAGAGCCTTCCACAAAGACTTGGGTTCCCTCTTTGTACATACAGACTCTGAAACTCATTAAGTGAGAGACAGCTGCTGTCTGTGGAATTTCTGCTTCAGAGAAATTATTCAGTCCTTCTCAATAAATTAATCCTCAGCTTTCAATAATAATGCAGTTTGTTTCTGATTCTACATTAAAAATGTCACATATCCAATCATACCAGTTCTAATGACCCTAGTCAAGGACATTTCTCAAAATTTGCATCGAATGCAGACATGTGAGGCATCACACTGGCTTTCACAAATGAAAGCTCCTTGTCATTATTATCAAAATATCTATCCTTGATCCCATTTCAACTTTAATCAGCCACACTTTAAAAATGAAAAAAAGAAAACCCTCTCACGCTGTCATGAGGGGAGCACAGACTGACAGCTTAAATGTACAGAGAGAAATTCAGAGCATCTATTAATTGAAAATGACAGTGAAGTCAGTCAGTTTTACCAGGCATGAGACAACTTAAGAGATCATCTGCAAAGTTCTTCTCCACCTTCCTGTGGCATCAGCTCGAATAGCTCTGTATTGTATTGCCTGCAATCTAGGGACCCAGACATACGTGATTTCTGGGGCTTGACTATTACAGTTTTTGCATTTATAGTGAGAATGTTTTTTTACCCAATGGAGCTCCAGTGCCTTTGGCCGGGACCTCTCCAGCCATCTATCATTTTAGGATCCAGTGTGAGAGGCAAGACAAATTGAGAGAAAAAGCACTTCCCTCTTCCTGTGAAACTAGTAATGCAGCAACCTTTTATAAATGACTGCCAAAAGGAAAATATCTATCCTGATTTAGGGCCAATTTAAAAATCATTACAAGGATGTTAATGTTCAATATTTTAAAATACTGAATTTTTAATTTTTAATATTTTGATCTTGGGTTTGATGCCAACATTTTGAAAGAATGGAGACTTTTGACAGCCATTGACTATCACTTTACTGAGGTAAAACTTTCACTTTACTGAAGTCCTCTGCAATGTCATAGATGGGTATTTCAAATTACACAAAGTAGTTGGGGAGAAAAAGCCTTTTTACTTTTCAGGCCTTTGTCAAAGAAATTTGAGCTTGTATTGGGAGTGGGGATCTAGCAGGAAGACAACATGGTACCTTTTTGTGGTGTACATCATTACCTCCAGCAGCAAAAGTCTCTGCTGCTACCAAATCAAGTGGGAATTCTTCCATGTAAGCTGGAGCCTCACATCAGGTGTACGACTTCTTCTTCCCCTGTGAGTTCTCAGAGGTTCTCTTAGGCTCCTGGTGAAGCCAATAGTATGAGAAAACGACTCCCAAGACGGGCATCTATGGAGGATCTCAAGATCTTATTATGGATAGTCAGAGACCCCAGGGTGTCCAGGCTGGGCAGGGAGCACACTGGTATGTACGTGAGGAGATGTAGAATAAACCTAGACCACAGTGTGGGAGTTCTGAAGAACACCACAGACATGGACCTTGCACAGCTACAAACTTCATACAGCCTGTGCCAGGCTTCTTTAAAGTTGTCTTTCTCCAAGGTGTGATATGAATAGCCTAATCTGTATGGTCACAGAAAAAATAAGGTTAAGGACTTTTTGTCCTTTGTTATTTTATTTATTCAAACTTACTTTTTTATCTTATTTTCTTAGGACCAACGTTTCAGAAGTGCTCTGAATCAGCTTCTCGGTGCCTCAGTTTCATGGTTGAATCCACATTGCCCAAATAACCCAGCTCTAATTAAGTTCCTCGGAGGGATCAGACCTTCAGAAGTAAGCAATGCCAAGAAATGTTATTTTGATACAGCTGCTTTGCTTCCCTGAGAGCCTGGCAAGCTACTTCAATGCCTGAGCATCCCAAACGTCCTGTTCAGGAGTAGCACAGAGTCTAACCTTAGAGATGTTTTTCATTCTAGGCTGTAGCTTAAAAGGAAAAGACAGTACAGCTGAAAAACAAATGTTAATGACTTCTCAAATATTATTGTCAAAGAGTGTGTCAGCTTTTGTTATAAAAATATATTAATATCTTCCTCTGAACACTTAGTGTTTTCCTGTCTCTTTTCCATTACTATTGCAAAGGGCTTCTGTTTGCTTTTGTTTTTATGATGTCTGAAGTTGGTTGGGGAATTAAGCCTGTAATTGCACTGCTAACAAGTATTTCTTAGATACATTTATTTTTCCTTGGGGAAAGAGACTGTTAGGAAGAGAGTACACATATTTTGGCAGCAAAAGAGACAGCTATGACATTTGGTTCCAAAGTTACTACCTGGATATCATTTTAATTGTTTTCTTCTACTAATAAAATATAGTAACTTTACTGTGTTAGTTCCTTTATTATGCTTCCAACATACATTCTGTTGTCATGTTCTTCCTAAGTACATTTGGGTCATGAAGGTACATTACAATATATATTTAGAGCCAGTTTTTTAAAGACACAAGGAGTTCCGCATTATTTCTCACCGGTGCAAAACTAATTGGTTTTTCTCAGCCACCGTATATATATTTATTTTCCATTTTATCATCCCTATAATTGAAGTTTGAATTAGGAATAGGACAGAGCAACCTAGTAAAAGCATTTTCAGGGACATTCTGTGTAAAGACTTCTCAGCAACTAGGATTTCTCAAGCCTGTCAAATCGCAGTTGGTGTTTAAACAGCGCTCACATCCTCTACTCCCTTTCCAGTTTCTGAGTACGTACAACGTACTCTGGCACCAGAGCCCAGCCACACCAGCACAATTGCTTCAGGGACAGGGCAGGTACGGGGCCAGCATGCCTAAAACTTCTGGTGAAATGCAGCCCACATTGTTCTTGTCTCCTGAAAATTGTTATCTGAGTAAGATTTTCTCTGCAGCCACATATTTTCGCTCTCTTTTTTTATACTAAAGAAAGAACTGGGAAGTCCAGTATGAGTCCAGAGCTGGGACTTCCAGGACTGCCACTTTTGCATTGCATTATGGCATGAAGCCATGTATTCATGTAAGGGATCCAAATGAGTCAATCTGTGTTTCAAGGCAGACGATACCATGGGATCTTGGATCCGGCATCTCAGAGGTGCAGCACATATATGATCCCCAGACAGTGCCCACCTGGACTCCCAGACAAGATGAAGGGACATCACCCTTGTAGTCTGAAGCTCAGTCTATGGAAACAGTTGAAAGGCTTCTAGTTTAAGCAAGCAAATCACACTAGGTAAACCGTAATTTAATGGCATTTTCCACATCTGCATACCTCCAAGCTGCCTACCATAAGTCTGTATCCTTTCTGAGTTCTCTGGATACCTTTTATACAGTGCATATACAACATCTGGAAATTAAATGAAGAGTTAAATAATGGCTCTCTTGTGTACAGAGCACAGTAAACGTTATACGGTGAGTTTGTATAACTATTTTAGTATAATAAAGTTAAAGAGACTGAATGCTGGTTTTATGATATGAGATTTCCAGATTGCTCCCAAGTCAGCAACATGCTATTCATAATCTTTTATTATAGCATTGTCATGATGACTGTAATCAAGTCCCTGAGCAACCTGATGATACGAGGAGTGAAGCTGGTAAATACTGATAAGTTTGCATTTAATGTGACATTTAAAGAGTCTGGCTCTTGCTTTTTCTAATATTAAAAGCCTGTTTATAAGTTTGCATCTAGTTTCCTTTTTTAAAAGTATCTGGGTTTTACAGATATCTTTAGGATACTAACACATGAGCTGATTTGGTAAAATACTATTTAGTGTTCCTACTATAAAAAGACTTATTTGCCAGCTCCCCTCCTAGCTCACCACTGTCCAGAGTTTTCAATCAACAATTTAAAATTTGATCTAAGAAAAATCTGACAGGAAGGCATCTAAGAAAGAACATGTTGACTATTGCAAAATTTGGTTGCACTCTCCTGCTAGGCGTTTTCCTGCACATAAATACTAGTACGTTGCAGCATCAGCTGGATCCCTGTTCCTGCAGAGCATCTGAGCTAACCTCATACCAAGGGGTGAATCAGATTGTTTGCTTTGAAGCCCAGTTCCATGTGTCCCTAACATTTTGAGGTGCCATCTATAAAAACAGGTCTTCTATTGGGGTTTGCAAACATCAATAAATGATGTACTTGTTCCAGGTCATCTGTGTGCTAGTGCTATACAGGCAGCATATCACAGCCATGAGATTTGCACTTAGAAAATGTAAATCTTCTCCACCTGCTAGCAGCAAAATCAGAACAACTCTTCCCCCCTTTCAGCCCCATGGCTGGACTGCTCATTACTGCACATTTTACACACGCTTCTCTAGTCTTCTTTTAAAAGCTTCTAATGATGGATATACCTCATGCAGCCTATTCCAATGCTTAATTACTCTTGCTATTAGAAAGCTTTTCCTAATGTCTAACTTCAACCTCACTGCAATTTAAGACATTATTTAATAATGGAGAATTAATTCCTTCCCTTTCTGTAGCTACCTTTCATGTCTTTTAAGCTACAGCTCTGTGTCTCTGTTCTTTTCATTTTAGTCAACATTTCCAGTTTCTTCAGCCCGTGGTTTTGGACTGTTCTTCCCTAGACATCCACCAGCAGCTGCTTCATTTCTGAGCTGTGGTGGCTGGGCACATTCTCCAGCTGGGGGCATGCCAGTGCTGAAAGTAGAAAGATTTCCACTATGTGTCACATTGACAAAATCCTGCTTATATATCTCAAGGCAAGAGATATGTCTCTGGAAACATTATAATGCTACTGACTTTCATAGAATCATAGAACCATGAGGTTGGAAAAGACCTTAGAAATCATCAACTACAGTCATACCTGTCTACTACTAAATCATGTCCCCAAGCACCTCATCTACCCACCTTATAAACACCTCCAGGGAAGGTGACCCAACCACCTCCCTGGGCAGCCTGTTCCAGTGCTTGAGAATCCTTTTGGTGAAGAAATTATTCCTAATGTCCAGCCTAAATCTCCCCTGGCGGAGCTTGAGGACATTCCCTCTTGTCCTTTCCCCTGTCACTTGGGAGAAGAGGCCAGCACCCTCCTCTCTACAACCTCCTTTCAGGTAGTTATAGAGAGCAATGAGGTCTCCCCTCAGCCTCCTCTTCTCCAGGCTAAACAACCCCAGTTCCCTCAGCTGCTCCTCGTAAGACTTGTTCTCCAGCCCCTTCACCAGTTTTGTCACTCTTTGTACACACTCCAGGACCTCAATGTCTTTTGTAGCGAGGGGCCCAGAACTGAACACAGTATTCAAGGTGCAGTTTCAGCAGTGCCAAGTACAGAGGGAGAATAACCTCCCTGTTCCTGCTGGTCACGCTGTTTCTGATAGAAGCCAAGATGCTATTGGCTTTCTCGACCACCTGGGCCACTGCTGGCTCATGCTCAGTCATTTGTCAACCAACACCCCCAGGTCCTTCTCTGCCAGGCAGCTTCCCAGCCACTCTGCACCAAAGCCAGTAGCACTGCATGGGGTTGTTGTGTCCCACGTGCAGGACTCTGCACTTGGCCTTGTTAAACCTCATCCTACTGGCATTATCCCATCGATCCACCCTGTTCAGATCCCTTTGTACAGCCTCCCTACCCTTCAACAGATCAACATTTCCTCCCAGTTAAGAGTCATCCACAAACTTGCTAAGGGTGCAGGTGATCCCCTCATCCAGGTCGTTAATACAGATATTGAACAGAACCAAACCCAGCACTGAGCCCTGGGGAACACCACTCATGATTGGCCTCCAGCTGGATTTAACTACATTTAACACAAGTCTTTGGGCACAGCCATTGAGCCCGATTTTTACCCAGCAAAGGATGCACCTGTCCAGGCCAGTGGAAGCCAGTTTCTGAAGCAGAAATCTGAGAAAAGGTGTCAAAGGCTTTACTTAAATCCAGGTAGACTATATCCACAACCTTTCCCTCATCCATCAAGCACGTCACCTTGTCACAGAAGGCCATCAAGTTAGTTTGGCAGGACCTGCCTTTCATAAACCCATGCTGACTGGGCCTGATCACCCAGTTGTCCTGTGTGTGCTGAGATGGCACCCAAGATGAGCTGCACCATGACCATCCCTGGCACTGAGGTCAGACTGACAGGTCCATACTTACCTGGATCCTCTCTCTGGCCCTTCTTGTAAATGGGTGTAAAATCTGTCAGCCTCCAGTCATTTGGAAATTCCCCAGTCAGCCAGGACTGCTGGTAGATGATGGAAAGAGGTTTGGGAAGCACCTCCACCAGCTCCCTTAATACCCTTGGTTGGATCCCATCCAGTCCTATAGACTTATGAATGTCTAATTTGCCTAGTAGGTCTCTAACCATCTTGTCTTGGACCAAAGGAGTTTTGTTCTGCTCTTCCTCCCTGTCTGCTGTCTCATGAGGCTGAGTATCCAGGGAACATCTCGCCTTACTATTAAAGACTGAGGTAAAGAAGACATTAAGCACCTCAGCCTTATCCTTGTCCCTTGCCACTATTGTTCCCCCTGCATCCAGGAAAGCATGGAGATTCTCCTTGGTCCTTCTTTTGCTATTGATATATTTGTAGAAGGATTTTTTATTATCTTTCACAGAATGTCCCAATCTAAGTTCTAATTGGTGTATAGACCTGATTTTCATCTTCTCACTTCGTCTTTGTAGTCCTCATAAGTTGCCTGCCCCTTCTTCCAGAGTTCATGTATTTTCCTCTTTTTCCTGATTTCCATCCAGATCTCTTTACTCAGCCAGGCCGGTTTTCTTCCCCACTGGCTCATTTTCCAGCATACAGGGACAGCTTGCTCTTGTGCTGCCAGGAATTCCGTCTTAAAGAATATCCAGCCTTTGTGAGCTCCTTTGCCCTTAAGGACTGTCTCCCATGGAACCTGATCAAGCAGCATTCTGAAGTCTGAAGTCTATCATCTGGAAGTCCAAGGTGGCTGTTCTACTGACCCCCCTGAACCAAGAATTCTGTCATCTCGCTATGCCCCAGGCGTTCTCCAGCTGTCACATTGTGGTTCACTTTGTGATTTACCAAGTGCCTTCCCTGCCAGACAGATCTTCTCCTGTTATACTGCTTCTTACCTGACTTTGGCTATCGCATATCTGAGTAGATGATTATCACTATCTGTGCATAAAACCTTTCACTTGGCCTGATTGAATTGCATCTCCTTTTTTTCTTTTGTTTTAGTCATTTATTCAATTTATCAAAAGTAGTCTGAATTCTAATCCTATTTTTCAGAGGTAACTCGTTCAAGATTGGAGTGATTTGAAAAATTATTCTTTTTTAATTCTATAAACATATTCTTTATGCCTTTGTTCATCACAATAATGAAAATACCAAATAATGCTGGTGAAGGACAGGCCACAATGAAATCCTGAGTTAATGAATTAAAGTACATCGAAGTACACAAGTTGCAATTGATCTAGCATTGAACTCACAGTGGATACCTACCTGCATTTCCTTCCTGTGATCACTATGGTGATGTTGTAACACGATAATACGTGACTGCAAGTCTGCCAGAAAAAAAAAAGATAGCACAATGAAAAACTTTGGATGCTATCTTTATTTTTTACCAGAAGTATAAATGTTTTCTGGAACCATGCTTTGGCCAGCATAATAGATGATATCCTGAAAAAAGTCAACACCTATGCTCAAGAACATGGGGAAATATAGGTCTGTATCTGAATTTCTGTATTTTCTATATCTGTACTTCCCTGAAAATTTGCCCTTCACATTTGCCACATGGAATGGACTTACATCAAGACTCTGACAGTGGATTAATTGTGGGGATTCAGTGGCTGCAGTTCTCCACCAGTAACCTTGCCCAGTAGTGAGCACACGTTCCTGCTCACACGGCTCTGCATGGTCCCCATTTATATCAGGCTTCCTTCTGCCCTGAAAATCACAGAATCCTTCATCTTTCCTACAGGACCTGCAGTGCAGTTTATTTGTTTCAAAAGACTTATAATTTAAACTGACATTAAGAATCCATTATTTATTTTTATATATCAAGCATTAGGCAAAAAGAAAGAAAGAAAGAAAAAAACCCTACAAACCTCTCCTATGCATTTAAGAGCTTTTTCTGTTGAAAGAAATGAAAGAGAAAAAAGCAAATGAGAAATTGCTATGAAACCCACATCTGTTTTGGTTGCAAGGTTATTTTTCTTTGGAAAAATATGTTTCAGAAAAAAATTTCAAGTGGTTCTATTCAATGTCATGTCACCTGCCTGTGAGATCTCTATAATAACCTTTGCTGTGGCAGTTCTTTATCAGCCTACAACATATAATGGCTTAATACATGAAATGAAGCAGTATCAAAATCAAAGAGCAATCATCTTTGGAAGGCAAAATGTCACAAGGAAAGCATCAATCAACAGGAGTGAGTTCAGCTGAGGGCCACTGAGATGCTCAGAGTAGGAGCGCTTGCCCTGTTAGGAGGGGCTGAGGGAGTTGCACTGGTTCAGCCTGAAGAAGAGACAGCTCAGAGAGGGGCCTAAGAGCAACTGCAGTGCCCACAAGTTGGTCAACGAGGAGATGGAGCAAGGCTCCTCACAGCTGTGCCTAGAGGAAGGATGAGGTTGGGCATAAAATGAAAAGATATATCCAGGATGGATATAAGGAGAATCTTTTTCTCCATCAGGATGCTTGGGTACTGGAGCATGTTGCTCAGCATGGATGGACCTTTTTTTCCATCCTGGAAGTGTTTCAGTCCTCAGCTGGATATAACCATGAGCTACCTGGTCTGACCCCAGAGTTGACCCTGTTTTGAGCAGGATGCTGGGCTAGAGACCTCCTAAGGTCCATTCCAACATGATTTTCCATGATCCTGTGATGTGTACACTGACCAGGATAGTCCATAGCAGTATTTTTAACTTCCACTTTGAACGTATTCATGCCTTTAGCTCTGGATCGCAAATGTAGTCGTAGACATTATTTAGTGTTTCCTTTGTTGTAAATAAGCTGAACAACACCTATGTCACCCAGCGAGGAGATAGTGTTTGTAGTGTAGACATAAACAGCTAACTTTAGAGGGAGACATATGCCTTGCAGTCTGAGGAAACATCTGCAATTAAAATAATTGCTGTGCTGGAACACATCATTTATTCAGGAAGAGCCATAGGTAGGTAGAAAGTCATAATGTATCATTTTCCTAGCACTAAATCTGCAGTAGTTTTAAACTGCAGATTTGCAGTTTAAAACTTATGAGTGCAGTGAAAGATGATTTATCTGATCTATATGGAACAGTTCGAATGGTCTGTGATAAAAATGAGCTATTGACCTCAGGAGATTCTAATTTAGATGACTTCACTTAAAAAAAAGAGTAATATACTGAAACAGTCTGGGAAGCTTATGTTTCAAATGACTTATCAAGGAGTTAAAAAATTTAGTAACCTGAGCCAGTAATAACTTTAACAGTAGCCAGAGACCCAGATTTTACTGAGCCAAACTATTTTTGAACTATTCACACAAGTAGGTGGATAACAGCTATTTCTATTACACTGATGCCCACAGAGATGCTCATTTGTAGTATTTATACCGTATGAAAATAAATAAAAAGACATTAAAAATCAAGACAAGCTAAGCAATGATACTGAATATCGCTGGCATGAAATCTTGTAAGTAAAGTGTAAGGAGGTCAGTCCTACTTTCCCATAGATTTTCCATCACTGAAACTTGAGCTTTTGCCAAAGATTTGGAGGGATTTCTAGAAAAATGCTGACTAATGTTTTGTTGATGAAAAATCTGGCTAAATGGGTACTTTGGCAGCCCAGTTCCTCACAACGACAGTTTGTTTTAACTGCCTTGCCTGGGTATCTCTCTTTTTTGGGGATTTTTTTTAAAGGATTGTATGAAATAAGCATGAATTGAGTGGATTAAAACACTACAAACATGAATGCACAAATTGCTGTAAGATTGCACTCAATTTCCAATAACTCAAAACAGGCTGTGCCCCGCACAATTAGATGTACTGTTCAATATCCCTGTTAATGAGCTGGATAACAGAGAAGCATGGGCATCCTCAAATGTGAAAATAATGAGCCAAGGACTGAAAGCACATGAGAGGTCTAGAATTTAAAACAATACAGTGGAGAAATGATCTGAAATCAGGAAGATGAAACATGGCATAGACAAGTACAAAAGTGCTACACTTGGAAAGAGGAAATAATGCAAAAAGGAAAAAGATCTGGGCAGTAGCACAGCAGAAAAGATGGTTGTAGGGACTCATAATCTAAACATGATATAACTGATGTGATGCCGTTGCCAGAAAGGCATGCATTATCCTGTAAAATGGACAGTACTTCTCTCATCAGCACTTCTGAAGCCTGACTAGGAGTGCCGTGCCCTGGTTTAGGCGTTGCATATCCACAGAGATGAAGACCCTCTGCTTCATGTTAAGAAAAGTGGCACTTAGAAAATATTTTTTGTTGAAGATGACTGAAATGAAATGGGTTTGACTTAGCTTAGCAGACTGGTGGGAAGGCAAAGAAAGGTGATACTGCAGAGGTTCTATGGAGGGATAAAGGACAAGAAGGACAAGCAGCAGATTAGGTCAATTTGCAGCAAAAGAGAAGGGCAAGAACCCTGTCTAGCTATAGATGAACAATTAAACAAAGAAACAAATAACCAAGGGCACGAAGCCTCTTCCACTAAAGGTTTTTGATAAATGTTTAAGCAGATATGAATTACTCCTTCAAAATGTACTTATAAGAAAACAAATGAGTTCTTAAATATTAAGTAGATCCCCCAGAACTAGCTAAGGGGAGGTGCATGCAAGATGGCAGAGGAGATTGCAGGACCTCTTATTCAAAGTTACAATAGACTCCTGGAATATGAAGGACCCACATTTAATAATCCATGAAATGATTTGATTAAATTCTTCCTGTGAAGAGACTGTCTAATCACCACATGATACTTATCATGTGATCATAGAATCACAGAATCATTAAGGTTGAAAAAGCCCTGTAAGACCATCAAATCCAATCATCAACACAACACCACCATGCCTACTAAACCATGTCCCAAAGCACCACACCTACACATTTTTTTAATACCTCCAGGGACGGTGATTCCACCACTTCTCTGGGTACCCTGCTCCAATGCTTCACCTGTCTTTCAGTAAAGAAATCTTTCCTAATATCTAGTCTAAATATCTACTCTCCTGGCAAAACTTCAGGCCATTTCCTCTCATCCTATTACTTGTTACTTGGGAGAACAAACCAGTATCTACCTCGCTACGACCTACTTTAAGGTAGTTGTAGAGAGCAATAAGGTCACCCCTCAGCCTGCTCTTCTCCTGGGTAAACCATCCTAATTCCCTCAGCTGCTCTTCATAAGACTTGTTCTCCAGACTCCTAGCCAGATGGTATATCTATGTTAAAGATATCCAGAAAGAGCTGAAGTCCAAACCAGGAATTTCAGGGTAATATACAGGTTCTATTTCCTTTCTACACCAAAGAAGGGCTGTTCCAGTGGAGGTTAAATCATGTTTTGCTTTTCTATGTGTCGTGTCAGGGTATGCTGCTGTTCACATTCTCTCCGTGCCCCAGGAGCATGGCACTTCAGGTACACTTGTTACACAGACACTCACAGATGGGACATTGGTTAAAAATATATAGATTTGGGGTATTGTTTCCATACGGTAATACTCAAATCCCTTAAACAGCATGGTTAGTTACTGTCCAGATGGTGACAGGAGTCTGTTGCCCTTGCAGCAGCATCTTCAGTTGGACCCTGTGAGACTC
Organism: Phaenicophaeus curvirostris; assembly: GCF_032191515.1. Taxonomy (NCBI): domain Eukaryota; kingdom Metazoa; phylum Chordata; class Aves; order Cuculiformes; family Cuculidae; genus Phaenicophaeus; species Phaenicophaeus curvirostris. The sequence goes on along the minus strand of NC_091394.1, from coordinate 84,083,702 downwards.
CTCAAACCTCTGCTCACTTGTTACGATCCAGCTGGGTTGGGGTCCTGCATGACCACTCCTGTACACACATAGTCTGTTTCTATTTACTGTATTAAATTATGCACAAAACATCTGACTATCTCAACTGTGTACAAGAGGGTGTGCTCTATGCCCATTTCTGTGTCTGCAAGAACAGTTTCTGCTGTTTACAAATATCTATGTGCAGTCTGGTCAGTTCTGTAGCAGGAACTGCCTGGGTTAGTCCCTTGGATGACCAGGTCCTCAGCCAGGTTAATCAACAACTCTAACACATAAAAAGTGCCCATCTGTCAGTCCATCCAGGCACAGCAGAAGCTGCCTGAGGAAATCTCCAACCTAGTCTGAGACTTCACATGCAAAGCTGCTGCAGCAGTTGCCCAACAGCTTTGCAGGGAATCACCTTGTCACAAGGCAGTCCCTTATCTTGAGCTGATCCCTTGTTTCATGAATGCAGAGGCTAGCTAGGAGCTCTGGGACCACCCAGGAATTAAGGACAAAGTGTGCTGGATGCACACCCAGGCACAGCTCTAATCCCAACCTACACCACAGTTACAACTTGCTTTTCAGCCTTAGATCTCAATTAGGACTGAAATTCTATGACTTTTGCCCCACATGCATGCACACAGAGCAGTGGATACACACAAAGGTTCAGAATGGAGCCCTGCAACAGCCCAGCTGAGCTTCCTCTGAACCATTTATCACCTTTTGAGTTCCCATGGCAGCACTTACACTCTTTCCAAAAAGAATGCATCCTTTATGCTTTCACCACTTGTCATAGAATCATAGAATCATAGAATCACCAGGTTGGAAGAGATCCACCGGATCATTGAGTCCAACCATTCCTACCAATCTCTAAACCACGCCCCTCAGCACCTCGTCCACCCACCCCTTAAACACCTCCAGGGAAGGTGACTCAACCACCTCCCTGGGCAGACCATTCCATTGCCTAATGACCCTTTCAGTGAAGAATTTTTTCCTTATGGCGAGCCTGAATCTCCCCTGGCGGAGCTTGAGGCCATTCCCTCTTGTCCTGTCCCCCATCACTTGGGAGAAGAGGCCAGCACCCTCCTCTCCACAACCTCCCTTCAGGTAGTTGTAGAGAGCAATGAGGTCTCCCCTCAGCCTCCTCTTCTCTAGGCTAAACAACCCCAGCTCTCTCAGTCGCTCCTCGTCTCCAGCCCCTTCATCAGCTTCGTTGCTCTTCTCTGGACTCACTCCAGAGCCTCAACATCCTTCTTGTGGTGAGGGGCCCAGAACTGAACACAGGATTCGAGGAGCGGTCTCACCAGTGCCGAGTACAGAGGGAGAATAACCTCCCTGGACCTGCTGGTCATGCTATTTCTGATACAGGCCAAGATGCCATTGGCCTTCTTGGCCACCTGGGCACACTGCTGGCTTGTATTCAGTCATATACACGTCATTGTAGAATTGGAGCTCTTTGTTAAAAGCTTCACTTGCTGGACAAATTTGGAAGCACGTAAGCCTGATGAGACAGCAAATTAATAGTGGCCTGCCTGCACCAGGCAGTAATGGAGATGTTGTAGTTTAAATAACTATTTCAGTGGTAGTAGATAAGACTCTTCATCTCCTGTATGAAAACTAAATTTCCTGACCCAACAATGATGGCTGTTTGTAATAAGCACAAAGCCCTGCATGATCTAAACCCTATATGCATTTCCCAGACTACAGAACCCTACAATTTACTACATCCCTGAAGGTTCTTACCCATGATTTTCCTACATATTTAGTGTAGGGAACACGATGATGGTACAAAATTCAGCTGAAAATATTGGACCTTCTGCTTTGCAATTCCACCAGCCTCATGAGACATTTGATACTTATCTTAGCCTTACCTGTGAAATTAATGTAAATTACTTTATTCATCTACATATGAAATGGTTACACATTGTGATTGGTAGTTCAAAAACAAACGGCCATGCTGTATTTCAGAGGTTTTGATGGGGAAAAATGTAAGATGAAAAGCATTTCAGGGTGGGGGAGAGAAGAAATGTGCCTATTATATAACCAAATACAGGAACATCTATTCCATGGATGTAACAATAGTTTTGGGGATCTATAGTCACCTTCTCTTCCAGTTCTTCGCTGGACACAGAGTGGAAGCTTTGAATGAAGGAAACAAAATAGATCCACACTGAGGAAAATTCACAGAATCAACGATGAATTAATACTCTGCTTTGGAATTAAAATAATCCACAGCTAATTTCTTCATTATTTTATCCTAGTTAGACAGTAAGCTAAACAGTGGACATGACTTTCCTGGAATTAATTTTTCACTTACAAATAAGGATACAAGCCTTCGCTGCTACAGTGTGAATCTACTAGAGGTTGAGGCCAGATATCACATCACTGAGGACATCAGTGACAGCTATTCTGAAGATATAAAACACCTAAAGGAGTTAATCTCCTATGCATTCACTGGGAAATGCATTGAGACAAGTGTTTACAGTTAAGAACTTTTCAAACTGAAATATGGTAGGATCAGGGATAGCCCGTGGGGATGAAGTTCTGAGGATTTCAGTTTCTCTAGCTATAAAAGCAGAATAATGGCACAGGTCGTCTCTGGAAAAATATTTTGAGATAAAAGGAACCTGACGGCATTGCAGAAGAAAAAGCAATTGGAATTATGAAGTTGCCATGCTCAAGTGGACAATTCAACAGTATAAATATCAATGGACTGCTGAGAAGCTATTTTAAAATAAATGGAAATAATGCATTTTTTGCATTATTTTAAGGGAGAAATCTCTGTTATGCCAAACAGCTTTACTCCATTTACAAGCCTAGGAGATTTTTACAGCTTTCAGCATCACAGCACCTGACTGAAGGATTATGTTTGTAGTCATAAACACAAAGAAACCCACAAACACTACTCTGCTGGACGCTCAGGACTTTATAAACACAATGAGAAGAGAGCTCCAAAGCCCACTGGAAAATACTATCCTCATTACAGCTAGTGCAGTGGCCTCTAAATCAGGCTGCTTTAGCTGAAGCAGATCCCTCTTTTGCTACATCATCATTTGACCCTCACTTTGATTATGACATGCTTTAGGCCTCACATGATGCTATTAATAAAAAAATCTGTATGCAGGGCTTGTAGCTATAGCTACAATGGATGGCTGACAGATGCTTGTAGTTCCAACAAGGATGAGCAGAGAAACTGGTTATGAACCTGCAAACTAGGAGAAGTCTGTCTAGAAAGCTGCCTGGAGGAGAGGGACCTGGGGGTGTTGGTTGACAGCCGAGTGAATATGAGCCAGCAGTGTGCCCAGGTGGCCAAGAAGGCCAATGGCATCTTGGCTTGTATCAGAAACGGTGTGACCAGCAGGTCCAGGGAGGTTATTCTCCCTCTGTACTCGGCACTGGTGAGACCGCTCCTTGAATCCTGTGTTCAGTTCTGGGCCCCTCACCACAAGAAGGATGTTGAGGCTCTGGAACGAGTCCAGAGAAGACCAACAAAGCTGATGAAGGGGCCGGAGAACAGGCCTTATTAGGAACGGCTGAGAGAGCTGGAGTTGTTTAGCCTGGAGAAGAGGAGGCTGAGGGGAGACCTCATTGGTCTCTATAACTACCTGAAAGGAGGTTGTAGAGAGGAGGGAGCTGGGCTCTTCTCCCAAGTGACAGGGGACAGGACAAGAGGGAATGGCCTCAAGCTCCGCCAGGGGAGATTTAGGCTGGACATTAGGAAAAAATTCTTCACAGAAAGGGTCATTGGGCACTGGAACAGGCCGCCCAGGGAGGTGGTTGATTCACCTTCCCTGGAGGTGTTTAAGGGGTGGGTGGACGAGGTGCTGAGGGGCATGGTTTAGTGTTTGATAGGAATGGTTGGACTCGATGATCCGGTGGGTGTCTTCCAACCTGGTTATTCTATGATTCTATGAAAGCATTTGAAGGTAATAATGTACCTGCAGTCACAGAGGCATCTGCCTTCCAACCCATACGGTGATGTCAGAACAGAAGAGCTGGACACTAATTAGACAAAGAGACTGAAATGTTGGACTTTTTAAGCTATATTCATAAGCAGTCATTTTCAGAGTACTTTGGATGCCAAGTTTAAAAATCCAGTACCTTTTCTGCACATGTAAAACTGCTAGATTTTTATAAATGAAAAAATACCTGTGCTATATTTACACAGCTGGAAAAAAAAAAAAAAAGCCACATTTTCCCTGCTATAAGATTTTCATAGAGGAAATAACTCCCCAATGGACAGGAACCAGATTCCCAGATTTCATTAGGATTTTGACCACTTCATGCATGAAGGGTACGTGCAGGAGGTCCATGGTTGAATGTCTAAATCAGCCTAAATTACTGCAAATTATTAAGTGACCCAAATTCAGTATACAGTTTACTTAAACTATATTATGCTGGAGTAAATAGCCTGTTCCATCTCCTGCAGTTCCCACCTGCTTGCATTTATGAGATATATCATCACTGTCTGTTATTTACTTCGCCATATTTTGTCAAATGACATTTGCTCTGTGCCTTGCTTTCTCATTACAGACCAAATTTTACTCCTACTAACAAAATGCTCCTCTCTTCACATCAATGCAGTAACACAGGTGCAAGAGGAAACAAGCTGTGCTTATATTCACTCTGCTGATGACTACCTAGACCTAGTAAAGGAACTTGGGAAAAGACTAAGCTGTCTATCAACTATTATCTTATAGACTATTTCACACTACTTACGCCTTGTCCTTACTTTCAGAACTGTGTTGCTCGAAAAAGCTGGTCAAATTTTAGCAACTTTCATAGCTTGTGCTTACCTTGCCTGCATTAGAATCATAAAATCATAGAATAACCAGGTTGGAAAAGACCCACAGGATCATCGAGTCCAACCATTCCTATCAAACACTAAACCATGCCCCTCAGCACCTCGTCCACCCACCCCTTAAACACCTCCAGGGAAGGTGACTCAACCACCTCCCTGGGCGGCCTCTGCCAGGGACCAATGACCCTTTCTGTGAAGAATTTTTTCCTAATGTCCAGCCTAAATCTCCCCTGGCGGAGCTTGAGGCCATTCCCTCTTGTCCTGTCCCCTGTCACTTGGGAGAAGAGGCTAGCACCCTTCTCTCTTCAACCTCCTTTCAGGTAGTTGTAGAGAGCAATGAGGTCTCCCCTCAGCCTCCTTTCCTCCAGGCTAAACAACCCCAGCTCTCTCAGCCGTTCCTCATAAGGCCTGTTCTCCAGCCCCCTCACCAGCTTTGTTGCTCTTCTCTGGACTCGTTCCAGAGCCTCAACATCCTTCTTGTGGTGAGGGGCCCAGAACTGAACACAGGATTCAAGGAGCGGTCTCACCAGTGCCGAGTACAGAGGGAGAATAACCTCCCTGGACCTGCTGGTCACGCCGTTTCTGATACAAGCCAAGATGCCATTGGCCTTCTTGGCCACCTGGGCACACTGCTGGCTCATGTTCAGTCGGTTGTCAACCAACACCCCCAGGTCCCTCTCCTCCAGGCAGCTTTCTAGACAGACTTCTCCTAGTCTGTAGCACTGCACAGGGTTGTTGTGCCCCAAGTGCAGGACTTGGCATTTGGCCTTGTTAAACCTCATGCCATTGGACTCTGCCCAGCAGTCCAGCCTGTTCAGATCCCTTTGCAGAGCCTCCCTACCCTCCAGTAGATCAACACTTCCACCCAGCTTAGTACACCGAGTATGGATTTCCAATATCTCTTTTACATTCATATAGTTTTTACAATTATGGTCGTCTTCCATCACCATCTGAAATAGCAAGATGCCAATTTTGTTTTGTCCTAATTGCTGCTAATAACTTATTGATGCAAGCAGTTGCTTTCCATCTCTTTTTGTCTTGCAAGTGTTTATGTATGAGTCTTTAATGCAGTATCAGGAGAAATATTTCTTGGTAAAAGCAAAGCTTTGGTATAATTTTCTTGATTCTACTTCAGCCTAGATCTACTGAACACCTCAAGACATGGTGGAGGTCAGTACACTTAGAACTACTAAGGACAAGATTGTAAAGGTAAGGAAACACATGAAAATATACATAGCTGACTAATGACATTAAAAAATGCCTGGGCATCTAAGCTAAACTGAAATCAGTGACAATGATCTCTGAAATAGATAGCAAGTGAAAATAGAAAGCATGAGAGCACAAACAAGATACATGTTTACTGTGGGCTGTTTATTCTAATACTTAAATATATAAATAATAAAAAATGGCAATTACTCCCCCAAGAAACAGAAAAATAAAGACTGTCTTAAGAAAAGAGGTTTCAGAACTACAGTAATTGGATTTGCGTAGGCAACGCTTTTACCATCCTGCATAAACTGATATTTCATGCTTCTTTCATACTCTATAAAGCAACAATTGAAAGACTCTGAAACATTTTTGCCAAATGACCAGGCAAGTCCATTCCCTTAGTGTGTTTTTGTTCATTATGTGCAAGCATATCAATACTGAATGTACTAAAACGATGCCACACAAGTTATATACCCTGCTGTATGCTTGCAATGGTCACTATTGGAACTCAGTGTTAATAACATCATTAAAAATGAGACAAGCATAAAATGAGACCCAACCTAATGACCACACATGGTTCCTGTTGTACTCCAAAGCTCCAATGACTTTACAGAATTCTCCATCAGATCAGATAAAGCAAGAATTGATATCTAAAGGCATTCTTAATCAGGTTACTGACTTGGTGATCTGTAGAAGTCTGTTACCTTTTACAGAAGTAATTTTCTCAGTAGCAGCTTGACAGAAATTTCCACAGCTGCTTACTACTTACCCACAGTTTCACTGCTGGAGCAATTAGCTGCGCAGGAGGTCCTGATTGCAGGATGATGTCTCGGAAAGCTGTGATCAGTCTTCTGGAGGACCCAGCACATCACCACAGAAAATCTCATTTAGGTTATCATAGGATTAATAAATGCAGAAAGTAAAGCAAGAATCTGAGGCACTCAGAATAATGCTTGACAGGCCATGTCTAACAGGGAACATACTGACTCCTGGTTCTAGACAACAAAATAATCTGTGATAATTATCTTGATGAATACAAAGATGACAGGTCAGACAGAGTACAATTTTCTGCTCTTAATAGGAAGAGTATGTCTTCTGTTTCCAAGATTACCTGGAAGGAGTTATTTAGTCATATTTCATGTTATTGGAATGGTATTGGCTTGGAAAACTGTTTCTATAAAGTTACCTATAAAGAATCATGCTAAAAATAGATAATAAACAAGTTAAACTCTGTGAGTGGCATGCATGGCTAGCACATTTTTTGTCTGCTTTCTAAACTATTTAATTTTACACCTATTTGGATTAATCTTTGGAATTCAGCATCCCACACAGCACACCTTTAATGCAGAATTTGTATTTTAATAAATTCCAGTTTCAGCTTCAGTTTCTGGATAATATTTTTTAACTTTCATATTTCATTAAATACAAATCCTGATAACAGCTGGGTTTTTCCAAGTAATGTTTAATGTTTTAATGCTATTTAAACAAGGATAGAAGTGACATCTGTCAAAGATGTGCTGCCAATAAAATTCTGCATATTTTCCGCAGCAGAGACTATAAAGAACATCTCTTATTATACCGTGATTCAGAAACATGGTCATAAGTGAGGATCATATCTTCCTGTTTGCTCTCTCCTTGAGATTTATCATAATGGAAGTTCATGTCATAAGACAATTCAAGGTTGTTTTCTTCTAAGCACCTTGTGCAAATTGCATTAAGCGGCAGGAGAGAATTGTTTTTAATAGTGTAAGAAACAGGTAGGTGAATTTTGGAAGCATTTCAAATATTCAACCATTCAATATTGTCCCTTTCTGTCAAGCGTACAGTAGATATTCCTGATTGAAACAGAAGGACACAATCAAATTCGTATTATTTTTAATGCGTCCCTGACAAAAGCATATGCACAGAGGTTCCTCTACTTTCACATGCTCTGCCCTCCATTTCTGAATTAATCCTTTGTTATAACAAAGACTTCATGGGTCAGTTTCAGTTTGGGAAAAAAAGTACCTTAAATGAAGTGTCTGCAAGTCAATATCTATGTGTGATCTTGGTACCTAAACCATGTAGTCAGTACCCTCAGTGGAGGTCAGGGCAATCTAGATGATAACTTGGTGAAAGCCAAGACTTTCTACTGACTTTCTTTGTGTCCCTTGATATAACAGTAATTATGGTTCCATTCAATGACTAAACACAGGTGTACAGTGCCATTTAACGGTTGGACTCGGTGATCCGGTGGGTCTCTTCCAACTTGGTTATTCTGTGATTCTGTGATTCTGTGATTCTGTGACTCGATGATCTGGTGGGTCTCTTCCAACCTGGTTATTCTGTGATTCTGTGATTCTGTGATTTGAGATGACCCAAGGCACCCTACACAAAAGTGGCAGATACAGCACAGGACCTACAGGAGACCCATGATCTTCTGGACTTGCAGGTGAAGGCCAAACAAGCATCTCAACAAATCCACAAAGGCATCTCAAAAAGCGCTGGGCACCTATTTTTAGGCATCTGAATCATGCTCTTACATTTAGACACTTTAATTTTGGCATCTCAGTCTTCAGTTGAGTGCTTATACTGCATACAAAGGATATTTTCATCTGAATTACCTTTAAATACTGAAGAAGAAAAAGAATCACACATGTTCCTAAAAAGAATGGAGGGGATCCTGCTGTAGCACTGTTGGAAAGCACTATGTGGACAGCACTGTTGTTAAGCTTAAGTGGCTAAAGAAATCCAGTCACAGAACTGGGGAATTAGAGTGGCAATAAAGTTTCACCTGCTCATTCAAAGAGAAGATATCAACTGTTTCTGTTAAATCAGGAATTAGATAAAATATTAATGTCGTGGTTATTTTAAACAACCTTGATAAATTTAAAAAAAAATTAGATGAGTCAATAAATGGGAAAACAGGTTTCCAGACTACCTTTAGCAAAATACTGTTAACATAATAATTAATAGCTAACAATCCACATATTCTTAGTGAATAAAAGTTTACTGGAGCAAGACAAATAAAAATAGGAAATGTCTATTCGAATTCCAAATAGCCATGGACTCTGTTTCCCCATAGGAACTGAGAGACAATTAGCATCTCTGAGAATTAGTTCATTGATTTTGATGGCTACATACAGATTCAGGTACTTCACTTCATCCTAAATTGAATGGTTTGTTATCTTTAGTGATTTCCATAAAATACTACTGGGGAAATAGAAGAAAGTTATATCTTGGATTCCTGGAAGTGGCAAGATAGATAATTATTCTGATTTATAACTATTTTGGCAGTACAATTCAGTACTTAACCTCTACTGGATCATGGCTCAGATAGACAAGGAAGCACACTGGACTTATTGATTTGTTATAACATTTCTACTGCTTTAACAGCATCTTCTTTTTATCTTCAGCTGGATTTCTTCTTCTGAGCTCAACAGGAAATCTTAGTAAGTCCCCAAAGACAGCAGAGTCCCCAGCATCAGCCTTGTTGTAGCCAGGCTCTTTTCTCCACCAGAGTTGAGAAGAGTTGAGAAGTTGCAGTCAATCAGCTCTCCAGTGGCACGGGTTGTTGAAGTTGTCTTGCCCCAAGTCAGAAATCATACTAGTGGTTTCAGCTTCCTCAATCTGCAAAAGAAAGAAGAAGACAGCAGCAGCTTCCTTCAACTTGCTGCTTCACTTCTTTCCCAAGAGCAGACACAGCCTGAAGGAAGAGGTCATGGTGACCAATTCTCTCACACTTAGTGCAAGAAGAATACCTGAAGGGTCTCCCCACCCCTTCTACCCAGGAGGTTTTTGTGGTACAAGCACTGAAACCAGTATCTCAGCAGTCATCTGTCTCACTGGATGAATGAATTTCCTGAAGAAATGGCCTCCTTCCTCTGAGCCTCCCATGCAAGTGAGTTTCTTTTTAATGTAGTAGTGAGCCTATGTGCGCATTTATGCTTAAAAAACTCTGGGTTTGGTAAATAGTAGATCTCCAGTGGGAGCCATGGTTGCTCCATTTTCCAGGAAAAGGAAGGTCATGCAAAACTCACTGCCTTCTCTTCCATCTCTAGATGATGGAGAGTAGCTAGAAAGATGAAAACCATGTTGTGTAGGAGTGTGCAGCACATTTTCAGGCAATGTTCTCAGGTCTTTTGGCCATGGCATGACTGACATGAGCTTCATACAGCCACAGTGTGGGGGTCTTTTGTTGTCTAAGGAACAGTCTCCCCTCTGTCATACATATTGATGTGGACCTGGTGAACTTGCTTCATGGTCCTGCTTAGCTCTGATCCTTTCAGTTGCAAGGATTTGAAACTTCAGGCATTTTCAGAGGCCCAAGGGACAGACAGGTTCAGTACTGACATCAGACCTTAGAAGAAGAGTTGCTTCTGCTGTGTGAGGGGGTGGTGAGCCATTTTAAGTAAGTAGCCAGATGTATTCTTTTCTTCTTGAACCTGCAAAATGACATTAGAAAAAAGACTGTTAGAAGTATGCTTGAAAGGGAAAGATAAGTTTTTTAAAACCCTTATAGAAAACAGTCTATAAGGAATTCTGAAAGTTAAAAAAGAATTCAGAGGGAAACTGTACGAAGGATTTGTGACCTTTAGAGGGAAAACCAAAGGAGGTGAACTTACTTAGCCTTTAAAAGCCAAAGAATATTGCAGAATGGATGAAAATATCTTTAAAAGAAAGATATCAGATAATAGCAGGTTTTCTAAAGAAATAGCAGGTCATTCCTTAACAACAGTATTGAATAGCTGGAGGCAGAAGTTTGAAAATAAATCGAAGAATTAATTAAACTGCCTGTTAAAATAAATGAAAATAGAGCAATACCATTTGTTTTCTAAATAAATTATTTTGCAAACAAAAAGTTTTCTCCATGGAAATGTTATTGTTTTCTGTGTTTTTTATACTCAAAATACTCAATTTTCAGCCAATATGCTGTTCAATGCTGGTGTGATTCAGATTACTAGTATGTTGCCCTGTTGTCATGAAGGTTACACCTCTCATTATGTGCTTTGCAAAAAGGTCTCATGATATATATAGTTTCTCATTAAAAAGGGAGAGATGAGTGTAACAAGAAGGATGTAAATTAAGCAAATTTGATTACAGTGAGTTCGAGCAAATCACAACTCCTCTGCGGGATGTTGCTTTCAGAAGCATTCTGAGAAGAAACTACATTGATTTCAGGATTCAGAATGATTGGGGGGGGGAAACTTTTTCTAAAAGTGTTCTGGCTGGTGCATGCTATGATTAAATACTTGTTGCTCAGTCTCTTCTTAATCAAGACTAGTTATCTTTTAAAGTACAAACTTCACTGAAGAAATAAACCTGTATTTTTTTCATATATATGAAAATCTCTTTGAAACTATAAACATGCTCTTGAAAAGTAGACAAGTAGTCCATCTGGCCTTCCTTTTGCTGAATTATAAAAATATTAGAAAATTGTGGAGCCTAAGAGGTAGAAAACTATTGCAGAACTGACAGGATTTTTTTTTCTACTTACCCATGTCAATTTTCTTGTCAAATATGCTTCAGTGAATATGACAGAAGACGTTTATATGTTAGATGAAATTTCAGAAAGGCAGAAATAAAAAACATGTGAAGACATGTCAGGTGACCTTGATGAATAAAGGGCAATTTGCAAAACAAAAAGAAAAGAAAACGGGAGAAAGAAAAAGAGAAAACTACCAAAGTGAGAAGATACCAGTTACATAGAAATCTTGTTAGGTCTTCATACTCTGCTGAAATTCCTTCCTTTGCACTATTTAGGTGCCTTTTTGACTTAGTTCCTAGTAGTGCTCTAGGGAAAAGTTACACAGATGGCAGAAATTTGCTACAAGGAGAATTTACTGTCATTCCTCCCATTAATAGCTGGGAATGTAAAATTCATTAAAAAGATTCCAAACTTCAGTCATCCCCTAATGATCATGCTAATTCCTTCATCAATGCATAATAGAACAAAAAAGACCCTGCATTAAGAATTACTTCTACCACTTTCTATGGCATTTCATTAAAATGTCTCATTTCAAACAATCTTTTGCAGAACCTTTTGCTACTTAGCAGATTTGCTTGTGGGACACATTGGAATGAGAGGGAAATGGCAAGTGCTTCCTTGCAGTTCTGTTTTGGTTTGCCTGGGTTGGACAGATTTGGACGCACCACAGGTAAAATCCAATATAAAATCTTTGTGCTTGGTGTTCGCAGAATCATAGAATCACTAGGTTGAAAACGACCTACTGGATCATTGAGTTCAACCATTCCCATCAATCACTAAACCATGCCTCTCAGCACCTCATCCACCCGTCTTTTAAACACCTCCAGGGAAGGTGACCCAACCACCTCCCTGGGCAGCCTGTTCCAGTGCCCAATGATCCTTTTTGTGAAATATTTTTTCCTGATGTCAAGCCTGAACCTCCCCTGGTGGAGCTTGAGGCCATTCCCTCTTGTCCTGTCCCCTGTCACTTGGGAGAAGAGGCCAGCACCCTCCTCTCTACAACCTCCTTTCAGGTAGTTGTAGAGAGCAATGAGGTCTCCCCTCAGCCTCCTCTTCTCCAGGCTAAACAACCCCAGCTCTCTCAGCCGTTCCTCGGAAGACTTGTTCTCCAGCCCCCTCAGCAGCTTCATCGCTCTTCTTATGTTGATTTTCATTTTTGCAATACAAATGAAAGATCAGGACCATTGCTCTCTCAGTGATGTAGGAGGATTTTCTGACAATCTTTGCAGACCCAGGAACAACAAACAAGCAAAAAGAAACTGTGCTACTCATGCCTACCCTCTAGCTTGAGTAACGACAAGACGGTTTCTTTGATCAAGGCGATGGTTGGTAGTGATTTCTCTGTCTTTAGGTTGTTTTATGTATTTTCACTCACAGTAGTATAGATCCATGAAAAAATTAAGGAATTATTTCACAGAATCATAGAACTGTTTATGTTGGAAAAGACCTTTTAAAATCATCCAACTGTAAATGTAATACTGCTAAGTCCACCACTAAACCATGCCCCCAAGCAAAACATCTAAATGCCTTTTAAATACCTCCAGGGATGGCGACTCCACCACTTCCCTGGGCAGCCTGTTCCAATATTTGACAATCATTTAGGTGAAGAAATTGTTCCCAATATCAAATATAAACCTCCCCTGGTGCAACTTGAGGCCATTTCCTCTCATCTTACCACTTGCTACTTGGGAAAAGAGACTAACAACCCTCTTACTACAACCTCCTTTCAGGTAGTTGTCGCTTCACAAGTCCTTTGCATCACAAGTCCTGTCATCTGCCCAGAGTTATCAGATAGTGGTGAGAAAAAAAACCTGCAGTGAGTTACACTGAAGAAGTAGATGTTGACAGGGAGATTTTCAAATCAGAGTTAGGCTGGGAAACTTGGCTGCCAGTAGCAGGGAAGGGTAAGAAGGATGGATAGCTTAAAATTAGTCCAATTTAGCTTCCTGCTCGGAATTACTCTCAGGATGCTCTTTCCTTTGATTGCAAGGGGAGTCCACAGACTAACCTTGTAACTTAGGAAAGGTGCCTTAAAACTCCTCACATTGACTGAGATCTCTTCTTTCAAGCACATTTCAGCTATTACATGCCTGGAGGAGCTGTGGGAAGATCATATATGATTGCAGCTTTCCTTCTGTTAAAAAAACCCTAACATTTAATTCACCATGAAATAAGACCATGTGCTTAAATGATAACTAAAATGACTGTGAAGTGGCTCAAGCTTTGTGAGCTCTGAAAAGCCATGAAAATGCCTGAGGAGATTAGTAAAACACCAAGACCCTAGTGGTGCAAACTTCTGGTCAGGGTACCATGCTCAGGGCTTAGGAGAGCATCACTCAGGTCATGTCACACTGGGAATGACTCATCACTTAGACAGGGTTGATCAGATCACTGTAAGAAAGTGTCTAGAGTAGTTCAGTGAACGGCAACATTTTTTAGGTGAGAAATGCTCAGTAAGCCCCTTGACATTGGTGTGCTTGTTCACCTTTGAGGAAATGGTTTTCATTTTCTCTTTGTCCGCAACAGCATGCTGGGAAATAACAAGACAAGCCTCTGGATTCATCTCAGGTTAGGTTCATTTATCAGGTACCAAGCTGTTCTAAAAACAATTCAACTTCTACATAACAGAGTCAGTAAGCATTAGATTTTTTGCTAACACTCTGCCAAAGTCTGTGAGTACAAGAACGTTTCAATATCATGATTTTTTCTTTATCTGATGGTGACACTGTTCAAAAGGGAGCAGGGCTGAAGGGAGGAATACAAAGTCATGCTTGAGTAACTTTAATCATTAATAACTTGCTCATTTATAATTGGCTAAAAAGCCTCCCAGGTTTCAGTTGTTAGTTCAATGGATTAAAAACACAAGGACACTGACCTGTCGTGTCTTCGCAGGAGGAACTTGCTGAGTGGAGGTGCACGAGCAATGAGTTCATTATGCATCAATCCTACTTCAGAGGGGGAGGACAGTGAAAGTCTTAGAATTAATAGAAAAGATTCTTTACTTTTTTTTCTTTGCTTTCCGTAAAATATGAAAAAAATTCAAGAGGGCTGTGTTGTGCTTGAAAGCAGGACTTGGTGTAAAAGTAGTTTGTGCCATTTTAAGGGAGAACAACTTCACTCTAAATTATTTACTTCCATTCCTAGTTTTGACAAGTAATAAGAGATACCTGATTCTCACCATCATCTTGCTGCAGTTTAGATAAGTGATAAATTGTGGCAAGGTATTTGCTCTGGCACCAACACAGCTCTTGGTGGATCGGCACAGTCCTGTTCTCTGGATCATGAGCTAAACCTAAGCAAATAGCTTGTGTTAGTCCTGGCATTACCACTGCCAGGTTTAAAGAAGTCAGGCTGGTTACTGAATTCCATCATCCAGAGCCCTGGCCCAGAGATTAATGACTCTACAGAAAATTAAGCTAGAGAAAGAGTTTGACCAAAGCTCTGCAACTCTAACCCAGTTAGATTGCTGTCAATTTTTACTATTCCTATTGGCAGGATCAGATATTATAAGCTAGAGCCAGCTGATGGATCAGTTCTTCAATTGGGAAGGGCAGTTGTATTGAATTTTAAGAGTACAATTTGATTGTATTTTTGAAAGGGGAACAGTCCAGCTGGCTTGTTTTGACAGTATCAAAATGTTTTTTGTATTTATGTTCCAATTCCATTCAATAAATGAGATATTGTACTTCGTAGGAAACAGTTTTGGAGGGTTTTTTTTCTAATCCGTGACATTATCACAATGAAAAGATTTTGTTGTTTTGACTCAAACTATCTGAACTTTTACAGCATGGGAAGTTTCACCATGCTGGTTCTAAGTTTTTGTTTAGAATTGAGAACAATGCCAGAAAAGTCATTATTTCCTAGAGAACAACAAAAACATTGTTTTCAGTCCAGGACTACCACTGACAACGGTTGGAGAGAAACTGGGGAGAAAACAGAAGATTTGGAAAAAGTGGATAACACTCTCAAAGCAACAACATCAGAGCGTGCAGTGATAGGATAAGAGGTAATGGTTTCAAGCTGAAAGAAGAGAGATTTAGATTTGCTATTAGGAAGAAATTCTTTACTGTGAGGATGGTACAGCACTGGAACAGGTTACCCAGAGAAGTCATGGATGCCCTGTCCCTGGTATTGCTCAAGGCCAGGTTCGATGAGGTTTTCAGCAACTTGATCCTTTGGAAGGTGTCCCTGCCCAAGGCAGGAGGCTTGGAACTGGATGATCTTTAAGGCTCCTTCCAAACCAACCCATTCTATGATTCTATGATCCTATGATTCCATGGCTTTATGATATTTATGACATGTTCCTTTTAGTATAATAGCTCGTTCTGCTTCGTCAGATATTAGGTTTATAATTTACTGGAAAATTGCTGCCTAGGAATGAATAGTTTTTTTTTAATGTAACATATATAGATGTTTTCATCCCTATTGCCTAATTTAGGGTTTATGCCTTGAGAAACTCTCATATCTGAGCAATGCCCACACAAATCGGGCCCCAGAGTGAATTCTGTACTGGAATTCAGTTTTGGTACTCTGCCCATCATGGTCCCTGATGAGTGGCAGTGTTCTGCTCCAACTTTGGCATCCAAAAGTTTGCACAACTGAGTCTAACCTCATCAGACTAAGCATCATTGTCACTGGAGACAAATGGGCCCAAAGGATCTACTAAAGAGAGACATTTACCACTGATTTCCATTTCATCAGGAAGAGTAACGTAAGTAAATAACAATCTGTGATAAAAACAGCCTCTGAAATGTATTGTTTTCTTGAGGCAAGTACAAAAAGCTCTATTTTTAAACAAAGGTATAACTATTTTCAGGGGAATGTTTGGCTGAAGGATCCTAAACGGTGTCACTCTGAAGACAGGTTTTACCTAGGTGCACAGCAAAGTTTCTGCTTTAAGGGAGAAAACTATGTCAACTTTAAAGACTGACATGTTGCACAACAGAACTGATAAATATCATCATTTACAGGCTGTTACCATAAAGGATTATAGATTTATAATTTTAAATGCAACAATGTTATCTACTGGACTTAATTTCCCTAAGTCTATAAACTAGACACCAGTCAGTTTCAAACTTGTACCTTTTGTACTAGATACAATGTGGTTAGAGAGCTCTGGCCTTCTGCTGTGTCAGAGCCTTTCCTGAGAAGGATTTACAGGAGGACAGACTGCTTGCACACATCTACCACATACAAATTTCTTCTGCTTTCTATATTGCTGTTTCTCATAACATACCTTACACAACAGTCACTTTAGCTAGTTTGATGCAAAGACAACTTTGCATTTGTTTATGTACATCCTATAGTTTAATCACAAATCACAATTTTCAGCAATTAAATGGAGCTTATAAGAAAGACAGGGACAGACATTTTAAAAGGGCCTGTCCAATAGGACAAGGGGCAATGGTTTTAAACTAAAAAATAGATTTAGACTAGATATAAGGAAGATTTATTTTTTTTTACAATGAGGGTGATGAAACACTGGAATGTGTTGCCCAGAATGGTGGTGGATGCCCCATCCCTGGCAACATTCAAGGTCAGGCTGGATGGGGCTCTGAGCAACCCGATCTAGTCAAAGCTGTCCCTGCTTATTCCAGGGAGTTGGGCTAGATGACCTTACAGGTCCCTTCCAACACAAACTGTTCTATGATTCTATGAATTTAACTGAACCTTGCTTTTCCTCCACTTATATCATTACACTTCAAAACACTTACGTAAGTAAGTAACAGCTTTTGAGGAACAGAAGCATGTAAAAATCACAGTGACACAGTGATGGTCACCCAAGTAGGAAGTGGCAGTCTAGCTTACCCCAGGCCTGCGTGCTGTTGTCCAAGCAATGCTGCATCCCGTATTTATCTGAGTGCTATTCAGAGTTTTTCATTAAAATAAAACCAAATACCAAAGGGTGAAACACGAGTTGAAGGCTGCGAGGTTGCTGGAGATGGTCTGAATTGACAGTGATTTTCTAGAGCACAAGAAGGACCTATATTACTTCTGTGCGACAGCTACTAGAAGGGACTGAGTGGCAGCCAAGAAACTTTCTCTCAGATATATTTGCCATGCAAATATACAACATGTCTTTGCCTCTGGTGAATATCTTGCAGCTGTATTTCTAGCTGTTATTTGCAGCCAGTCCATTTTTTGCTTGTGTAAGTACAGCAGAATGATTAATATTTCTGACTGTGTGTCACACTGAGAAAAAACAAATACATATTTATATTTATCTTGCTTTGTATTTATGGATAAAAGTCCTAGGGACCCTCCTCTCTAACAGACAGCTTCAGACATACACAGGAACCTGGCAGATAAGAAGATGCTTTCCTAACTTTGAAGGTGTGCTCTAACAGCATCTCTTTCATTGCAGGTCAGTCACGCTGTGGGAATGAGTGTGTCCCACTGGCATGCAGTGACAGAGATACTCATACAATGCTCAGGAAAATGAAGAACAGCATCCAAACAGCATTTAGGGACTTTCTGAAGTGAATCCACTGATCAGACACTGCTCACCAGGAAATATCCTGCAGGAATACAGGAGTCCATAGCCAACAGGTTGTATTTCACATATGAAATTATTTCCCCCAGCCCTGTCAAAGCAAGAAGGAATACAGAGGACTGACTTACACGTTACATTAATAAAGTTTGATTTTGCCTGGGGAAAACCACAGTGAGCAGTAATAAGGGCTGATGTCAGAAATACCCCTCTAAGCTCCAGAGACGGGATTTTCAGGGGCAGAGCCGCAGCTCACTGCATTGCAGAGGCTCCAGGCAGCCTTCACCTGCCCACGCTGTTCCAAGGGCTCTCTAGCTCTGTTCAGATGATTTCCCCATGCTGTTTAGTTACAAGATCTTTCAGGCTTCTTATAGTCCCACACTTGGACTTCATTATCTGTGTCCTTTATTTCCCCAAATTCTCTTCTCTCAGTGGTCCCATACACACTCTCCTGGGTGGAAAACTGGTTGGATGGCCAGGCCCAGAGAGTGGTGGTAAATGGTGTGAAATCCAGCTGGAGGCCAGTGACAAGTGGGGTTCCCCAGGGCTCAGTGCTGGGTCCAGCCCTGTTCAGTGTCTTCATCAATGATCTGGATGAAGGCATCGAGTGCACCCTTAGCAAGTTTGTGGACGACACTAAGCTGGGTGGAAGTGTTGATCTGCTGGAGGGTAGGGAGGCTCTGCAAAGGGATCTGAACAGGCTGGATCGCTGGGCTGAGTCCAGTGGCATGAGGTTTAACAAGGCCAAATGCCGGGTCCTGCACTTGGGGCACAACAACCCTGTGCAGTGCTACAGACTAGGAGAAGTCTGTCTAGAAAGCTGCCTGGAGGAGAGGGACCTGGGGGTGTTGGTTGACAACCGACTGAATATGAGCCAGCAGTGTGCCCAGGTGGCCAAGAAGGCCAATGGCATCTTGGCTTGTATCAGAAACGGCGTGACCAACAGGTCCAGGGAGGTTATTCTCCCTCTGTACTCGGCACTGGTGAGACCGCTCCTCGAATACTGTGTTCAGTTCTGGGCCCCTCACCATAAGAAGGATGTTGAGGCTCTGGAGCGAGTCCAGAGAAGGGCAACAAAGCTGGTGAAGGGACTGGAGAACAGGCCTTACGAGGAGCGGCTGAGAGAGCTGGGGTTGTTTAGCCTGGAGAAGAGGAGGCTGAGGGGAGACCTCATTGCTCTCTACAACTACCTGAAAGGAGGTTGTAGAGAGGAGGGTGCTGGCCTCTTCTTCCAAGTGACAGGGGACAGGACAAGAGGGAATGGCCTCAAGCTCCGCCAGGGGAGGTTTAGGCTAGACGTTAGGAAAAAATTCTTTACAGAAAGGGTCATTGGGCACTGGAACAGGCTGCCCAGGGAGGTGGTTGATTCACCTTCCCTGGAGGTGTTTAAGGCACGGGTGGATGAGGTGCTGAGGGATATGGTTTAGTGTTTGATGGGAATGGTTGGACTCGATGATCCGGTGGGTCTCTTCCAACCTGGTTACTCTATGATTCTGTGATTCTGTGATTCTGTGATTCTGTGATTCTGTGAAAACACACACTAAACATGTGCAACTGTACCAGAGCTCTGTTTGTACTTGAGCCAACAAGCATCCTATAAAAAAAGTCACGCATAAATACAGCACACACAAAATCTAGTTATAACTGGAGGGTTGTGAAGTAGGTGTACTATGAACGGAAAGGAACTGATATTATGAGTACATTAGCAAGGAGAAACACCAAACAAGAAACCCTCCACTGACATTTGGAGCCTAAATCAAGACGACATCCACAAAGAGACAGCAGAGAGATCTTGCTGTTCCTGTGATTGCTGCAACTGCTATTAGGATTCCTGCCATTCAGCAAAGCAACTGCTGTTGTCTTTGGGAGCACCAATTCAGGATCCGCTTCAGTGGCTATAATTTAATAGTAGAGGCATCAGAGGCTGAATCTCGGAAGTTGGCAGGCATGCCTGGGAGAAGAGAGCTTTTTTTGTGTGCGAATCACTAAACCTTCAAACTCCTGGTGCATCTCTGCTTCCCTCAGTCATTTTTATTCCAGGAAATGTACAGCCTCAGCATGTCAAAAATGAGAAGCATGAATAACCAGCCAGTGTTAAAAATCACGGAGGTCTATGTTGAGCTGCAAAGCCAATTTGACAAAATTAGGGAGCTGAAGGGCTCATGGAGATGTTGTGCCTCCGTTGAGTCACAGCCTGTTTGTATTCCCCAAGTGCATGACAAGCACAAGCAGTATAGGTCACAACCAACAAACTTTGAGCCTGTGCACAGCTAGAATGAAACCATTAGCACCTGCGAGGGACTTACCCAGACTGCATGTTACCCGTACCAACAAGAGCACAGAGAGCCACACAGGCTCCAAATGAGCCAGCACCTGTCTGGATTAAACTATTAAACACCACATAGACAGAAGCAGCAATCTCTTCTTCATCATTCCCTAATTCATATCTAAATTTGGCATATTTTGTATTGGGCGTATTTCCATTTTATCCAGGCTACCAGTCTGCCCAACCATTTTCCTTGGTGATCCAGTTTAGGATGAAATTTTTGCTTGCCTATGGACCTTACAACACCAGGCAGCTTGTCTGACCACTGCGCCCATAGCAAAGTCCAGTGCAGTGAGCTCTGCCTGGTTCCAGGGAGCATTGCCTTCTTATCCTCATGTTTTCTCAGTCGTCATTTAAATAAAAGCCAAGAAAGCATTAGTGCTGCCGAGCCTCCCCAGGGCTCCTTTGTCAGGACGACAGTCATGATACAGTTAATACATTTTCTAAAAGACAGCATATCCTGTTGGTGTTTAGCTGGTATTTAATATATTAAGATGATACGTTTTGCTGGGAAGAGAAGTGAGATCAAGCCTTAGCACTTGGGTCTGATGCCTATGGTAGTTTTATTCATTGAGTTGAATACAGAATATAGCCATAGCTGAGACAGGTCACAATGCTGAGTTTCACCATGAACATAGGAGACTAAATTCTCCACTTCTGTGGACAACCACACGAGTGCATAAACTGAGCCGCCGCTGCTGCTGTATTTTGCTGTGATGGAGTTACATCCTTGTGATAACAATGGAGAAAGGGAGAGGCTTCAGTACTCATATACACATAAGCTTCAAGTCCATCCCAGAGCTCCTGCTGTGGAGCAGGAGTGGTGCCAGGCTGGTCTCCAGCAGTGCTGGCCAGGGCCCTGTGCAGAGCCCAGCTGATCATACAGTCATAGCATGGTCTGGGTTGGAATGGACCTCAAAGATCATCTAGTTCCAAACCCTGTGCCATGGGCAGGGACATGTCACTAGAACAGGCTGCCCAAGGCCCCTCCAACCTGGCCTTGAACACCTCCAGGGATGGGGCATCAACAACTTCCCTGAACAACCTATTCCAGTGCCTCACCACCCTCATTGTGAAGAATTTCTTCCAAATGTCTAATCTAAATCTTCCTCCTTCCAATTTAAAGCCATTCCCCCTCATCCTGTTACTACATGCCCTTGTAAAAAGTGCCTCCCAAGCTTTCTTATAGCCCCCTTCAGGTACTGTAAGACCACTACAAGGTCTCCCTTGAGCCTTCTCTTCTCTAGGTTGATGAAGGATGGGGATAATGTCTGCAGTCAGAACTGTTTTATTCTCCATAAATAATCTGTGTAAAAAAATCCTTTTTGAAAAACACATTTTTCAAAGCATCCAGTCTTTTCTGAAAAAAAAATCCAAATAAGCTCTCTGACTGATGCTGCTACATATACAAACAACACAATTACATCCCCCTGTCCTCCCAGTTCTTTTCCTGTGCCATCCATGGAGAGGAGGCAGAGTTCTGCAGACAGAACCTGCTATTTGGTTTATACAACCTTTAAAATAAAAACAAAGCACCTTCTGGAAGGGTTCTGTAACCTAAGGGTGCCCACAGCTGACAGTGCACTGTACTCTGTTGAGCTTTAGGGAAAAGAAAAGAAAATACAAGTGACTTTGAGCACCACTGCAACTGTAACTGATATTCCATTTGAATTAAACATTTCATTTACTCTGTCACAGTGACTGTGACCTTTTCAACAGCAGTTTGGCTCTAAATGACTGATGTTCTTCACGTTACACACATGAGGCAAACCAGACTTGTTCTGTCAAAGAATGTAAATAGCTCTGCGGGTACTTTGTCTCCCTGTTTTGCAGAGATATAACAGTCAATGCAATAAAAAGTAATGGTGTGGAAGAGATCATACGGCTGCTTTCCAGGGTCACATCTATATGGCTGGTGAGGAGCCCTGGTATTTCCACTGTTTACTGAATTAAAAAACAGTGATGGGCAGCAGCCACTGTGCAGTATGAAAATGTACTGCACAGGTCGTGTGTCTTCAAAGTCAGTGTCACCTCTGCAGAAAATTCAGATTATAATACTAGAGGTGAAGTTTCAGAATGAAATGCTCTAGGTTGGATAAACTCTCAAAAACCTTGGTTTTCTTTGTCATCCAACACCTGTGAGAATGGCTCACTCTCAGCCATGCACAGACTCTGATCAGAAGGGTCCATTGACAGAGGTCAGAGGAAGTTTCAAGATGCTTGTCCACACTCTGCTTAGCCGATGGCAGCGATTCTATTTATCTCCCCTCAGAGAACTGAGGCGCTTTTCTCCAAAAAAGAGAAAAGCACGTTTCTCAGGTATCTCTGCATTAGTGAACCCCAAAGGTTATTAGTCTAGTTATAAAAAAATGAAAAAATAAAAAATAAAAAAAATTTAAAAAAGTAATAAAATCCATTTTCATATTTCACTTTTCTTATTTTTCAGATTATCTTCTATCCAAAGCAGGAGAGGAGAAAGGCCTCTCTGGATGCCACATGTCCCTGCAGGACAGGCAGAGGTGGCATCAGGTGCCTCAGGAGGACACACACCAGCCTGGAGCACCTGGGAGAAAAGAACAGACAGCTGGAAGAACAGGAACAAAAGCTGTCATTGGCTGATTTCTCCAGGATGCCGCAGAGTCATCTGTGGTCACCTGTGGCACACCCTTGATCACAGCCAGCAAAAAGCAGAGCTGAACACAGCTGGATGGCTGGGGCTGGGATTCAACTCAGCAGAAATGGCAGAGCAGGGATGAGAAGGGACAATACAACCTCTTTTAGTAGCTCTGCTGGTTTTAAGTGCTTGTTGAACTATAGATTGATTTTAAAACACAGAAATACACCAGGTATGAATGTCCTGAAGGCACACACAGACCACTGTCAGTTGTGCATGGAGCCATGTCATCAGCAACAGAAAAGAACTTTATGGTACTTTTCAGTCTTGTGAAATCCCAGCTTGACCCAGAAGAAAAGATCATTTCTGACAAAAGACTACTCACTCGTCCAGTCAAGGGCTGCTGCAGTTTCTGAAAAATGAATCAACTGGAGAACACAACCTGAAGAACAAAGGTCAGGAAACAGAAACCGCTGGGGATGGTGCATCTGATACAATAGTCACAGCCAGTACAGTCTCAGTGCATCATGGTATCATTTTATGGATACTCACTGAGCGTCAAAAGGCTTGGCTGTAATAGTCATGAGACTCTGTGCTTGTGTGGACAAGTTGGAGAGATGAGAAACTAAGAGGTGAGGGTGTAGTTCACTGAGACACCACAGAGGAACACAGATGAGATACCAAAGCAGCCAAGAGAAGGCAGTCTTCCCCTACAACAGTGGTGGTGAGAGCCAGAAGTCTTTGAACAAATGTCAAAGTCAAGCCATTAGATAGCCAAAAAACAACGACCAGAGGGTGTAGACTAAGCTGAGTTATGACATGGGCCATGATATATAGCTTCATACTGTAGAAAACAGGGAAAAGAAAACTGAGGAAACCCAGTACTAGAGAACTCACATGGTCACACAGCAGTTTAGTAATAAAGGATACAAACACGATGTAGTCAATCTAACACTAGCCCTGGCTTGTACTTAGAGAGACTAGACTATTTTACTGCTTGATGCACTAGTCTGTCGAAGCAAGCACACAAATTCCTCATCACACAGGGCAACAAGGAAGTTTTCTCACAGGTTCCTGAAGGAAGATCCAATGTGCCTAACACACGTACCTAAACATATCACCCACTTGGTTATTTGCTCATAACTGACACAAACTCAGCTACCATGACTGTTAGTTCTAGGAGGTCAACAAAGGCTTACACCAGCACTGACAGTGATCTGGGGATGGAGAGCAGCAACCCATACCACAAAGGTGATGACTGATGGCCATGGCAAACCCCTTAGACAGCTAGAAGGCTCAGTAGAGCCATCTCTACTTTCTCACATTTATTTGCATTAGCACTGTGCACAGAGGATGCCTACACACAGTTAATTTACCTGCATGCTCCAACTGGAAAAACTATATACACTGCAGGTGAATAATGTTTTATATTAAAACACAGGGTATGAGACAAGAGTCAGGCTTACCTCCCACTTACATATCTTGTGATATTAATATGACTCACCCTTTATCTGCTCCCATAAGAAACCAAGCTACATTGCATACAAAACCTATCCAGAAACTTGTCTTCAGAAAAAAATCTTATCACATGATTCCTTCCCATTGTTTTTCTTTTTTTAATCAAGCTTTATCTCAAAGTAATACATTCTGCCCAAAGCTCTTCATCCCCCTCCCCCCCCTAAAAACCATAGACATATATGAATTCACCAAATACTTATTCTTTGTGCTTTCCTATCCATTTCCTTTCTTTATTTGCAGAAGCAATTTTCTGTTAGGAGAAGCAGGGATAGTTACCTATATCCATAACCATCCTTCTGTGCCTTGCAAGGCTTTCCATCCTTATTCTTGTCTCTTCACAACTTATTCCCCTGCATCAAGAAACACAGGCAAGAACATTCTGTAGCCTGTCTATAGCTCTTGCTGATCTCCTGCTGTTTTCCAATATTGTGGGTGTTGTTTTGTTTCCCAGGAAAGAAAAAATAATGTTTTCCTTACTTTATCACCATTATCTGCCAAGAAATCCTTTGTGGACTGTAAAATCTACAGCTTGTACATGTGCACTCTGAACTTGCAACTATTAGTTATAAGGTGATTATCCATTGCGGTTGTGAGATTGTTTCAGAATCCTGTTGTTCGGCAATCAGACTGTTTATTCAGTGCATATTTGCACCATTTTGTTAGATTTTGTCAGCAGATAATTTTGCTGATCAGTACTCCATCATCTTGTCTAAAGAAAGACCACTTGTGGGCCACTTGCCATGGATACACTGATTAACATAAAAAAGTCAGCATTGGTTTTAGGTATTTATTATTGTTTTCCCGTATTTAGAGTAGATGAGATTGGTTTTGACAAAGGAAGACTTTCTTACAGCTGAAAGATAATTCAGTATTTCTCCAGCAATGTTTAAGTGAGTTAGCCCTACTGCACATTAGTTATGCTCTCAAATTTTAGACTTTGTGATCACAGTTAGCATTTTGCCTGGCACTTTGCAGAGCTACAGGGGATCAAGATCCCTGCTCTCAAGAGCTAAAATAGGAGCAACCAGAGAGCACAACACCTGAAAGTGGGGCAAAGTTATTAGGTCACCCTTGTACTGTAAAGGGAGATAACAGATGAGGAATCCATGGGCATGTGGAAGCTCATGGTTTTGAGCCGATGAGAGCACAAGAGAATGTGTGTGTGAAAGGCTGCATGATGCTCTGGGCAGAGGGTGAGCAGGATGAGTGCTTCCAATGTCAACACCGGTTTGCCTGTCTGATTGGGCTGTGTACCCTGGCTTGATTGGGAGGCGTCTTGGATGAGGTGATGCCTGGAAGCTGTGCTGAGCCCATAGCTGCTGTGGCAGCACACACCTTACGGGAGCACGGTCCAGCTGGCGTGCTTGGTGGCTGAGGAAAACACACAGCTTCCCTCCTTAAACCAAAAGAAGCTTAATAGCACAAGCCAGTGGGTGAAGATTTTTAAGTCAGTGAGATTTGACACCTGAGACTGCTCAGGTTACTGAAAAGGCACAGAGAAATAAAACAATGCTCACCAGACTGCCAAGGCGCTGTGCAGCTGAGCCTTCTGCCACCCTCTAGTTATTAGCTCGTTCTTCCACCATCTCCTCGCTGTCTTAGCAGCTAAATCGCATGTAGGAAATGTAGCCTGCCCAATAAATAACGATGTCTGGAGTTAGACTCATAGACTCACAGAATAATTAGGGTTGGAAGGGACCTTAAAATCACCTAGTTCTAACCCCCCTGCCATGGGCAGGGACATCTCACTAGGTCAGGCGTTAAAGGTGAACAGAGGGGGGGATTAAAGCTAGAAAGGGTCTTACAGATTTTTTTTTTTTCGCTACTTCTTTTTCTTCGTTTTCGCTGTGGTTCGAGGGCGCCGGGGCAGGGCCGGGACGCTCGGGGACACGAGGTGGCAGCAGCCGCTCGCGTTTGGCAGGAGCCGCTTTCTCAGGCGGTGCGGGGCGCAGCAGCGACGTTTGTTTCTTTAAAGCTCTTCTCCACTTCGTTTTCCAGCCATTTTGTGAAAATCAATGTCCAAATAAAGATGGAAGGGAAAGGGGTTTGTTGCTTGTTTTTTTTTTTTTAACTCGGTGTCTGCGTTGAGCTGTTGTGTTCGCTGGGAACAGAGCGAGGGTCACATTCGAAGCTCGGTTAGAGCTCTGCTCGAGTCAGTTAATGACACTTAAACGTGACGTAGTTAGAGATTAAATTAAAGTCCCATTCAGGAAAGCTGTTCAGCTTGAAAACGTCGCTCTCGGAGGGGGGGTGAGGGGGCTTGCTGATTGTCAATACCATATGCAACGCAAATGTGACTAAAACTCAAAGATGTGTTTCTGATGTGAGAGCCCAGAAAGCGTCGCTGCTCCAGGGAAGGCAGCGAGCGGAGCTGCCCTGCAGAGCCTGATCCTACCCCGGTGTCATCTGCCTTCTGCCTGCTGGGAAGGCACCGCTGGTTTAATCCTCTGATTTCAATTCTGCTTTACCAATACTTCTGATATAATTGCCGTGCCGGAGAAGAGCCGCATCGACTGACGTCAGTGGAATTCAGTCCATGCTTTTACACCACTGCCTGATGGCAATATTGGATATCATTGAGGAACACTTTTCTAACTGGAAGGGCATGTGAAAACACATTGTATTATACAGCTATTTCCAGCAAAAATGACTGGACTGTCTTGCAGAGTTTGAATAAATCTTTAGATCAAGTTCGCCTCCTGAATGGCCCATAGATCAGTGCTGAGCTCTGCCATGGTATTCAATTATTTATTCATGATGTTTTCCCCATTCTCATGACAAAAGAAAGATTTAAAGAGCCATTACGGTGTTTATGGAGGTGTCAACCAATTAAAAGCTCAAGGTTGCATGCTATTCTGAAAAACAAAATTTAAAAAAAAAATCAGGAGAATGATTGATACAGTTAATATATTTATTGGCATTAGTACATTCTCTTTTATTGCTGGGATCAGGATGACATTATTCATCATAAAGACAGCATAATTGTCTTTGAATGTTATAAAAGGTGAAACTCATGCTCCTGGAAATTAAAGAGAACATTGCAAAGCTTCAGTTAAAAAAGGGAGACTGAATGATACAGATGATAAAATGTACCAGCTTTAAATTTCTGTCCATAAACCTAGAATAAAGCTACTGAGAATTAGTCCAAGATGAAGATTGTAATGCAATAACCTGAAATTAGTTTAGGCATTCCTCTAATCTCATTTTTCATGGTGTGGGACTATTAATCATAAAATCTGTTTTCCTTCATTGGCAGTATTTCAGCTGTCTACTCACTGAATGAAAACAATAAAGAAGGAGTAAAGACACCAAATGAAAATATGTTATTTGTTCTGACACAGACTTAGCTCACCATAAGCAAAGCAAAGCACACAGAGCAGCACCTTCTATCTGGTCTTTGCTCCCTATGCTCTGAACCACTCTGATCCCTTTCTCGCCTTCTTCATATGCAAGTTTGGGTTTAGAAAAAGGCCTTGACACCCTGATAAAATGTCATTCTTATGACTTTTAACTTTACTTAGATTTTGCTTTTATGTCCCTGGGTAATTTCTTATCTACAAAGAGACTCCGAGGACCTCTGTGCTATTTCTTTGAAGATTAGCTCTGCCACTCTTGCCAGCATCAAGAAAATCTCACCCTTTGAGTTTGGACTAGGTCCTTTGCCAGTCTGATTCTGCCTAAGAAATGGGGTGCAAAAAGAGAGAACAGGGAAACGAAAGGCTGAAGCTTCCTTTTCAGGGCTATACAGGCTACACTAAAGCTGCATATTCATCCTTGCCTCAGCAAACCTTTCCAGACCTGTCTCATGCTTTCACCTTGTCTGCTGTGGGACGGCCATTCAAGCGAGCACCCATGGGGAGTGGAGCTCCCGTTGCAAGATGGCCTGCATCGTTTTTCACACTATAAATCAAGGTGGACATTCTTAGTGACTTAGAAGAACTAGCTTTCTGAATTATGCAACAGCTGCATATGCCTGGCTTAGTCCAAGGATGTTTAAAATTAGCCTTTAATCTTGTGCAAGGCCTGATGTTCCCAAAAATGAAATTGTCAGTGCAAACCAGACCACACTAAGCAGTATTAATTAACACCAGAAGAAAAACACAAAGGATTCTCTTTGATCATTGCTTGAAGACACTTTGTGCTTACCTTTAATTTTCTCTCCTGATTTGAAAGAGCAAGTTCAGGTTATAGTTCTTTGTTAGAATAGTAATTAAAACAGTCTAGTCTGTGCATATACATTGTTCAGCAAAAGGACAGTAATTATGTGCATACATTAAGGGACTAATTGAGGTTAAACCTGCAAGGGAGCAGCCCTTAGATTCTTCAGGAGGCAAAAATTCCTATTAAACATGATGGTGTCAACCTGAATCTGTACTCTTCATTGTTTTCTCTTTTTTCAAAGGTATTAAAAGAATCCCTAAATCTGCTTCTGTGTTCTTCTGTCAAAGTATACAGCTTTTTAAACACTTGTGTGAAGGTTCCTCTGCCCTGAAGGTCATAAAATCATAGGATCATTGAATGGTTTGGGTTGGAAGGGACATTAAAAATCATCTAGTTCCAATCCCCCTGCCATGGGCAGGGACATCCCACTAAGTCAGGCTGCCCAAGGCCCCATCCAACCTGGCCTTGAACACCTCCAGGGATGAGGCATCCACAGCTTCCCTGGGCAACCTGTGCCAGTGCCTCAAAGTGAAGAAATTCTTCCTTATGTCTAGTCTAAATCTGCTTGTCTCCAGTTTATACCCATTGCCCCTAGTCCTGTCACTACAAGCCTTTGTAAACAGTCCCTCCTCAGCTTTCTTGTAGCTCCCTTCCAGTACTGGAAGGTTGCTATTGGATCTCCTTGGAGCCATCTCATCTCCAGGCTGAACAAGCCCAACTCTCTCAGCCTTTCCTTTCCATATGGGAGGTGCTCCATCCCTCGGATAATCTTTGTAGCCGTTTTCTGGACTTGTTCCAACAGTTCCATATCCTTTTTATGTTGAGGATTCCAGAACTGGACACAATACTCCAGGTGAGGTCTCACAAGAGAGGAATAGAGGGGCAGAATCACCTCCCTGGACCTGCTGGCCGCGCTTCTTTTGATGCAGCCCAGGATACGATTGGCCTTCTGGGCTGCAAGCGCATGTTGCTGGCTCGTGTCAAGCTTCTCATGCATCAGCACCCCAAGTCCTTCTATACACTCAGAAAGTCACCGAAGTATTCAGATCAAAGGAGCCTCGTAATTGATGTTCACCACAGGGTGCCCTGATGGGACTGATCAGCCAGAGGTGATAGGGATGCTGCCCTGTTACATGTCCAGCCCCTGTAGCTAGTAATGGCATGAATAATGAGATGTCATTAGTCTTTTCCTCAGGATGTTTCTTTCACTGATCATTGTGCCTGCACTATTTGGACCTGAAGTGGGTCCAGGCAGGAAAGCTGTACTGCGCAGTCCCATGCCATGGAGTGGATAGGGTATCACAGCTGTACTCTGAACCTGCTCCAGTGTTGCAGTTGGGTTGGCCAACAACACGTAGAAGTTGTGAGCAAAAGGACATCTTTATTGATTTCACAGGACTTTTTATACCCTTTCTGGGACTGTGTATTCATATATGATTGGTTTAGTCAATGACCAACAGTTCATAATTGGATGACTCTTCCTCTGTTGTAACTTCATAATTGGACGATTCCACCTGCAGCCTGGCAGCTTCTTAATCTTGTTTACTCAGCTCTTCTTGGCACTTTCCAGCTTCTTCAAGGATACACAGGTATCTGTTCAAGGCCAATGCTAAGCTTGCATTCCAAACCCTCAGACCAGCCGAGGATTCCCACACTCCTAGGTTTATCTTTACATGTAAGTGATAAGTGTAAGAGGAGTATTGCCATGGATGCACCAGAGCTCACAACATTTTACCCTTTATGTAAAAAGCGAATAAGCGAGCCTGTTGTCAAAGCTAGAGGCAACTGGTCTCGAGTGAGCACAAAGGAAATCGCACTGTGTTTACCTTGTATTACAGACAAAATTTTGAGATGTGAAGAAAAATCGTATTGCAGTCTCAAAAAAATTAGCTTCTCTGGGGTCAAGTCTTTCCCTTCTGAGAAAATTTGGAGTAAGTGCATTACTCAGTGCAACTATTCCAGGTTTTAGCATGACCAGTCCCTGACAAAACAGGGACTCTACAGCTGTCCTAGGCAAGATAATGATTACAAGAGATAATCTTCGTGTTCCACAAAGTGAGGGAGAAATGCTTTCTCTCTCCCTCCCACGGTAGTCAGAGTATTTCATAGCTATCCAGATGCATTATGAGAACTTTACGTCTTTCTTTAAAACAAATGGTGGAAAGCATTGTCAGAGAAAGCACAGATGGATTGTATTTCTCCCCACCATATATCACTATGGTTAGATGGAGATTAAATTTCTCTTTTGTATTTAGGCAATCTTGCCTTTATTTTCTTACTAATAGCAGCTGGAGGGGAAACACTATAAATCTGTTTATTAGGTATGCACACCGTGACTACTCTGTACTTTTTATAAGTAGCACTAATTTTGTTGCTGTTTAAATCAAGGGTGGGACTCAGTTAACAATGTCAGGATCTGTTTGATGGTCCTCCCCTCACTCTGCCAGTGATCACATGGCAGAGGCACAGGGTGGGAGGCAAACAAGGTTACAAATACTGGTACTGCTCTACCTTGACTATTTTACTGCCTCTGTGTTTGTGTTCGGTTCTTTACGAACTCCTGAAGATTTACATCCCAATCCATCCAGATCTCTGTGCAAGGCTAAGTTAACCTTGACAAAGCTGTATCCTTCAGTACCAATTTAAAGTTAGAAAAATTGAGTTTCTTCTTACCCACCTTAGTGATTTCTCTTCCAGATCTGCCACATTAAACAGCGAATGCACAGCAAAGTTTCCTCCTGTAGACATTAACAAGAGGAAGATAGACAAAGTAAATCGAACTCAGGCATTGAAAGCCCTTTGGCTTCACAATTGAATGGAGGAACTCAGGTATAGGTGCACTGCCTTCAACAAGGAATTGATCATCTTCTTTCTGTTAAAAGTCGAAACCAAAGTAGTCAGTAAGCTTTCTGTGTTCACTGTCAGGCAGAAAATATATACTCTTATTATAAATAATTAATTATCCACCAGTTGAAGCCATATACCAGCTGCTGATTATTTGAGTTCTATAATTGTTTCAGTTTCTTAACACCTACCAGCCATTAATCTCAAATAACAATAACAATTTAATAACCATTTATTATCAAAGAAATAGATTAATGGCAATTTCACTGTAGCAGCAGAGCTTCAGAAATGCTAAGTTTGGGTGCTTGTTGTCACACCAGCATCTACTTTCCAGCCTAAAGGCAGTGTCACTGCACTGCTCTGAGCCCTGCACTTTCTCTTCAGGGAGGTTCTAAGAAGTGCTGTCACATGGGATGCAAGTGTTTAAAAATTTATGAGCTTGTGCCAAGGGCTTTAAGTTATATTTCTCTGACTGTGTTTGCAGACAATGCTTTGCACTGTAATATGGCAACATCTCTGTCAAGAGCCTCTAGGTGCTGCCACAGCACAAATAAACAGGACGTAGTTCTGCATTTGTTTCATTGTTCAGAACAGACAGAATTCTTTATTTTCAAGTAAACTGGTATTGTAGCAGGTTTTTAAATAGATACTGAGGAGCAGTATTTTTCCTTTGCAATTTTTTGGTCAACAGTTCAATTGCAATTATTTCTCAATAAAACAAACAAACAAAAATTTTCCATGCATTGACATCCCTTCTGAAGTGACAAACAACTAAATGCAGGGTATATGGAAGCATCATGGTATTTTTTAAAATTATAGAGAGCTTAAAAATTAAAAGGTTAACATTTCACTTCAATTTGAAGCTATTTTACTTTGTTTCATAACCTATCCAGTCCTGTACACACAGAGATTTGGTTGTCTCTAATTCTTGCAGGGAATTCTCCCTCTCAGCCCCGCAATTTCAAATTATGATCAGCTACAAGGATTGGAAGCTGATGAAAATCATTTCAGCCTTGAAATGGAGGCAGGTTTAATGCAGCTGTTTAAAAAAACATCTTCTAGTGGTGGGGTTTTTTTTCAGACCAAAGACTTCACAGAAAAAGAAATCTTGCCCACCAGCAGCTCCCAAGGATTTTGCTTCAGTGCCCCCATCCCTCAGCTGGGATAAAGCAGCACAACTTCAGAGAAAGCATCCTGATTTACATCGAGGATTGGGTCTAAAAGCACTGCGCAGGGAGCACAGTGCTACTCAGCATTCAGATGCAGCTGTGTACCAGATCCAGGGGCTCAATAGCCATGCCCATGATCTTTGGTAACATTCGTCCCCATGCTGTCATAGATGAGCACACAGGAAATCTGTAGAAATCATGTTTATATAAACAGCCCCCCCTTCATTTACATATATACCAGTCATAACTATAACTGCAGCAGCAAAGCTTCAGAGATGCTGAGGATAGGTGACTTATGTCATGCCAGCATCCAGCTTTCCATCCTGAAGGCAGTGTCAGCAGGCCCTGCTCTGAGCCCAGCACCTTTCTCTTCCAGAAAGGTGCCCCAGAACAAGCTGGCAGTTTCACATGGGAAAGGCCAGTTGCAGTGACAGCTCCTCACCCAGCACTGTTATTATTTATGATTCATCAGGGAGAGAGGGGTGCCTTGTTTCTAATTTGAATTCATCTGCCTCCTGGTAAAGCTTCTCTCTGTGAGATTTAAGAATCTTTTGAAGCCTGCAGAGAGGATGGATGTAAATTTGGCCTCCAACAGGAATGAACTTCAGCAGCTACTGACATTCCTCCTTGGATGGTGACTTAAATTCTTCCTCTCCACATCAGAGCTCCTGTGTCTGAAGGGATGAGGAGTTTGACAAGTAACTAAGTCCAGGAATTAGTAGTGCAAAGACTGGCAGGACAGAAAACTTATTTCCTGATATGAACTTGTGAGAAGGTTACTTGGTTCCCTTATCACAGAATCACAGAATCACAGAATCACAGAATAACCAGGTTGGAAGAGACCCACCGGATCATCGAGTCCAACCATTCCTACCAAACACTAAACCATATCCCTCAGCACCTCATCCACCCGTGCCTTAAACACCTCCAGGGAAGGTGATTATGTCTAGTAACCACCAAATCGTAGAATCACAGAATGGTTTGGGTTGGAAGGGAGCTTAAAGTTCATCTAGTCCACACACACCACCTCTCCCCCCCCACCCCCCAATAAGCAGGGACATCTTCAATTAGATTGGGTTGCTCAGAGCCTCATCCAACCTGACCTTGAATGTTTCCAGGGATGGGGCACCTACCACCTTTCTGGGTAACCTGTTCCAGTGTTTCACCACTGTCACTGTAAAAAATTTCTTTCTTATATGTAGCCTGAATCTACCTTCTTTTAATTTAAAACCATTACCCATTGTCCTATTGCAACAGACCCTGCTAAAATGTTTGTCTCCATCATTCTTATAGGCCCCCATTAAGTACTGAAAGGTTGGAAGAAAATCTTCCCAGAGCCTTCTCTTCTCCAAGCTGCACAACTCCAATTGTCTCAGCCTTTCCTCATAGGAGAGGTGCTCCTGGCCTCTGATCATCTTCATGGCCCTTCTCTGGGCTCATTCAGATAGGTCCATGTTCTTCTTATGCTGGGGTCCCAAGAGCTGGACACAATACTCCAGAAGGGGTCTCACGAGGGCAGAGTAGAAGGGGAGGGTCACCTCCCTCACCCTGATGGCCACACTTCTTTTGAAGCAGCCCAGGATACCACTGGCCTTCTGGGCAGTGAACACACATTGGCAGCTCATGTCCAGCTTTCACCCACCAGTACTCCAAATCTTTCGCTGCAGGACTGTTCTCAATCACTTCATCCCTCAGACTGCATTGATATCAGGGATTGCTCTGACCAGGGTGCAGGACTTTGTGCTTGGCCTTGTTAAATGTCATGAGGTTCACATGGGCCCACTTCTCAAGGCTGTCCAGGTCCCTCTGGATGGCATCCTGTCCCGCAGGTCAATTGTGCCACTCAGCTTGGTGTCTAGTGTTGTCTTGGTGTCTGTTGTTGCTAATACAAGGAATATGATTATTAGATTAAATCATTCTTACAAGTATACAAAAAAAAATTCTTCTCCCACCTTCCACGCTCAGACTTACAAAAAAAATTAACTTCTGTCTTATCTTTATCAGCCTAACTACAATGAGTTCATGCAGAAGATAAATGCTGTTTTTGTTTAGAATTCCTACTATCAGCTCCCAAAAATGCTGACAAGTCACTAATCCCAAGAAAATGTATGGTAGTTAATTAGAAGTGAAGCATGCAGAAGTCACCCAGTAGATTGAAATCAACAAGATTCACTGAACAAACACTTTATTCCTCACAGCTATGGAGACAGCTTGTTCTCTGACCCTTCCTCCTCTCAGCAGGATGCTGGTATAATGATGAGCAGAAAATAAAACAAATGAGCAAATGAGACTTCATCCCAGAAACAAATAAATAATCTTCCGTAGCTGAGCACTTGGAGATACACATTTCTGCCTTTTTCGGAGCTGTCCTGCTGGCCGGGGGGGGCTTTGCTCATTTTACCTAACCTTAAGTTCAAATTCCCACTAAGCAAAGGGGAACAATGATGCATCCAGAGGCATGATGGAGTGTGCTGCACCACATGGTATGGAGCTCATCAAGTTGCCTGCCAGAGACCCTGTGTGAGCCCTGGGGAAGGAGAAGTCCCTCAAGGGAGTCCATTTCACCAACATTGGGTTAGGATGCCTGGGTGTACTGACACTAGGTATATCAGAGATGGAGTTGGAGCAGTCTCTACATGGTTGCTGCAGCGGTGCCCGTGTGGCCCCACTGCCAGCACAAGGGGTTACCAGCTCTTGCAGACATGGGGAGGCATGCCCTCCTTCTTACTGGTGCTGGGTAGTGCCACAGGGAGTAGGACATTCCCTTCAAAGCAGTTCACAACAGAGGGAGTGGGGGAAAAGGGCCATAAATGAAGTAAATATCTCCAGTTCATTACACCAGAAACCCTCACAAAAAAAAGTGCAAAGCTCCAGTGGCTGAAGTCAGCCTTGAGGAAACCCAATGTCCTCGGTAAGTGTATTGATGGTCAATGAGGCAGAGTTTCATGGACTCTGTTAAAGCACCCCATTTCCTAAGACCGCTGTCTGGAGACAATAGATGAATGTCTCCATGTATGTCCTTGAACACGGATTAGCAAGCATGCAGGACTCGCCCATGGTGAGGGAGGACATAGCAACGTGATCTTGGAGAAATGGGATGTAAGAGTCAACAGCTCCATATGGGACCTCGGGAAGGAAGTGAATGGAAGAAATATCAAGGCTGTTGCCACCTCAGTGCGATGGCCTTGACTATTTTGAGCTATTTGTTCCTTCAGAAGCAAAACTCAGTGGGAACACACAGCCACAGTTGGGACACCTGCAGATGTAGCAGAGAAAAACAGTGAGCAATGGATGGCCAAACAGTGCACCCGTAAAACCTTCATTCTTGAATTTTCTTTACAGGGGGTCCTATCTCCTCTGATGGCCTCACTTAGGCATGTTGTTTGGCTTGGGTTGTTGCAGAGGAAATGGATTTTTAAATCCATTAGCCAAGACTATAAAGTTTTATGCCTTCAAAGCAGCATCTGGTCAGTTCCAACCCATGAGACAAAGTACCACTGAATTGCAGAGACCAGCCCTGCACCCTGGCTGTCTCCTTTTAGTGCTGACATCTTTTTCACACAACGGGCCTAACATGGAAAAAAAACATTATGAGACTCATTTATTCCTTTAATCAAGGTCATCAGAAACAGCAGATGCTGTTAATCACACCTGATGTGCTTTGGAGAAGTAAATTTCAATGCACTGTTTGTATAAAGTGAGGACAGTATTTATTAACTCGGATGAACCACCTCACCCAGCAGAAACTGGATTACTTGAGATGCAGGGAATGGAGAGCTAAGCACTGAAGTAATTGTTTCCCATTGGATATTGCAAGTGGAACTGCACTTCATAATCCTCCCAGCCATAATCAAAAACTTCCCCAGCAAAGTGGTCTTGTATTTCTAATTACAAAGGGAAGAAGGCACGGTTTCCATCATATTTATGTCTAAAATCTTTTCTTCCAGGAAAACTGGTATGATTTCCAGGCACATTAACGATTTAGATTTAAATAATTTTCATCAGAATATTTAGCATCTATCATTTTAGGATGATATAATTTTAAAGTATTTCATTCCAACTTAGTGTATGAGTGTTCTGTAAGGAAAAACATTCCAGTCTTGCTATTCAACTTCAAGTTGATTTTCTTGTTCTTATCCAAAAGAAATAACTAGTGCACATGGGACAAAAAGCATCCTTTGGGTGGAGGAAAGACCTTTTTCAGGTACTGCAGTTTCATCTCTGCACTTTCCTATCATTATTCTATTACTTATGGATCCTTTCTCATCAATAACACTCTCTAGTCTGTATCATAATAGCAGTTTCTTCCCCAAGTGGTTTGTATCCAAATGAAGATAGAATGCACTGGAAAATTCAGAAATGAAGCTTTATTTGTGTGGAGTTTGGGGGCAGTCAAAGTTTTGTTCTATTTAGACACAGATATATCTCTGAGCATAGACATAAAAACATCTCCCCTGACATTTGTAATGTTTTTTTTGTTTGGTGTTATGGAAGACTAACTAAGACACAAACAACAACTTTGTGACCTGGAGTTCTGAGGTCTTCCTCCATCAAAGTGGACAAAAAGGAGTGATGGCAGCTAGAGAATTGAAGAGCAAGACCAGCATATCATTACTGACAAGAAGTATCTGCAGAATACGAGCACCAACAGAATAAAACTGTGCTGCACTGGTGAAAGGAAAAAAAATGTTGAATATAATGCTGTGCAGAGGAAGTTAATATCCATGGTGGTGAGAGATATGTTTAGGCTGACAGCTGAGAAAGACAGTTTTGACAGACATATTAGGTGAATTAAAGTAGGATGATGCAAGTGTATATGTGATTTTTTTAACCTTCCTTTTTCACTTCCACTATCTTCAGCTAAGCATAATCTTCCCTTATATCACGCTTGCAGTCTCGACTCCAGTTAAATAAGGCTTCCACCATGCTCTGGAAACTGGGACAAGTGGGGACTTAGCAAATATTTTCTGAGCTGGGCAGTAAACAGATTTGCATTCCTTCCAAAGACAGGATGGATTTGTATTCAAACTCCTGAAATCTGAATCTTATGACAGACATCTTAATGATTTTTTGAAGACTTGTGTGTTAGCTTGATGACATACAGGATTTCCAGACTGTCTTGGGTTTAACTAAGTGTGCTAACTGTGCTGTATGAATGATCTCTTTTGAAGTCCAAAGCCTTTGGCAGCTCATCTACAAATTTACAGATTATTTAGATACATTTTCCCATAGGAGGCTATAAAGTCCTTGGAGACGGCAATGACTGGATTGAGGAACCTGAACACTAGGAAGGCATGAAACCATGTATGAGACCATGTGAACATCCCTGAATTTGGCTTGAAGTCTTCAGAACCAGACTGATTTTTTAAATTTCTTAAAGCTTGATACTCCTAATGTAGCCATTATTCATGCTAAGAGTGACACTAACATCACCAGAAAAGTTTAATAAAGCTCATTGTAGTATGCATTGCTGATTTGAACTCTGTAACCCAAGAAAATCTTCACAAATAGAAGGACTTACCTTCAGGTATGGGAAAGTCAGAAATCGTGTCCTTCCTCTTGGTCTGAGTGCTGGACTTTCGTCTAATAAGGGATAATATGTATTTATCATGGAGAAATGACAAAACCTGGCTTGCCTCAGTAAGGAGGCAAGATCCCACTTCTACCCTAGGGGCAAATCTAGACATATCTCCCCAAAATGTCTTAATTTTTAAGTAGGACCTCTGAGATTTATGAGGCAGAGGTATGTTCACTGTGACAGGTGCTTGCTACATTCATCATTCTTCATATCCCCAAACATCCACAGGTCTCCCGTGCATGCACTAGTGGTGGATTCCTGCACGTGCTCTTCTTAAATCTGATGGTGCAGAAAGCCTTCCTGAAGCAGGGGATTCTATATATCTCTGGAGAAAGGCAAGGCTGTGGTAGCTCGAAATCTTTACAATTATACCTTCTAGAGGATCTTAAAGTCAAAACCTCCCTGAAATGTAATAATATGTTTTACTTGGACTGAGAACAGAAACAGAAATAGAGCCACATGCCAATTTGGGTAACATTACGCCCACTTAATTGAATTCATTTAGAGACAGAAATATGACAGGATGCTACACAACCAGCTCTGGAGGGCAAAGCTGCTGTGTGCACAGCAGGCAGCAGCACAGGTTTCTTCCTGCCCACCTGCCACTGCCCAGCACTGCTGGCTGCTCAACATTTGCTGAGCTCACCATTGTCGCTCCTTGTTCTGAGCTGAAATCATCTCACATTGAAGCTACAGAGATGTCCTGCTGTCCACATCAACGTCACTGGGATTTCAGCCTGCAGCTTTCCTGTGCTGCCTTCTGCATCTCAAATGGGCTCTTGCCACTCTTCTAGAGTCCCAGTTCCCAAGGTTTATATTTGAGGTGTCTGAAATAAAGTTTTTGTCTGTGTGTTTTCCTGAAGTCATTTATCTAAATTACTAGACATTCTTACAGCCCAGCAGGGCTGGGAAGATGGCTGTAGCCTTTGTGAGATTCCTCATTGCTTAGAGCTAGGAAGGACAGAGCAGCCACCATCTAGTACTTTCCTAGGTATAAGCTATTCCAGCTTCCCCTGCTGAGCTGTTAAAACTCTGCTAAACACTTACAATTCCTTTCATGTCCCTGGGCACAGCCAACTCACAAATATGCAGCACTATGAAAATTAAATTGAATGTAATAGCTAACTAAATGTCACCATGGGCATTTTCTGATTGCACTGTACTAAGAGAGGGACAGCTGCTGCCGTGTGCTGTGTAACCTGTGCTGAATACAGCAATGGCCCTTTGAACAGCCATCAATGTCGGATCTGAAATTTGGCTTTACAAAGCCTAGATGGCATAGATTTCTTTCTGTTTAGGTTAATGTAGGAGTGTATAATCTCCTCCATCTTCATCTTGCTGATCCTGAACACTTCTGTTTGGATGTCGTAAAGGACTCAGTAGATATTTTTTTGAAGTACCACAAGCTTTTATAAGTCAAAGTGATTTCTGCTTTTAGATGCCTGCAATATCTGTAATTTTTCCCCTCCTGTTATGTGGAAGTTGGGTTTTTTTAGTACATGACTTGTTTTCTTGCAGCTATAATATCCAAAAAATCTCTTGTTTTTCTCCATCTGTAATGCATGTACATACAACCTGCAAATAAATTATTATCTGCAAGAGTTCTATACATTGGGCAGAGAACATCTAGGAGGGAACAGAGAAAGAACTTAAAAGAATGAGCAAGTTGTAAGAAATAATGCTTTTCACTTAATCATTTGACTATAATAAATATAGATCAGATTATCTGGACAACTGCCATCTGAATAAAAGGGCCATAAACCTAAAAAGTGACTGGCCTGTTGCAGATTGGTTGCTCAGGACAAAAAACTTTTGAATGATCAAAGTCATACAAAGATCCAATGCAATTCCTATATTTCTGCACTCCAGGAAAAAAAAAAAAAAAGAGGTTTAAAAGCTACATATTGCAGTCCTGATTGATCTTGTCCTTGTGGACACAGAGAACACAAATGGATTTCTAGGTTCTCCTAAGACTGAAGAAGCACTAACTGCAGATGTGGACATCTCCCACATAGAACCTGACTATCTCCTGCCTTCTGCAGGAGGTGAGAGAGTTTGGGGCATCTGGTTTCTTGGTCTCATGGCCACTGCCTCAAAACACCACATTACTTCAACTCCATTACTCCAAGTTCTCCTCTCTGCATCCCTTCATTTTTATTCTAACTCTTCAGGAAAATGGCTTAAGTCAGGGAAATTGGCTAAAATGTTGAGAGCACATCTGAGCCTCTGCAAAAATAAGAAATGGGTGAGAGCAAAGAGGATGGCACTGGGTTACGTTAGAAGCTCCCAGGATAATGTTTAACTAGAAAAACTAAACAATTCTAAACTGGTTTTGCCAGCAAAGGAGATATAGAATCTACCAGAAGAATCCTTGTGCATATCCTTACCAGAGTGTCTTCACCTGTCTTGAGCATTCCTGGGAATTTTCCTTTGGAATTCTCTTGTCTTAGTATCATTACTTCAGGCTTCTCCTGATCATATCACCTCTTTCCAGACCTTGTCCAGCTTCTTTTACCTTGCTTAGATTGAACTGTATATATTCTTTTATTCTTCCAAATTCTGGGCCAGTAAGAGAAAGATTTTGCACATTGCTTCTTCATTCCTTCTTTTCTGCTAGGATTTTTCCATGGCCTTAATGCCATCTCACACAGGCAACCTTAGGAGCCCTGTTGTTTTCCCATACTGCATCTCTCCCACTGTTCTACGGTGCTTTCACTTGAATCACAGATTATCCAGGCTAAGAAACTCTATTTTTTTTGTGTCAGTCTTTCCAACCTAAATCTGGAGATAGAGACCTTGTTAAGAAACAGCTGATTCCACTTTCACTGAACCTACACATTTCAGCTCTTAGGGTTTCTTTCAGTCACGGGCATGGAGACTTGTGGTTCCCACCTAACACTGGTGTGCAAAAAAAACTGTCTGCAAATGAGATATCATAGAAAAACTTTGCTCATTATTTTCTTCCATTTTTGGGACAACTCCACTGGTGGCCATGGCACAAATGCTTTATTACTATATTAGTAGTCTTATACCAATTCTGCGCTTTTAAGTATAAACCTGGATCATGGTATTTATAGATATGAAACTTCCATAAACTCACCAGATCTCATAATTTCAACATACACAGATTTTCCAAAGTGTCACTCTGGGCACCCAGGGTACGTGTAAGGTCTTGTGATGTCTTTTTGTGCAAGTAGCACAAATACTCTGCCAAACAGGATCCCAACATGCAAAATGAAGCTTTATGGCTACGCTGCAGTAGAACAGCACAAGATGCTGCATTTAATTGCCTCTTATTTAAGAAATGGCACAACACAATGAAGTGCTTGTACTCTGGCTGTGACTCCACTCTCTGTGGTTCTTTCCTCAAAACTGGATACCTGAACTCAGAAACCCATTCTAACTTTCTGTCTTTCAGAAAGATTGGCAGCTACCATTTTAGGACAGCACTGCTTTCAGGGGCAAATTTTCGGGTGTCTATGGGTGCACAGGGCACAGAGAATTCCCTGCACACAGTTTCTGTTAAAAAGTTCCATAAAACTGTTGATTGTCTACTCATAGTTGAAAAGATACCTTTCCCCTTTCTCTTAAACACTTTATGTCTTGCTCTGAGGTACATTTTGCATACATGCATCCTTTGCTGAGGTTTCACAAAATTAAAAGCATTTGTCTCCACATGCCAGACAGGTTCCTGCTCTTGCAGGGTGCTCAGCTACCAGGACTGCTGTCCTGGCTTTCTGCATAGGAGACTTTTCCTGTCTGGAAGTCAGATTCTCTTGTCTTGGCCTCCCAGAGCCCTTTTTGACCTGAAGACCAGACAAGTGTCTCTGTGCCTGCGGGCACAGTGAGATTTCCTTTCTGGTGCTGTAACCTCCCTTCCCAGGCATTGGGTGACCAGAGTCATGCACTTGAGTCTACAGCACAAGCAAAGGAAATTCAGACCTGAGACAAACCTGAGTTTAATTAAAACTTATAGTGGCCACAGGAAGCAAACGGTTCTTAGCTTAACCGAGGGACAGGGAAATCAGGGCAGTTTCCCAAGATCACGCTGTAGAAAAGATTAATGAATAATCTTGTAGTTCAGACCTGAGCTCTCATTTCCAGACCATTTTTGCCTCTTAAGTTAAGTAATAGAGCAGCATCAGAACTGCAGTGTAGAATTCTATTAATAACTGCTAGTAAAAAATATGGCACATCTAGCAATAACAGCTGGGGGGAAAATTAATCATTTCGGTTTTAATGTATTTCCTTCTGTACCACAGTGTTTGATATTAATTAAAAGAGACCCCTGAGCAGTGTGGAATAATAAAAAGCTCAGTCAGTCATAGCTGAGAAGATGCTAAAACTTTGTGTGTTAAACTTTCAAGCATGGCTTTTGGTTTGGGTTGAGGGTGTGCTCTGCATTTTGTTGGTCTGGTATTAAAAGTCACATTTCCTGTCAAATCAACTGAGTCACCTGAGGGGGTCTCAAATCCAATCACAGAAAGAGAGATTTCTTCAAGCTTTGCTGTCTTGTTATTTTTTAATTCCCTATCAAATAATTCATATGGAGCTCTACCTATATTATAGTTCACTGATGCAAGTAATTTCAGAGCGTTTTGGCAAAATAAACTTCCACTGGAAAATATTCTTAGTTAATAATGAACATAAAAAAGTCAGAACATTTTATTATCACTATAAATTCTGAGTTAATTTTAGAGTTCAGCTGAAGCAAAAATAATATTATTTGAGGTCCCAGGCCCATCAACAGCCTTGGATGCCAAGTGATAGGGCAGATTGTTGGCTGTGTAAGGCCAGTCCATCAGGGAAATGCAGCATCTCCTCTACCATAACCAACTTTGGACTTGCAACTGATTTGGAGCTGTAGCTCACCCTCAGGGCCTCTAGATGAGCAAACTTTCTGATGGATCATCAACTCACAGGGAGTCTGACTTTCCTCTTCTAATTTGTGATCCAAGCAGAAACAAAAGCTTCTCTAACTTGAACAAACTTGTTCTTCTCTCCATCCTACCCCTCTCACTGCTCAGCATGGTCCCCTTTCACAGATTCAGTGTGTCCAGAAAAGTTCCTAAACATGTGTTTCTTATTAGTGTGCAATTGCTTTGGGAGATCTGTGACTCAGACCTGGCCTGTGCATAAGAAAACAGCACTAACACAATCTCTTGTGATACTCTTGGCAATTTATGCATGTGTGCTCTCCACTGACTTCTGATAACCCTCATCCTCAAGGCAACCTTCATGCAGTTATGGTAATGTAATTCACAGAGGTATCTACTAAGGACCTTCTGCATCAGGGGAATATAGCTCACATCAACAGCTCACATCTGCTTCTTCAAGCTGATCCTTTACAATATCAGCTTTTTAGGAGTTGTAGTTTTCAGAGACATGAGTCTAGGAGAGGAGTTTAAAACCTGTGTCACTATGTCAAACATACAGAGATACAGAGAGAAAAGCTAAAGTGATAACTGAATTCCAGACTTCTGATTTCAAGTGAGGACCAAGCCCATACTTCACACAACTATACTGCCATGATAGAATGAAGCAGAACTTCTAAATCTTAGGATCTTGTCCCCTGGAGGGTTAGGACAAGACCCCTAATTATCGTCTATGATTAACTGAATTACTACAATATAACCATTTTCCATTTCTGCATCATTATTTAGGCACAATTTAAATTCTATACAAAAGAAAATTTCCAGTTTCCATCTAAGTTCCTCCAGAAAAAGTCCCCCAAACATATTAGGCCTCTGAGAAAAAAAACAGAGGTTTTAAACAGATTAGATTAAAAATTAGCTTAAAGCAGAATTTAGTGAACTTTTCTCCAGATGATATCATCAGTAATTAATTCTACTACTTGTCTTTTCTTTTTCCCAAGCAGACCAGCTGTACCAGTCCCTTTCCAAGACAGGTCCTACCCACAAACATGACAGATGAACTAAAAGAAAGGAAGTGGTTTTTCTAGTAATTTGAATTTTGCACACACTATTGTTCATGAAAGTTCAAGTGAACTCAAGAGTGATCATTTAAATCCCAAAGAACAGAAGATGTAGATATAACTAAAAATGAGAACTAATTACACAGCAATATGAAACCCAGTTGTTTATGGACCTGAAATAGCCTGCAGTATAACAGAGAACCACTCCCTGAATTTGGCTTTATTTGGATATACGTACATTTCTGAGATGACAAGGCCAGAAGAGGAGACAGAGGACCCTGGGGAGTTGTGCTTCAGTCGGGAGTGACAGCTTAAGACCAGATGAGACACCCAGGTATGTAGAGATGTCTGTGTTTAAGCACTGCATTGACATTCTTCATATTTTAGTGGATGATCATGAATTACTTTTCTACACTCCTTCACAATCCATGTTTCCACGGCTGAAGACAAAAAAATCCCATTAGATTTTTTTTGTCTTTTTTTTACCTTCACATCACTTGTCACTATCTTCTATGAAAATAATTGAGGAAAGGAATTATAGGGAGGTAAGATGAATTATTTGTTCTTGTATCTCATTTGAGCCCTAGGACTCTTC
Source organism: Phaenicophaeus curvirostris (assembly GCF_032191515.1). Lineage (NCBI taxonomy): Eukaryota > Metazoa > Chordata > Aves > Cuculiformes > Cuculidae > Phaenicophaeus > Phaenicophaeus curvirostris. The sequence goes on along the minus strand of NC_091394.1, from coordinate 84,038,995 downwards.
CAGCAGCCAAATGTGCCCAGCAGTTAAAAAATCAATAGACTCTTGCTGAGGAGTAAGTCTCTTCCCATCTCCTGTGCTGATTTGTTCTATAATCTCTGACAAGACCACTTTCCTCTTTGGCTCCCACTTTGTCTGCTTGTGAAACTGTAAGCAATAATGACCTGAAGAGTGCAAAGGCAATTCTCAGTGCTGGGGAGTGGTCTCCTCTCCACTGAGCGATGTTGTGCACTTCTCCCACCTCCTACCGCTTCCAGCAGATTAGAGAGATTTGCCTCCTCCAGTCATCCTATCCTTGCCCACCTTGGTCAGTGCTTTCCCTTGGAGAGACCCATGAGATCTGCAGGGCAGCAAAATGCAACCGAGGAACAAACTCTGGCACGTGTTTTGCAGGAAGAGTCCATTTTCCTTCCAGGCCTCCGTGAAACTGTGAGCTGAACAGGCATTTGCTAGCACAAAACTTGCTACAGAGCTAACCAGGACCTAGGCTTATATTATCATTGTAATTCAGAGCCAAATCTGTGCTTAAGTATATGGGTAACTGCAAGCCTTGCCGGCTTTATAATCACAGTTTTTTCTGAGAACTGTGACAGCTGAGTTAAAAAAATGGGGTCATTTACATGGATCCCTATATGAGATCATAAACCAGGTTTCTTCCAGACTGAATACTGCTTCATAATCTCTAACAGTTAGCACCCATACTGTTTGAGTTGCAAGAGAGTTAATTTGTCACCCTTACGGCTTCCAACAACAGTAGGGTAAGAACAGCAATTTTAATTAAAAGTTTATAAGCAAACATAGCTCACAATTTCTGTGTGACAAATGGTTCTCCTCACCCTGTGGGATTCCTGCTGCTGGTCAGAGCAAATACTTGCCTCTATGAGATTGCACATTTTTGTCAAAACACACACAGAAAAACAGCAGTGAGTCTCATAGCTTTATCTTGAACTTTCTTCACCACCCCTATTGTTTTATCTGTGTAGGGCTTCATTTCACAGATGATTCTGTCTATTGTTAAGGCATCATCTTCACATCATTAGTTTGTAATTGTTTTAAAACAAGGGCTACTTCTTTTCTGCATTCCTGCCTAGTTCAACAGATATATTAACATAAACATAGTGAAAAAACTATGATAAATCTTGGAAGTATTTTCTTTTTAAGTCATTTTACAGCGTTATAACATATAGTGAAATAGAGTGTCCAAAGTTATAACTGTATAAGCTACACTGATAATCAAATAATGTAAGAAAGTATCCAAATAAATACATGTCTAGTTTAAATGCTCTCAGTATGTCTGCTGAGTTTCTGTTATATTTCTTCATGGTTGTTTTTTTGTTTTGGGTTTTTTTTTTCACAGAACCATAGAATGGTCTGTGTTGGAAGGGACCTTAAAGATCATCCAGTTCCATCCCCTTGCTCTGGCAGGGACACCTCCCACCAGACCAGACTGCCCAAGGCCCCATCCAACCTGGCCTTGAACACCTCCAGGGATGGGGCATCCACAGCTTCCCTGGGCAACCTGTGCCAGTGCCTCACCATTTCTTCCTGATGTCTTATCTACATCTTCCCCCTCCCCCTTTAATTTAAAGCCATTTTTCTCTTACTAATATCCATTTCTGATTCTTCTCTTTCCATGCAGCCTCTGAGCTGGACTATTGTCTCTTCTTACTGCGTGGCTACCTAAACCATATTTTCAGCAGGCAGTTGTTATAATTGCTGATGTAAATTATTTCCATAAACTGAAAGAAAGGTTTGGAGTGATTTTCCTCATATCAGCATATTGCAGTAGATCAGGCCAATATCATCTATCCCTCATGTCATACTATTCAAGGCAAATTCATTACCATTGTAACCTTGGATGCTGGGGATCAAAGTAAGTTTACTTATAGATTGATAGAATTAATTGTGTGACTGCTTAAAGTTGTTAAAATTCTAACTTGCTTTTAGCTTAGCGTGAGTGCAGACAACAGATGAAACCTTGGCACGGATAAGATGAGAGGATGAGCTTAAGTTAAACTTTTACTGAGTTACACAAAAGAATGTCCCAGAGCTGGCTTAGGCCAGAAGATAACAAAGCTACAACCAATTGCAGACTCTGAAGATATGAAAGAAGACAGCTTGCCCAGGGGCCGGGAAGGAGTTCAGTGGGGTGTGAGGAGACCCAAGATCCTGAAACACCATTGGACCCACTGCTGCATGAACAATGTGTGAAGAATGCAGGATCTTAGATTGTAAGGGTATAATTTCCATGGGTTTCTTCCTTCAGAGTCCCTCATGGGAGGGTCCCAGCTCAAGCTGAAATACTCTGACTCTGTGGTAGAACCTAGGGTCTGAATTCTGCATAACAGAGAGAAACTCAATGGAGTGAGAAAGTCAGTGTGTGTGTGAAAAAGAGAGTTAAGAAGGGACACCTGTCGGATCACTGGAACCACCTACCGCCTATGGACATTCGGCTTGCAAGTGAAGTCTCAGGTGGTTTGAGTGTGACTATCAGCGTGTTGTGTGTGTGCTCTGGTGAGATTTCTCCTGTAGCAGTAGATCAGCACAGATGAATTATATTTAGTACAGTTTTCTGCATATATATGCAGGAAAAATATTGACTTCTTTATAAAGCCCTCTGATTCTGTGCAGATATGTGACCTGGTGGGATCTGTAGGAATCTTTCTTATAAGAACAACTTGCAAGAAGGCTTTTATTGCAGGGTAGAGCATTGTGTTTTGCTGCGTTCCAATGACATTAAATAATTATTCTAATTGCTAACAACCAGGAAAATGTGAAAGATACCAGTTAACAAAGCTTGTTCACGTTCTGAAAGTTGAAAGAATGGCTTTGGAAACCACTGTATATAATTCTAGACTCAACCAGGATGAAGAAACAGCGAACAGGGCAGAGAAGGCTTGGGGGAACACAACAGCAGCCTTCCAGAGCTTGAGAGAAGGTAACTGGGAGGATGGAGACAGGCTTTGCAGAGGTGCCTGGCAGGAAGATGAGATACAGTGTTAATCAACTGAAATAGGGGAGATTTTGACTGCTAATTCATGAAAACATTCTTCTGACAAGGACAGCCAGCACTGGAACAAGTTACCCAGGAACTTGTTTGTGGTATCTCCTTCCCCGGAGATTTTTGACTAACTAGACAAAGTCCACATCAATCTGGTATGAATTCAGTGCTGACCCTGCATTGGGCAGGGGATTGGACTAGTGACTTCCCAAGATCCTTTCCAGTCTCAATGCCTGAAATTCATGTTGTGTTTTGACTTGCAGTTTTGCACTATAAAAATGCAGGCATGGGACTTGCAGTTTACAGTTTGTAATGAGAGGATGGAACAGGGCTGGCAAGGAAAAAGAAAATTGTTTTCCTTCCTGAAAAGGAAAGTCATTGGCAACCATTTTCATCAAAAACGAAACACTGACATTTTGACCCCTGCTCCAATGACTTCTTATAGAAGCTGGAGTAAGGCCAATGGTAGATACTGCAGAAAGAAGCAACTCCATATATTTTTTATGAAGTATGGATGTTTTCCAGCTCCAGAATCCACCCTGAGCTGCTCACTTCTGTCACCAGGTGCCATGCCCTTCTGCGTAGGCAGGAGTGAAAGATTAGAGATGGAGACACATTTGTCTCCAGTTAGACTGGCCCTTCTCCTGTCCTCTTCTGAGGGCACTCTGCTGGGGTGCAGAAGCTGGAGTTCATGTTCTCCTAATCTCTGATGTCCTCTACGGGTGCTAATCCAGAGAACTATTGAATGAAAGCTCACCATTACTTTTCTTCTAGTGCTTTCTGCATTTTTTTTAATCCAGACTGAAGAGTTTCTTTTTCCTGAGGAAATTACATACATCACTTCACTTTGGACTTTTTACAAATAATGTGTGGTAAATAATTTCCCTACACGTAAACACTTGCCAGAGAGGGCTGTGTGGGCAAAATCCTCAGCCAGCATAAACCTCCAGGTTCCACTGCTTTTCAGAGAACTGTAAGGCAGCTGAAGTCTAGTCTGAACCATGAATCTGGCTATCAGTTTGGTGGCCCACCTGAACCATCCTCCCCCTTGTGCTAAGGGTGTCAATGCCTGACCTCTGTAGTGATAAAGTTCACAGTCAAAAATCACACATGGAGCCCCATTGCATAATGTACCCAGTTGTCTGGAGCCAAACAGTGGGACATCTGTTTTCATCAAGCAACCTTTCATAGTTAGTGGATATATTTGGCTGCCTTGTATTGTATTCAGGTGCAGTGCTCCAAATATATGCAGACAGTAATGCATTTATTTCAATGCACAATTATTTAACTGCAGGCAGCTGTGACATCAAAAAACTGGCATGCACAGTCCTCTGGAGTGCCACGTCTGCATTTATTGAAAGATTCCACATCAATATACACAAGCTAGTGTTTGTATATGTTTGGAGCTTTGCATCTATATGTATACCAAGATATCCCAAAAAAGGAGTTACAGGTTTGTGGCATTTCTCACCCTTTAGTGATTGAAAGGTAAGACCATATGGGCAATCCTTTTCTGTTCCACTTAGAAGGAGAAAGAAATATCACATTTACCCTTCTTGGCACATCAGAATCAGCAAAAAGGAACAAGATACATGTTCCAGAAAATGTTTTCCTATTCTTAGCTCTCAGCATGCATTCAAAGCGGAGAACTTCAGCAGCTCTTGGTACAGCAAAAAAAATCCCAATGTGAGTCTCTCTTGATGGCTGTTAAGGTCCCTTCTTACTTTTCCAAACTATATAAAATTTTCCATTATTTTATTTTCCGATTTGTCTGTTGTTCACGTCTAACAGCCTTGTTGCATAAATTGGTTTTGCCTGAATAACAACAATGAACAAGATTATCATTCTGTTAGAAGATGTTTTCTAAATGGTTTGTTTTATCATCTCTCCCAGTAATTTTTTCATAAGTTTTTCCATTGCCTTTGCCTCCATTTGTACTTTTGATCAGATTACTTCAGTATTTAGCAAACCCTTTATCCTCTTAATTTGTGTGTTATGTTTGACCTTACAAAATCTTAAATTATGTATGATCAGACCCTTTGCCTTCCATAAGTGTTATTTTGGTTGCAGTGTATAACTGCATACGGTTACTGAATGAGTAGCTTTTCTATAAATCCTTGCAGTGAAGCTGTTTCCCTCTGCATCCACATCTTTCTCCTCAAAAGTCTATAAAACCACTATGTTTGCCCTGTTGTCAGTAGTGAGTTCAAAACTTGTTACTTAGACCTAAGAAAATAATATTTTTTCTGATCAGTTCACTGCTAACTTATTAGCTTGTGTTCTTTAAAAAAATCTTAAAAGAATTAAAGTGCAGTTATGCTAATGGCTTAAATACACATTTAATCTTCATGAAATGTGTGGAATCCCGTAATTACCTTAGGAAGCTGGATGAACCTGGGAAAAGAGCAGTAACAGATCAGCCAGTTACCAGATTAATAATATTCCTCTGGATATAGGGAACACTGACATCAATTAACACAGGACCAAAAGAAAGTGAAAAGACAGAATAAGACAATGTCCCGAACTGACAAATGCAAATACGTCACTAATCCTAAAATAATCATGTGGTTTTTACAAAATATTTATTCAAAAGGCCAGCTATTGTGTTCCCGGTCTGTTTCTATTATTCTTGGGAGGATGCACCATTATGTCAGCAATAAGGAAAAAGAGGCATAGTTTCAAGATGCGTCCATGGAAAGAGAGGAAAGCAGCACGATGTTACAAAATGGCCACCACAAACTGCAGCTGTTTGGCACTGCCAGATGTAAAAATCCAACTCCAGAAGAACCCGCCAGGAATAAAAGCCACAAACAAATGTAGTTTTGCCAGTGAGAAAGTCAACAAGTTTCAACTTACACCAACAAAACACTCTGAAAAGATTCTTTCCCTTGCGGTTTGATAAAGCCACAGTGCTATATCTAATTATGTAACGTAAAAATGTTACGGTTCTCTCCTTTTTTGATGAAAGCACTTTGTTTAGGAGTGGAGGATGTGTAGAAGTTGACACACAGATAAGTACAAGGCCCAAGTCTACTGTGAGGGTTGATGAAGGGCTACAGTCCAGAAGTGTACAGAGCCCTCCAGCTCCACGCCTGGTTGAAAGCCACATGGTGCAGAGCCCAGTCCTGATGAAGGCTGCGTGTGCCCTTGAATAACCCACCTCACAACGTCTAGACAAACTGCTAGATCATTCCAAGGCACTTGTTAAAATATGTTCTAATAACCGAGAACCTCAAAGTGCTGCTGTCCCTCGTTTCTTATTTATTCTTGTTTGCAACTTCTCTTTGCTCTTGTTTTAATTTCAAAGCAATTTTGTGCTGAATCTGTATGGATGTGCAGGGTGGTGTAAAACAGATAAATGTGAGATGAGAGCTAGAAGTGCCAAACACTTCCTGCTGCTCTCTGAGTCTCAGCATAGATGGGTGCTTAGCTTAAAAACTGTTGCTGAATTCTTAATAGTTTTTCTTCACTGTGCCAAACTGTCCTTTACACTAACTGGCTGACAGCAAAGTGGTATTCACCCTCTAACTAACTTAAGCTAGTAGATATGCAGCATTTTGGAGTTACTGTATCTCAAGATGCTGTCACATCCTTTGTTCTAGTAATAAAGATCCTGTTGAACCATAGAGTCAGTCAAATTTTGCATTTTTAAAGCTAAATGGAAGGGGGGAAAGTACAAAAATAGTAGAACTGAAAGATGGCATTGTACGTAGAATATAATGTAAATGCAGGTTTGGGTCAGGAATTCTTTTTCTCAACCAAGCACAGAGGGCAAAAAGCCATTGCTCACTCCATGCGTCACAGGTTACAGTCGGAAATCATCATTAGCAGATTGACAGGTGGAGGTGGAACTGTATTCAATGTTTCTGTATGGTATTGGTTAATGGAAAAAGCCCACAGATCCAGTCTTGTGGAACTGAGTCACACAGCGCCACAGACCAGAAAAGCACACAGCTTCGGGGCTGATTGGTTCCACCTTGCCCAAGTACAGTGGAAGTGCTCCACTCTAGTGTCTTTACCCTGAGGGAGTGCTCCGTGGATTAACTGCATATAGCTCCATCCATTCACAGATTGTCAGCCTAAATGAGGTCGATGCTATATATGCATCAAGGATAACAGCTACCTACAATCAATAAGTGATTTTTTAATATGAAAATTTGACATCTGTCCACTCTAATGGAGAAACTTAGACTTGCACATAACTTAAAACCTCCTTCGAATAACAGAAAGAATCTCAAGAATATTCTCTGATCAGAAAGACAGAATCTTTTTTTTTAATTTACTTGTCAAGGTGTTGTAGCCCAAACTTAGAAATATATGCAAGAAACGAGGCATTAATTTTTTTTTTTTTCATTTTTTAAGGGTAAAAGCAGTTTCAGTCAGAATCAGATCAAGGACAGACAGATTTTTTGGTGTGTAGAGAACTCTACTGGCAGGCAGGAATCCCAATCCATCCCAGGCATCCCACCTCTGCTGCCTATCACCATTCACACTCTCTGAGAATATATGACCCCTCCGATCTTCTGGAATAGCTACTTGCATAATTGCTCCCCACAGGTTTTGTCAAAACTCCAATTACAATTTGCAGACTGGGTTTTCATAACTGACTTCTGAACTGGCTGACAGAGTTTTCACATGCTGAATATACACCAGCAGGTCTGATCCGAGATGGGATGCTAGCTGCTCATGGGTTCAGACTTAGTGCTCTGAGCAGAACAGGATACTCCCTTGCTGTGAACATGGGAACCTGAGTACAGCTGAGCTACTTGTACCACACACTGAAGCACAGGGCAGAGATCATCTGGCTAGGGCACAGCAATGTGACTTCAGAAACGGATGTCAAGGAGCTTCATCATTTGGCTTCAGTGACCAAGTGTGGTTCTGAGCTGTGACAAATGGATGTAACAATTCCCTTGGAGATTTCTTTGGCATCTTTTATGTCCAGTTGCATTGCAGCATGTTTTACAGCCTGCACACCTCCTGAAGACCTTGTCTGTTCACCGGTTACTATGTCATAACATATTTACTTCTTGCAGATGATTAGCATGTCTTGAAAGTATTTTTCTGAAGCTGTCTCTTGCACATGCCTCTAAGCTTAATAAAGCTCTGTAGTTTTGTTAAACGTGCATTGCTGCCTGCTTAACTGTGGAAAAACAGAAAGGAAAAACAGAAAGTGTGCTGTGACTTTGCCAAAAGGTTTCATGTAAGTATTAAAAAATCAGCAAGCAACCAACAGATACCCTCATATTCCCAGCTGGAAAGCAGAGTTTTGCATGTAAGTGGTTATATAATACAGTGAATAAATCCATCCTTCCAACGTATTTCATCAGATTAACAAGTTTCAATACACCTCAAGTGACTTACCTGTTTCCTCATGTCAGGAGTTTAAAGAACTGAGCAAAATTAGCACTGAAAACTGCATAAAATATCAGCGGGAAAAAGCCCATGTTCACTGTCCATGAACCACGTGTTTCAGCAGCTGTTCCTTAAAACAGAACTGACGTAATTGAGCCCCGCTATTTCCCTTGTTTTCATTCATCCTGGGCCCAGAGATGGACATCTCTCTCTGTCTAATCTTTTTATTAGGGAGTTTTGGAGTTACTGCTTTATATCTTGTCTCTGCAGAGGGACTTGATCTCAACATATTACACTAGCACTCTTCCAGAAATGCCAATGTGAAGCACAAAAATAAGTTACCAACCACAATATCCATTGTCTTTCATATCTTTCTATGTATCTCCTCTGCCACCAATCCCACACTCATGCATATCTCTGCAATGCTCTGATGTTCTTTCAGACACTCTTTCTCCCTAAAGAAATGTCAACACATCATAAATATACCACACGGTGTTAGGAAACTGTCCTTTAGTGTATTCAAGTACTTTATCACCTCTACACATGGACAACATTAAGCATCATCCTGAGCCAATAAAAATCTTATGCTAACATACTGTAAGCTGAGGAAATGTCAAGGCAAGACCAAGAAGGCAGTAGAAGAAGCACTAAGAAGCGCTGCTTCTGCACAGAGGGCTTGGAGATGTGGGATATCCTGCCAGCAACGTCAGCACTGCATACACATACAAGAAAGTGCTGTGGACACAGGCAACCAATGCTTTTAAGGTGCCAGAAGAGGTGTGTGCACAGAATTTGATTTAAATTTTCAAAAGTATGGGATAGATGTCAGTATCCAGCAGTGCAGAGAGATGTGCTGGAGTAATATTTCAAGCAGGATATGAAGCAGTGACTGGAGAGATAAGCCAATCCCACATGAGCAACTTTTTGATCACTGAGAGAACAAAGTCTGGACTGTTAATTGGAAAGAGTGGAGTTGTCCTGGCTCCAATAAAGTTGAAAGGGTTGTTTAGCCAAGGCTGCAAGCAGTGATTTGAAGGATTCTGTCCAGGTCTCTACTATGAAGCTTTACGAGCATAGCTGTGCTGGCTGCAAGCGTGGAAAAGTCACACCTAGCAATGCCAGTAAAAGCCCTGATCTGGGCACAGCTGTGCTTGCAGAGAATATTTCAGTTCACTTGACTTGTGTCATTTGGGAGAGGTTTGAGCCAGGCTGGAAGCAAGTCCTGTCAGAGAAGACCCAGCTAGGTGCCTCTGCTGACATGGCTGTGGTGGGGTGGCTGCCAGCAGAAGCCAGACAGACTTGGGACACCTAAACAGTGCTGAAGTCTCTCAACACGAGGTTATTCAGATTGAAACCAGCTTTCCTTGAGGGGCTAGCTAACCAGCATGGGCTGTGTGGCTCAGATCCTTGTTTGCGGAGAGCTCCTGCTGCAAAAAAATAATGTTCAGAAATAGGATGGCCACTTTGTTCATGTCACCAGTCACAGCCCCTGAAAGGCAAAGCAGCCAGAACTGTAAAAAAACCAGAGGTGTTGAGGAGTCCCTGTAAAAAGAGAGAGGGGAAGAACGAAAGGAGATACCTTCATGGGACAGGGTAACCGAAGCACCTGCAGCTCAGCAGCTCAGGAGATGCCCTCTGGCAGAGACAAGCAAGCAGCCATCTAACAGCCAGCACGGGAGCAACACTGCACTGTTTTTCCCCCATTCCTTTTTGAAGAAACAGGACTCATTTTAAAAGAAAGAGGAGTGGTGGTAAGATTAACTGCCAGGCAGATAATCCAAGAAGGTAAAAAAAAGAAGTGTTATAAATATATGGTTATTGAAGTCTGAAAGCTCAAGCACTTGTTAATTATGTTTAGACTGCTTTGATGCTGTGTGTATAAGACCAATCATCCTGAAATCCACAGCATTGCCACTTATGCAGAAGGCAAGGACAGCAGTGAAAATAAAAGATGAATCCATGTTTATTTTACAGTCTAGTTAAATCAATTTTGAGAAATATATGGGTCTATTTAAAGCTGATTACAGCAAAAATCACTGATCGTTAAATGCAACTATTTACAATGTGCACAAAACTGATGATCAACATTCTCCCATACTTGGAACATATGATTTTTCATATGTTTTAAAAAAATATTACATGTATTTTTTCATATTTTTACATATGTAAACCTTCTTTACACAACATCCTTTATTAATGTGAATGTGATATTGAAGATGTAAAGGTATTAAAGGTATTTTAGCACTACTATATTTAGCAAAGGGCATATACAGTAGTTCTAAACATGTCTGATCTAAGTAGAAAGTATTTTTCTTGTCTATAGAAAATGTCATATTTGGGTAGCAAAGAGCAATACTATATCACCCAAATGCCACAATATTGAATGTATCCAGTCGCACTGCAGTGAGACTACAGTCTGTAGTGCCAACTTGAAAACCTCTTAAAGCTTAGCACTAAAATCTGAGGCCAGGATGAAAACACCATTTCAAATTCCCTAATAAAAATTCAGAAGTCTATCATCCTCTGCCATATGAAAATTCTTACCTTCAGAATCAATCTTACAGCAGTCCCATTCTCACTGTAGACACTGGAGTTCAACCATCCAAATTATAATATTAGGTTTTCTTAATCATATTAATTTTGCCATCCAGTCTTCACCATTTTTATTATTATGATATCTGCATTGCTAAAGAGCCTGTCATTCTAGGTTTTCAACCACATGGATTACATTTTTTTTAAGTTTTCCCTACATGAAGAAACATCTTTTCACTGCTTTCCTTTTTAATGCTGGTTTTCATATGCAGTAAGGATCAACAGCCAGTTTTTTTATTATGGAAGATATACTGGTATGTCTTCAACTTCATTTTAAGGCAAAAGCTTTTGCAAAGACAAAAGCTGCTTTACACTGTAAAGCAATTACAGAGATCTGTGCAATACTTCTAGCACTTTAATTGCGGCATATAGAAGGAGATGTAATATTACTGTCACTGAATAATACTCATCTAGCTTTCTTTGAAGCCAATGGTAGACTACTGTTGCCATCAGTCAGAAACAAATTGGGCCTTGAATACATACCCACTTAAGTAAATTGCTTGTTAGCTTCTCCCATCAAAACTGCAGTTGAACCTACCATTGCCAGGCTGAGATAAAATTCATGTTAATTCAGAGAGGCAATGCAGAAGTGTAATGGTTGCAGAATACGAATTGTTTTGGCTTCTCTGCGTCCATTAGCTGCTCCTACAGAAAGGAAGGCAGAGAAGGTAAAACCAGCTGGCATACAGCTCTGGGTGATACGAACTAAGGGTCTGGTGTAGCCCAGAACTGCCATTGCTGGATGTACACTGAGTTTGCAGGGTCTCATAACAGAAGCTTGCATGTCTTGCTGTGCCCAAAGTTGTCTTGACCTGCCTGGAGCTGTTTTTCAGTTGGTTTTTTTGGTTTCAATTAGTTTCCTTCTGACATGCAATTCAAGTACTCGATCATAAGGTGCAGCTTTCTGAGACTTCTTCAAAAGCCCAGAGATCTGCAAGAGAATCCCAGAAGCATGGGAGCACTTACATACTCTGAGTGCCAAACTGTCTGCTTGTCCTTGTTGTCCTTTCTCAGGCATAACTGAGAAGTGAATAGTGTTTCTAATAGATTTTATTCCTGGAGAATACAATATGTCCTTTCGTTGGAACATTTACCAAATTGAATAGAAAATTTGTGCATTTCATGAACCTCTTAAGAAGCTCTGCATCGAATAAAAGGTTAATAAGTCAGCTTCTCCTCTGTCTGGAGACATTAGTTTTTATGGCTAAATGTTAAATTTTACAGTTACATACATTTTATATGCACTGAATTTTATTGCCGAGACAGTTCTGCATTTATGAATCATCCTCAGATCCTTTAGCTATTTTAATCTAGGAATGAAAGTTTAAAAGTTGCATGATGCTAATGTTTGGGGTTTAAAAAAAAATAAAATAAAGCCATTTACAAAGCCTAAATCCAAGGCATGGCTAAAATTCTCATTTTTCAGAAAAGAATGCTTAAGCTAATGAATACCTGAAATGACACATATCCCAGTGAAATGTTTAGAGAACTAAAAAGAGTACAAAATTATATGTATGAAGAAAACAGGACAAAGAGCCTTTCCTATACACACATACTTCCTCGGCACTTTTTTTATAAAGCAATCTCTTCTCCCTCAAAAAACAAGTGAAACTGCAAACTCTGATATAACCATCACTTTCCCCTACCCCCTCGCTAAAATATTTCTGTAATTTCCAAGCAATGTCATGTGTTCTGCTACCAAATTTTATCAAGAAGCTCATGCAGCTTATCCGTAATGTTGTTGTCAGAACCGTTTATAGAACGTATATTTCATCTGCAGGGTCTACGTCTTGAAACACGGTTTATTATTCTGGGCTCACAGCAATGTTCAGCGCTTAGGATTCAAAAGCTGCTGACAGTTCATTTTCATGTCTCAGTCTCTGCATTTCTATGTTTAAATCCAGTGGAGTCCTGGCAAGCTGACGACTCGAGGAGTGCACCTCCAGCTAGACACAGAGAAAAGGATTTTTATTAGCAGAAGATAACTATCAAACTAAATCACAACATGACTCTCTAAGGACAGATAGATACATTTGGGTGGAAACATAAAAGTAATTGCCATAAAACTCATCAGAAATATAGGCACTTCTCATACCATTTTCAAGTGATACAGCCTTCTTGCTAGCTACAGGGCAGCCAAAATAATCCTCCACTGGAGAAGAAACTATTGGATGTATATTCATGAGCTATCTAAATAATTTGAAAATGAAGTAAAAGATAATTAGGATGAAAGTGAACAATCTGAAAGCTGAAATATGCCATCAAATGCAAGTGTATGAATTAATACAGACCTGATCTTGTAAATTGTTGATCTCTGAACCAAACTCAGCGAGTTACTTAGGAGCACTTTCTAACTATAAACACGTCACACTACCCATCAGGATATGAGTGCAGGCATTTGTGTTCGTGTGGCAATGCACAGAGACAAAGCACCCAGCATCTTGCAGGATTGCACCCTATGTGCTCATTTTATATGCCCTGGAGTGTAAGATTTAACTGCATATACATTCCAAATATAGAATACCTGCAGGCACAGAGACATAGACATGCAGATCCACAAATCTGCTTCTCTGTTGATATAATGGCTATTTTCTAATTTAAATGTTTGTATAGCCACAGTTTTGAGAGAGAGTTTAAGTTTAAATTATACCAGCACACCCATCAAGTCGTACATCCTTTTAAAATGAATTCTTCAACCTTTATGAAGGTGTTGTCCTTGAACAGGTACTTTTCCCATCCTTCTGTATTTTCTTTGATATTTTTTTATTAGCTGTAACTACCACATCTCGCCTGTCATGCAAAGCTGTTAAAAGAGAATTAGATGTCACAGAAAATGCTGGACATTTCCAAGGGATTACTGAATGGCTTTAATTTCTTAGTAAATTCAGGTTGATTCAGGTGCAGCAGGAGTTTGTGCAAGGAAAAAAGTTGCTGTCTACTACGACCAAATCAGAAACTTCAGGGATGAGGTACAAGAATCCTAGAATGGTTAGGGTTGGAAGGGACCTTAAAGATCATCTAGTTCCAACCCCCCTTCCCTGGGCAGGGACATCCCATTAGATCAGGCTGCCCAAGGCCCCATCCAAACTGGCCTTAAAAACCTCCAGGGATGGGGCATCCACAGCTTCCCTCGGCAACCTGTGCCAGTGCCTCACCACTCTCATGGTGAAGAAATTCTTCCTAATGTCTAGTCTAAATCTGCCTCTCTCCAGTTTATACCCATTCTCCTTCATCCTATCACCACAAGAGCTTATCAATAGTCCCTCTCCAGCTTTCTTGTAGGCTCCTTTCAGGTACTGGAAGGTTGCTATAAGGTCTCCTCAGAGCCTTCTCTTCTCCAGGCTGAATAAGCCCAACTCTCTCATCCTGTCCTCATAGACAAGGTGATCCAGCCCTTGGATTGTCTTTGTAGACCTCTGTTGGACCCATTCCAACAGTTCCATATCCTTCTTACACCGAGGACTCCAGAACCGAACACAATGCTCCAGATGAGGTCTCACAAGAGAGGAATAGAAGGGCAGAATCACTTCCCTTGACCTGCTGGCCATGTTTCTTTTGATGCAGCCCAGCACACAGTTGGCCTTCTGGGCTGCGAGCACACATTGCCAGCTCATTTCGAGCTTCTCATTGACCAGCACCCCCAAGTCCTCCTCCGCAGGGCTGCTCTCAATCACATCATCCCCCATCATGTACTGAAAACAGGGATTGCCCTGACCCAGGTGTAGGACCTTGCACTTGGCCTTGTTGAACCTCATGAGGTTCTTACAGACCCACTTCTCCAGCCTGTCCAGGGCCCTCTGGATAACATCCCGTCCTTCCACTGTGGCAAATACACCACTCAGCTTGGTGTCATCTGCAGACTTGCTGAGGGTGCACTCAATCTCACTGTCAATATCATTGATGAAGATATTAAACAGCATCGGTCCCAGTGTGGACCCCTGAGGGACACCACTAGTCACGGATCTCCATTGGGACTTTAAGAGTTAAGAGACATAAAGTATGAATAAATTCCAGCATTCCCAGATGTTTTCTATAAATGTGATTTCATTATAATCCACACCAATTTCCATTTAACCCTATTAAAAGATCAGTAGATCATGATAGATGATCCTGACAATTGTAGCTACCTAATGTTTTCCCATGAAGTCTGTGTTTTCAGTGGCTTATATTTTGCCAAACACAACTACTTAGAGACATTTCCCTTCTTTATCTGGTTATGTTTTGTTTTGATTTTTACGTTTTGGTACAGCCAGTTCAGCTGTTTCTGAGAAGTACAGGGAAAAAGTCAGTAACTTTGCAAGAGCCTGAACTAATATTTTAGATGCTTTTTAAAGCATGCTGTTTATGAATGATGTAGAGAAAAACAACTTAGCAGAATTTCTGCTTTATCCATGAAAAACCTCTTCTTCGGGCGAATTGCAAGATTCTGAGATATATGTATTTTATATTTGTTTATAATATATATTCTACATACATTTTCTATATATGCATTTTAATATATTTATATATAAATACAATATATAAAATATTTGGGTTTATATATACATAAAAATACATTTGCAGACATGGTGATTGGCAGAAGTTAATGGATGTTTGCTGAAAATATCACTGGGTATCCCATCTGCACTGAACATGCTTTGCTCCCCCTGAAACAACTTACAAATACCAAGTACAGCAAGCATAGCATCAGGAAAAGATTCATAAATCTGCATGAACCTTCATCTTTGCTGCAGAAATCACCATTTGACCAGGGAAAATAAGGAGTTAAATTGGAGGCAGAGGAGAAACCTTCTTAGCTCTAAGGAATTTGCTCCTCTGGTTCTCTGCCGCTCCAGTGCAAAGTGCGCTTCCCTGAGCTTCCTAACCCTGATCCCCCTCCTTCTGTCCTGACCTGCTGGGTTTTGCCAGCCCACACCACTCCTCATGGTCCACAGAGGGCCACTGTAGAACTGCCGAAGCCAGCTCCATTATTCCTCTGTTGGAAAGAGTTAACTCCGTACCATATAATCCAACAGAAAATATTCCACGTCATTGCTAAATTGCTAACAACACCCCAAACGCGTTACATGCCTATCTATAAAAATAGGAGTAGAAGCCACCTCAAGAACCATGAACTGAACTCACAGTTCATGATCTACATTATCATCCTATGATTAACACACTGATCTCAGCCCCCTGCCCCCAAGGTGTCCGTCAAACCTTTGCCGGGTGGCTGGTCTGTACAAGTGTTGCCAGTTACTTCTTGAACTCATCTAGTGGAACTCTGGGCTGTGGAACTAAACATCTTTAGATAAGTGGCACTGACTCTCCTTTGTGGATCTACTAAATGGAATTAGAAGTGGTAAAACAATTTAATTAATCTTTAAAAGAGATATAAAAAGTGTTTGAAGACTGCATTGTCTGTAAGACTGAGTATTCCAAGTTAGGAAATATGAAAATTAAGGTTACACCTTATAAATTGTCACGTGGGAAGAAATGTGCTGTACTGATGAGTTCTAACCGTGCCATCACTGTTATCTTGAAATGTCTCCCTGAAAGTGAGTTTGATATGGATGATAGGGACAACAATGGCTATAGCCTTCAGGTTGTAACTTTGTGAAGACATGATAGTTGCCTGAACAGACCACTGCTTTCATAGGTGATAAGGATCACCGGATAGTAGCATATGGCTGCAAGAAGAAAAGAGAAAACTCATTTATCTTAGTTCTTTGGGAACACAGGAGTCCTGTTCCTTCCACAGAATCACAGGATGGTTGAGATTGGAGGGGGCCTCTGGAGGTCACCCAGTCCAACATCTCTGCTTTAGCAGGGCCACCTAGAGCCAGTTGCACAGAACTGTGTCCAGGTGATTTTTTTAATATCTCCAAGGTGGGAGACTGCAGCTTCCCTGGGCAATCTGGGCCACTGCTTGATCAACCTCACAGTGAAGAGATGTTTCTTCATATTCAGAAGGAACGTCCAATGTTTCAGTTTGTGCCCATTGCCTCTGATCCTGTCACTGGACACCACTGAAAAGAACCTGGCTCTGTCCTCTCTACACCTTCCCCTCAGGTAGTTATATATATTGATAAGATCCCCCTGAGCCTTCTTTTCTCCATGGTAAGCAATCGCATCTCTCTCAGCCTTTCATCACAGAAGAGACATTCCAGACCCTTAATCATCTTCACGGCCCTTTATTGGACCCTCCAGTATTTCCATGTTTCTCTTGTACTGGAGAGCCCAGTACACTCCGGGTGTGGCATCACCTATGTTGAGGAGACAGGAAGGATCACCTCCTTGACCTGCTGGCCTGCTGGCACCACTAAGAACATTAATTTTTGAGACTGTATCACATGTACCAAAATCAGGATGTGCAAATCATAGCTCTAACTTTCAAGGGCTAAATAGTCCTGATTTTCCCTAAATTCCATGCTCTTATTTTCACATCCTAACTTTTGAAAGTAGCTTTCTGAAAGTGCAAAGTATTTGCAGGCACAATTAATAAAATATATGTACTGGAAATACAATCCTAGTTTTGTATTTAACTCTTAACAATTCCATAACCCAAAGTCATAAATTGCATGTAAATATTTCATTGCACACATTTAACTGTACTAGAAATGTGCTTTTCTCTGATGTAGATTTATGAAATTGATTGTAAAAAGGGATGCTACTTGACTGCCCTTTCTTTTTTTATGACACAGTATAAAGCATTGTCAGTATTTTAATATCTTGAATATTATTAATGTTTAACTGGAGTGTATAACTTTTTTATTAGAACTTTTCTTTGAATAATTGCTTCAAATTAAATTGAAATTCTTTTTAAATATGACAATGCTATGGACATTTTGATTTCTCAGAATGTTCTTAAAAGGAAAGTTAAGAGCATTCACCAAAATACTGGAAGCATTACTGAAGAAACTTGGTTTTCAAAAGGTCAGTGTTAGCTTCCTCCTACATTTCACATGCAGTAGATCATAGAATCATAGAATAGTTTGGGTTGGAAGGGACCTTAAAGATCACCTAGTTCCATCCCCTTGCCATGAGCAGGGACATCCCACTAGATAGGTACCCAAGGCTCCATCCATCCTGGCCTTAAACACCTCCAGGGATGGGGCAGCCACAACTTCCCTGGGCAACCTGTTCCAGTGCCTCACCACTCTCATGGTGAAAAATTTCTTCCTTATGTCTAACCTAAATCTGGCCCTTAGAAGAGCAGATCCTTACTAGAGAAGATCCTTAATAAAAACAAAAACAAACACCACCACCATCCCCCAGGCAACTACATGATAAATGGATTAAGGACTCGGTGTATTGACTGGTGGAGATTGCATTTATCAACACCAGCAGTGTAGGGGAAATCTTCTCATGCCACAAGTCCTCAAAGGCAAGCTACCTCTGGCCACTACGCGTCAGGCAGATGGAAAGGAAACTGTGCTGGAAAAGGAGCTTTAGCAAATCCTCCGTGGTGTGTTCAGAGCTACTCACAGGGCCCTCACCATGCACTGTGCTGGATTTGCTGCCTGAAAAGCCCTTGCTGCAGCATGTGCTGAACTCCTCAGCATCTCAGTTTGAACTGTCCATAACAGGGAACTCCCAGAGTTTCGGTCTGAGGGTCTGAAATCTGTGAAGCAGCATTAGCAGAGCAGCTTCTTCACCAGCTGCTTCCACGCTAATCAAACCTCTCTTCTGTGCTTGTTCAGGAGAAGTTTTTCATCCTAGCTGACCTCTGTCAAGATCACAAGTACTAAAATAAGCTCATCAATTAGCTTAAATGAGTAAGGTAATTACCAGAATGACTGGATTTAGCATTAATGACTCCATGTAATCTCAACATTTTTCTCACTGCAACTGCTGGCTGTTATTGAGCTTCTCTTAATGGCTCAGATATATTGAAGTTAAAACATCTCCTGATAATGATTCTTCTGAGTAGGAGATGGACAAAATTTAAGTTATAGCATAAACCAGCTACAAGGTCAGTGGGGATGCCAAGGCTCAAGTCAGACTTCATCTACTAGTAAGTCCATCCTCTTCCTTAAATTAACTGAAGCAGCCTGGTAGACCTAATGTGGTTTCACAGCAAACATCAGAGCTCTGCTTACTGCAGGGGCCTGAAGATACCTGAACTACTTCTAAATAAAAAATGCAGGTAGGAGAAGCCATACAGCTGCTTTATAGTGGAGATCTACATGGATTAAGTTTACTCAAGACTGCCCAAAACCAACTCTACTGCAACCAGTTTCCTGTGCCTGACTTCTCTCATTTACAGCTTGAGTTGGATAGTTTTTATACCACACCAGAATATGACCCTGAAGACCAATGTTTACAGGGTATTGTTCCTCTGCTTTCACTTCACCTCTCCATGATACATATGAAGGATTAAGCAGAAGTATCAGTGCGTTGGAGCTCTGGCCCTGAGAGACAATGATGAGGACCTGCTGCTTTGTGACTAGGGAGGGGCTTTACCCAGTCCTCCTCCCTCTGCTTAAAACAACCCCAAGGGAGTCCAGGCCCTCACAAGGTGAAAACATGGCTTTGAAAATGTGTACTTCTGAAATGTTGCATGGTAGTTGTGGGTTTTTGTGGTTTGTTTTGTTTTAAATCACAGAAAGTTCTTAAGAGTTGCAGTGTGTCACATCAATCAGCACACCACACAGGGTCTATATTAAACATCCTACTGACTCCCATAGGAACCATGACATTTCTGATGACAGAAGATAAGAAAATATTCAGAGCATTTTGTTAAACAATTTATATGTTAAGGGGCTGAAAGGTCAGGGAGCAGAAATTGTGTTTTATCTTCCTTGCATATATATTGCTTGATGACTAGATAAAAAAATGTTACAAATACAGATATGAGTGAAAAATATGACTATTCATTGGCAGAGATGGGAAAACAGAGGGTTTTGTTGTACTGTTCACTTTAGTCCCTGCACAACAAATTTAGAGAATGGTTGTTCATTGCTAGAGAACAGAAGAGCTGCTTTTCTTTCTTATGGGTATTTTTTATCTTTTGCATTACCATACCTGCAAAGCTTGTGTAAAATTACTAGTAAAATATCTTGGTCATCTCCAGTGCAAAAATGCATGGAGAGCTAGTTCATCCTTCAATTGCCAATATTAGAAAAGTGCAAATTAGTTACATTTCTATCCTATTGTCTGCTAAAGGTTTGATCTTGTCTTCAAACACTTGCAAGGATGAGTGGTGCCTCAGTAGACCTGGCAAGACTGGTTGGATAATTAGTGCTGAAAAATCTGTAGTTCATATTTCCTATTTCATGGGATAGATGTGTGCTGGCCTTTCTGGAAAAAAAATTCATCAAAGGGAAGGAGAAAGACCAAATCCAGACCTTCTGTGTAGGGACTATGTCTCAGCTGAATTAAGTCAGAATTTTTTAACAGTGAAGCTTCTGATACATTGAATTTAAGAGCAGTTTCCATTTCAGCAAAAAGAAATGAAAGAGGATAAAGAATTTTTAATGCATAGGGCAGGCAACTGGGCACAAGGCATTTCTGGGCTTTTTGCCCAAATCTGCCATTGACTTCTTGATTACAGCTTGGGAGTCTGCTTTATTTTTTAAGGGAAAAAAAATGCAGTAATCAGAATGTTAAGAAAATGGGGAAGTTTGATTCATTGCAGCATGATCTGTAGGGTCATGTTGCAGTCTAGGTTAGGAGAACTTCATTGCATTTTGGACCTTCTCAATATCCATTTTGCCATTTGTCTTTCTTACGTATTGGCTATAATTCTGTGTTTTTCAGTGCAAATGCTCTGTCTGACTGTGTGTGTGCAGTGAAAGCAGCAGTGCAAAACAGAGACATCTGTGATAGCTTTAAATTATATGTCTCATTAAAGAGCACATTCATAAAGGCAAAGTCACTAGGCTTCTCTGAAATGCATGGAAGTCCATGCTGATGTGGTGAAGACAGTTTTAATGCTTCAGCTAGCTTCAAGCCATGATGCAATGTGCATCATGGAATATAGGAATTTTCTACAGGGATGGTGCAAACAGATCATCTACCTCACCCTTCATGGAACACAGGAATGGGGGAGGCAAAAGAGAGGAAGGCAGGGAAGAAGAGGCCAGAAACAAACCCCAGGTATCCTGGGCTCACTGAGGTCGCTCATGGCATCTAGGTACTGGTAACAATAATGGTGGAATTAAGTTACCAAGACTGCCTCTTTCATTTGGTGAGTAAAGCAGATATAAGTGGGTAGACATGTAAAGATTACTAAGTATTCCTGTCCACAAATGAATTTTTCTAGAGACTAACTACATTTTGCACATGGTTTAATTTCTGGAAACAGGACACTTCAGTCCACAGACTATTTCTCTCATTTATAGCATTAATCGTTTCATGAATGGACAATAAAATGTTTGCTTTATGTCCTCCAGCCCTGTTGCTAAGAGTCATATAGAGTAACAAACTGTTCACATAAATTTTCACTTTTTTTCTTAGCTAAAACTCCAACAGGAAGACTAAAAAAAAAAAAAAAGTCTGCTGTGCTGACATTGATAAAGAATTTGAAAAAGCTCCTATGGTTTTCGTTATTCCAGACTGCTAGTTTATAGTCTGGGAACATTATCGCAGCTTCATTTCCACAACAAAAAGGCCCCATTCTTTTCTTAAAGGTTTGACCGTTCATGCTGTCCTTGGTGTTTTGCATCAGAAATACACTTGTGTTGTCAGCCTTTATATTAGCCCTCACTTATCCCGGGTGCCAAAGAAAAGTCTAAGAAAAGGACAAGTGTCTAACAGGTTACTATAGTTTCTTTTGTGCTCTTAAAATTTGCAGACTTCAGGCGTTTAAAAAATGTAATTAACATTTTTGCATATGATAGATTTTAGAATTCAGTGAACTTTTCACTCTTGAATATTAACAATTTCCATTGCCTGTTCTTCAGTAAATTTTGGTCACTGGTTATTTTTAAGCTACAGATTTTTGCTAGGCTGTAATCCTGCTGGGTCATACTAAGCATTTTACAGCCACAGAACAGGAAAAAGCCATTCAAATTTTCAAAGTAAATCCAGCAAAATAGAAAGTATTTTTCCCCCAAAGGTAAAAGAAAAGGATTTCAATTATTGCAGGCTGGTAGGTGGGAGGCACGTTGCTAATATTACATTATTAAGTTCTTTTTTTTCTTTCACTGTCATTTACATAGTCATTTAGTTACAAATAATGAAAATGTATGAATAATCCACTTATGCTATGTCAGCTTGCTGTGTAAAACACAGGCCCATAAGCAAATCAAATATGACCTTGGAAACATTTAAAGGTACAGCAAAATTAATGCAGTTGAGGATGGAGAGATCACAGACCTACAGATCTCACACAGCAGTGTTCTTCCACTAAAGTTCCCCAATTAAATACCAAACCAGACAAATTGTGAATGGAAATTATCATCTTATGGTAACTTGATGTCCTACAAGAAGTGAGTCCAGTGGTTTTAGCGTCATCTACTGGTGTCTGTATCACAAAACTTTATCACACATAGAGTTGTGATATACAGTTGACAGCCTGGTTGGCAAACTCAGCAACACATCCAAGAACTATTTAATTAGCCTCTGGTGGCAGCATTTGCAGGTCAGAATGAGGTAAGCCAACAATGTCAGGAAATCTGCATTGTGTATCTTCCATGGTAATAACCATTACCATGGTAATGGTTCATTCTCCAAGGCTTCCAGGGTAATACCTACCAAAGGTGCTAGTTCATATGGATTTTACACCAACTTGAACAATTAGAACTAGAAAGAGACAAACTCACATCAGTACCACTGAATTTTGTTGACGTGTCTCTTCAAAGATTGGTGCCCAAGAGGAAAAATAATGCTGCAACATAGAATTTGAGAGTAAACACCTCAGCATTTTAATAACTGCAATCACCATTTTTGCTGGAATGCTGTGAACATTATTGCTGTAAGATAAAACCAAGGACAATACTATAAAACAGTACATAAAAAGACAGACACTACTTGTCACATGGCTAATTTCAGGGCTAAAATGCTAGCTACATGTTCCCATTGCACTATTTTAATGTTCCCAGCTGGCTTCTGCAGAGAAGTGCTTTATTTTTCTCACAAAGGAATGAAACTATTACCTCGTCCAACACAATTCAGGGGAAACACAGAGAAAATATCTTCCTTTTACCTTTTTCCTCCCCATCTCCCTGGGCTGGTGAGACCAAAGGAAACTAATTACAGATCGCTAGCATTGATATGAGGTTTTTGGAAATGAATGTAAATAAAACAATGTTGAATCAAAGGGACAAAATAAGGCACAAAATAAGTTTAGTTCAGAAGCTTCACACCATTGCATATATCTGAAGTTCCTCTACTATGTGTGTGCTGGTGTTAGGTGTGAGCACCACAACAGCATTAAAGCATTGATTTGACTGCTAATATCAGAGGTAGAATGAAGAAACAGGACCCCTGCAAATGGCAAGGAGCCTGGAAATAAAGGACAACAAAATGAGGACCCTGGGAGTAAAAAAGCAAGGGGCTTGTAGGTAAATTCAAAGGCAGGGACAGATTATCCAAAGCATTCAAAAGGATTACAGATTAAGACACAACAAAGCAGATGAAATTATTCACATTGGAGGAAGACTTGGTTAGAAAAGGGAAGGTGAAGGTGAGTTTAGTAAATTTTGTTTAGGCAACAGCAAAAGGAAGTTTGGAAACAGGGGCAGAAGTGGAAAAGTATCCTAGCAATGAAGATAAATTGCCATGGATAAGCTTGCTTATATCACAAGGAATGAAACAATTTTATTAAATAACTGTAGATGGAGAATAAGAAATCAAATGTGGCATTAACACTACAAGAGAAGTAGGATGGTAAAATTCTGAATAAACAAACAAGAGAGAAATGAGCATCCTTGGGACAGCTAAGAATGTCTCATCTGAAGGAAGTTTGAGAAGGCACGGTAACATCAAAGAATGGACGATGGAGGAAAAATTTCACAACAGGAAAAAAAATTCTAAGTAACAGAAACTGTTGGGGAGGGTGAGTTAGTCAAAATAGAGACTATAAATATAAAAGAAGGAGGACTGAGAGTGAATATCTGAAGGGTGCCAACAGATAGTGGAAAGGAAGTGGGAAGATCTACCAGAGGAGGTGCTGAAAACAGTGTTTGAAGTAAAAGTAGAATGCAGAAAGCTTAGGCTCACCAAAGGATAAGGTGGAAAGGAAGAAGATGTGGAGAAGCGTCAGTGGACCTGAAAGCCACATTAAGGAGGATCTGAATGAAAAGGAGCCCTCCTGCTGGACTAGGAAAGGATATTGGTGAAGGCGGTCTCAGCACATACTGAAGCTAGACACAGAGAAAGTCTGATAAATGATAGCTGAGTATGAATGTTTGGAAGTCTAACGGGCTGTAGGAAAAGCTCAGGGCAGGAAGTGCAACTGTGATTTCAGGCTGTCTGAAAGAAGCCAGAGAACTGAGGCAGGGCAGCAGGGAGATAGCTGAGTAGTAAGAGAACGCGAGGGGCTGTAGGACTGTGTCAGACATGGAATTGAAAGGTAACATCAAAGAAATCTTATCTTCTAAGGCACAGAAAGCAGGTGGAGGTTGGACTTAATTGAAATACAAACAGAGGAGGTGTTTATCATCAAAGTAGTTTCAATTGTCTCTAATGGGATTTTGCTATTTCATATTGGCAAAGGATTGCACACTTTGAAACTGCCCCTTGCAACTGCAAAATCCAGAAGTCTCAATAGAGTTAGTGCCATATATTCAATAGAGTTAGTGCCATATATTAAACTAATGCTATAGCTGACCTTGTTTCCTGAAGGAGAGACAAGAGATTAACTTATATGGAAGCTTTCTGGCCACTAAGAATACGATACAACTAGACGAAACACTATAAAATCTGTCTCAGTTATGGGGCAATCTAACCATTAGCATTGAGGTGAAAATATTCTGGAGAATCATTAGGGTTGATTAGAAGATTTACAGGCCCTGTGAATTACAGAATAAAACTCTGTGGAGACCCCTGTTTCAGTCTTTCTGAAAAGACAACAGGGACTACCAAGGCCACACTAGCTTTGAGGCTGAAGTATCAAGGCGGACTACTTTTGATTTAGCTCAGTAACTGGAAGATTGACTTACCTGGCATGGTCTAGGAGGAGAACTTGTGCCTAAATAACTTTAGGAAGTCAGAACGGATCTGCCTAGTTTTCTAGTCATTAAATAATCATGGCAAAGGAAGCCAGCTCTCAGTTTCCAAGCTACTTGTGGCTTACCAAACACTTTACATTGCTCAGAAGGGCTGCTAAGACAGGCTCTACTTGCACCTTGGCACCAACTACTTAAGCCCTGGTTTCAAGGTGAGAAGTGACAATGATGGAGTTTGCTGTACTGGTACTTGGGTGCTATACTCATACTGCTGTGAAGGCTACAGTTGTCTTAGAAATTCACTAAGTTTGCTTCAGACACTCCATCACTTCAGTGCCAGCAGAGTACACAGCCACTGTTTGTCACATCCTCATCACATGTGATGAAGTGTTAGCAGTGCTGACAGCATTGAATTAGTTGAGTATAAAATAAGTGGCCGGCCTACAGAAAACCACTGATTAAAGTTATCCTCTCTTAATCTAACATATAAAAGTCATTTTATGTATCCAACATTGAAAACTCCAGGGCACTTTTCCTATAACTTGCAAGAAATACATCCTAACTTCCCTGCAACAGGACAAGATAAAGAAATTGTAAAAAGAGCTTCCTAAATATACTGTTCTCTCTTGCTTATGTAGAATCGTACCAAATAATAAATGATATGAGAATAATAAAAGTCTTTTTTTTTAAAAAAAAGGCCATCTGCCATTGTATGCCTTAGCATAATTGAGTTCGTTTAGTAGGGCAATGACTTCTTTCTTCTAGATCCCTTGCAGGATGATCTTGGTAATGATGTTAAACCAGTAATACATTTTTTAAAACCCTTCAGATTACCTAAACCAAAAGACTCAATGTTATCTGCTTTGAAAATTAATTTTTTATCATTTATTTTGCAACACAAAATCAGCAACTTGTTAGTCAGCTTTCTATTTTAAAATGGCACGGTAGGAGCATGCTTTCAGGTCATTTTTATTTTTTCAAAGATTATGTATTTTTTATGGTTTAAGTACAGAGACTGCCTAACCTAGCTGGGAAGCGGGGTTGACAAAATCTTCAGAGGATCTATGCAAATCTATACATTTATACATCTGATGATTAATAGCATGGGAACGTCTCACAACTCAGATCCACTTGTATTTAATAAGAACCAAGAACTTTGGTAAAACTTCTAGTCAGAAAGAAATCCAGTATTTCTTTCCAGAAAATGCTTGGTTTATCTCGTTTGCACTAGTCTGTCCTAAGGAGAAATACAGAACAATTAGATTTCCTACTCTTATCTCTCATTTAGAAGATAACAGAATTTCTAACTTGCTTTCAAAATCTTCACTCTGAGAAGAGTTAAAGGAGGTAAAAGATGATGATGAAATCTGGCAGATTTGATTTGGCACAGAATGCTTGAAAACCAAAAGCATACATGACTGATGAAAAGTTATAATATCTTTAGATGCATCAGAAATGTAGAGGGAAGAAGATGCATTGCATACAACAACTCACAAACCCATAGTTTTTTCCATGATTCAGAAACCAGTCATCTCTGCTGAAAAATAATCCAGGCACCAGAAACCCAGGACAAATCCAGGTCAGTTTTTAATGACTGGAATTCATTAATAATGGTTGGATGTTTGGTAGAAAAACAGGTGTGGTCCAATTGCAAGTCCTTGCAAGTATATTCTTGCATGGGAAAGGCAGCATGATGTTTGACCACATAGTCAACAGTGTGTAGTGGTGGCTCTTCAGGGGAGCTAAGAACCACACAGCTGAAGCATTTTCATACTAGGGCACCTGTACTGATGGCACATGCTAACTTGCAGTTTTGAAACTTTCACTGTATTTGGTCTATGAATCATCGTAGGATTTCACTCTTCAACTTTCTTATGCTGGCACCTTTAACTAGCAGCTCACTGATGATACTTCATACATGATCACCTTATAAAGGAGAAGAAATAAGCCCAGGGACAACAAATGGAACTCAGGATCTGGTGATTTACATTTAATGTATTTTAAAACTACTAGAATTCTGTTTATGTTTAATGGCACACATTAAAAAAAATAGGATGTACTTATTTTTAGCAACATAATTTTTGTGGGACTTATAAATCTGTACTTTGTTCTTATAATTTCTTTCTTCTTACTAACACTTTCTCTGAACAGACGTGAGCCCCAGACAGACAGACACTGCAATACCCCTAGCAGGCTTTGAGGGCAGAAGGAAGCTGTACCTAGAGCAGTGCAGAGCTGGGCAATAGACCAGGAGTGCATATACCATATGAGTACCATCATCTAATGATTCTGAGGCTGCTGCTTAGTGGATAAATTCAGAATCGTCCCATGGCACGTTGTTCTGTTGACTGTCACAACTGAAACGCTTGTGTCAGGTTAGTTATGCTAACAGAGGCCTCTAGTGGGAGGACAGCAAATGGCAAACAAACACTTTTGCAAGGATAGTTCAAACGGTTTTACACAAAACTGCCTTGTTGTGACAGCTCAGTGCACCCAGCTGGCTAGTGGAGTGGGTTGTTTGGGTTTTATTTATCCTTAGCAGACAGAGGATACCACACACAGAAAGACTGTGGACTACCCACAGTGCTGAGGTTCATCACAGAGAATGGCTGCACAGAAAATGCTGTATAGGCACCGCAGAGATGAGACCAAGGTCATTTATTCTTGAGGAAAGACAATGTAGAGCTAGTAGTGTGCAATGTGGATATCACGACAAGAGATGGGTAAGGTTTGCTGAGCCTTCAGCAGCAGGGCCAGTCAGCATGTGAAGATCCTGAGTGGATTAATACAATCTCACTGTGCTGCTGTACAGCCTCCCATTGACCAAAGAAGTTTTAAAAACAACTTTGTCCTAGTATGCAAGGATTTAAAGCACAAGCTCTGACATTAACCTCTAACATTATCATAATCTTCAACATTAAATAGCTGCCATTTTATTTCAGCTCTACAGGGTTTCCCTAGAACTCCTTTCATCAGGAATGGCTAAAACATTCCTGAGACCCCTGGCACCAGTCTGTCATATATAATATATACTGGGCCTGCTTGTTTACTACGCTGTATCAGTTTTATTTCAGTGTAAAACTAGTATAATAGAGAATAAAGCCTCCAGCCTCCGTGTTTGAATTGCCAGACCTTAGCTTTCGTATAGAAGAAAATAAATCAGTGTATCTGTTACATATATCTTGTCTTTCTTATCTCCAGAGGCAAAATAATTTTGGATAGGTGCCCTAGGGAGCAGAAAAGACCATGTGTTTTCAGCTTTTGTGATATTTTTCCTTCTTGGATCAGAAGATTACACAGTAATCTTGACAATAAAACAAACTTCAAAAAATAATAATCCTCCAATGTTTCAGCTGTATGAAGAAAAGCCTCCTCAGTGAAGACTTTGAAAAGCAACAGGAGGTGATGGAGAGGTTAATTTGGCTGTAATTTTAGTCGCAAGGTGATATGACTTGTGACTGGGAGCAGCACTAAAGAAGAAAATGCACTGAACCTCTTTGGTGAGACTTAAACTCAATCACTAGTACAGGTCCTATCAATAAGCCCACAGCAGTGGTCCATCATTCTAACCATGGCCAGTGAGCAGGTGATGTGACTATTGCACATGGGCAGTCCTCAGCAACATGATCTGGAAGGGTATTGTGTGTTGCTCTGCCCTCTTCTCTCCCTTCTCCACTTCTCTTTGCCCAAACAAGGCCTTTAAAACTGCCTTCATGCCTCCTTCGAGCCCCAAACTCCACAGTATTCTCCTGATTTCTAAAAGGATATGCAAGCATATCTTTAGATATGAAATCGCTTCAACTAATGGTCTTTCCCAAAGGTAAGTTGTATGAAAACAGGTAGATGCTTAGTGGAAACATTAATTCTCTCAATTCTTGTTCATGCTGCAAAATAACATCCTAATTTTGTACACACACACACACATCTAGAGGAGTCTCTCTCTCTCTGAACAAGCATATGCTGATACTTCAATGGTTGTGGTTAAAATGATGAGTGAGCTGGAAGTACAAACTGCTGTCATGAAGAGGGTTCTGGAGCCGAGTATGCATTTTCACAGCTGTTACTTTTTCCATAGCAGGCACAAAATTTACTCTTTGAAAAGACACTTCCTTTTCAAAATTTTTACTGGCTTTGAGAAAAATAACATTTCAAGTTTTCTTTGCACATTGTAAGAAAACACAAACAGGATACAAACAGCATTTAAAAAAATTTCTCTGCCCCTCACCTTTAAAAACCTGCAATTTTCTGTAAAAGGACTCTCCAGCATTTTGTTCCATTA
Organism: Phaenicophaeus curvirostris; assembly: GCF_032191515.1. Classification (NCBI taxonomy): domain Eukaryota; kingdom Metazoa; phylum Chordata; class Aves; order Cuculiformes; family Cuculidae; genus Phaenicophaeus; species Phaenicophaeus curvirostris. Next base: position 84,009,678 of record NC_091394.1, on the reverse strand, counting down.
AATCCCTTCTGTCTCATGTCTTCTCAGTGTTCTGTTTCTTCAATATGTGAAAAAGTATCTTAGCAATATATCATCAAGTCAAGGGCAAAATTTTTCTATGATGTGACATGCTATAACAGTACAATTTTAGGAATCATCTGAGCTGGAGTTAGGTATTACTTTATTTTCAAAGATGATCTTAAAAGGTCTGTTACATTGTTCTAGGAAGAAAAGAAAAAACCCTAAAACTTGAGATACCAAAAAAATACCACAGGAAACAAACTACAGACAAACACATTTTTGTAAAGTTATGCTTAAAAAATATGTTAGAGAAGCCAAAATCAGAAAATCCTCTTCTGTACTTGCATGTTATTCCTGGCAGATGTTCAAATCAAGATCTAGCTGAAAAAAACAGCTAGATTCTTATAGCTGTATCTGCTGTAAGAAGTGTGGTTTTCTACATTGGACAGTTTTCCTCAGCTACATTTTGACTGCCTGTCATGCAGGCATCTTCCTAAAATGTAAGCCTACACCCAGTGCTATCAGTGGTAATGCCTCCCTAAACATTCCAAAGGGACTTCCATGTGATCACCCACAGTGCATTTATCTTCACATTCATTATCTAGATTTTGGCCACTTAGTTCAAATCAGTTGTCCAGGAAACATCTCCAGTCAGTGGATGAAGACAAGTATCTTCACTAGGCAAAGGTACACATATCGAGATGTGTGTTTGGCATCACTAAAAGGATCTGCTCTCTGGATGGACCTGTGTCAGCCCACTAAATGTGAAGCCAGCTAGCTTAGACAATCTCAATCTTTATGTGACTGAAGATTGGTGAGATAAAGCTTACTACAAATGTAATAATGCATTTGAGCTGCTGTAAGTTTTAGATTCACTCCACCTTTGCTTAGGTACACTTCCAAGGTACCTATGGGAGGAGTCATTTGTTTGAGGGACTTTCTACAGAGACTGGAGAATCATAGGCATGTCCTCAGAGGGAGCCATACCACAGGGCTGCACAGAAGAAGGCGAGTCATCTTAAAGTCTATTCAGGCCACCTAAGAGAGACACAGAAGGAGCTAAGGATGAGCTTTTTCCACTTCAAGCAACCTGGACAAGCAGTTAACATTATGTGGGATTAATCTCAGCTTAAATGCCACTGGACTGTAGATTTCCACAGTCCTTTACAGCACTAACTGCAATGTCATTCTTTGCGGTAAGATAAACAACACCTAATACCTGGGCAAATCCATAGTTGTCTGAAATAGTAGCTCTTAGAGAGTTTTTATAGCAGAGCAAACCAGATGTTGACTTTATGGATGTGATAAACTGTTTTAAAAAATTGTAGCACAATAGGATTTCAGCTGTTAGCACAGATTGTGCTAAGTCATCTGTATATGTCCAAGGAGAGAATTTGTCCTTAATGACTACACTTTTGCTTATTTTAAATGGCAGCTTAAAAACATCAGCCAGCATGAGGTATTGAGCCAAGTGGTCTCCTGCTATGTTTATTAGTTTTAGTGCAGAGCCATTTTAGCTTTGTTTTTTTGCCATTCAGATGTCTGTGCATCATATTCCATAGTATTTCTGCTGCAGTAGCGTGGTGCATGGAGATGATAGACACAGAGCTTGTGTGTCAGACAAAAGCTGCAAAAGTCACTGTATTTCTGGCCCTAAGCTTGTCCTGGAAAGTATCAAAGTCAAGTGTCTAAGTGAAGTATCGAAACTAGCACACCGGGAGTCCGGTTAACCCCATAACTTCAAGTTGTTATGGATTAGCATTCTTGTCCACCCCACACATTCTTCTCACCTGTAACACCACTCTCAGGGCTAAGCAGACTCAGCTGAATGCAGAAATACCTTTCTTTTGCCAACCTCCCCTAGTCCAAGTCCTGCTCGGAAGTGCATCTCTTCGATTATTTCTGCTTTATTAAATTTTATTTATTAAACTGCTGGTTTAACTGCTTTTATCTCAGTCCTGTTGGGTCATGGCACAGTAAAGTCAATGCTGCTGCTGAACTAGGCTGGCCTCCTCCATGCAAAGACCCAAGGCTAGATTAGTCCAGTCCTTCAGCCTAACTCTACAAACCTCATTAGTTAATACCAGATACCCCCACTCCTTCTTCTGCTCCTTTTCCTCCTTCCCCTTCTCCTTTGACTGCATCTCCTTATCAAACTGTCCATACAGTCCTGCAGGAAGGGCTCACTATAAGGCACCTCCTGTTCATGCATTCTATTACTAAGGTAAAAACAGGAGTCAGGACTCTACTATATGAGAAAAACATAGGCAAATAATACACAAAGAGATATTATAAACATGGAGACAAGTAATTCACACAAATGAATCAGAGCAAAAACTAATTTTCTCCTTATACACTGAACAGAGATTTATGCTTCTAAATAATATTCTTATAATGTCTGCATTTCATATAAGTTGACTTCAGGGCTCTCCCTAGGTCATCGTGGACATTTTCCCACCACCAGCGATTTTCAAGTGTTTTCCTGCAGTCTGACTTTTTTCATTAGTAAGGTAACAATATGAAAGTAAATTTTTTTTCTGTGACTATTAAACTCAAATTTATAACGGCATGTGGTGTTTAACTGCTGGAAGTTGAACACATTATATAAAGGAAGTTTACTGGAAAGCTCAGAGCTAAGGGGATTCTGTATATTAGTTATGACACCTATGGGAATATTTAGATTTTAAATCAGAACTCAAGACAGCTTCAGTGACATCGCTTTCATCCCAAAAGGATAAAAGGATCACACTACAGGCAACTACTTGTTCCTATATAAGAAAAAAAAATTTTTATCACAAATAATGGGATGACTAGCTTAAATTCTCTTCTGTTCTGAGAGATTGTGTAAGAATTATCCAAAACTTTTTTCTGAGGATACATGAATGCCTCAGAATAAGACGTGAGTGGGTGTGTATACATACATGGCTTTCATCCTTGAAAGAGTAGACTGATAAAGGCAAGGAAAAAAATCTGGGATAGTTGTGCCCTAGTTAGCCTGTTAAATGTTCACAGTAATAGATGTAGTTACTAAATGAAAAAAGAGCTCATGATGAGATTGCTATATATTGGAGTTAGAGATAAGCAGGATTTGTTAGAGTGAAACTAGAATATAGGTAGGGAAGTAGGAGATGATTATATACTAGTATTATTTCCAAATTTCAACCAAAGGCAATTAATCTCTTTCCTGGAATAGAGGGAGCCACTAGATAGGAAAAGTAGTTATTTATTCCATGCTAAACAATTTAGATGGGTTTAGCAGCTTTAGTTTTCCAGTAGCTTGAAGCAGGAATTTAGACCCTGGCATAACACAAGCATGGTCCTACTGATCTGTGTACGGCTTTCTCTGTGAAATTCTGCCTACAGCAGAGCAAGCTGTTAGCCTGAATTTGAAAGGAAATGAGGCTTATTCAATTAAGGTCTCTGTCAATCCTTCCCTAATAACTTTTGAACCAGATGGCCAGTTCAAAAAAAAATCAAACAACAAAGGGACTGAAGTCTTTGCAATCTCAAGTTCCTAAAAGCTTTCAGAAAAGAAGCACATACAAAAAGAAGCAATAATTAAATATTGTATACCCTGTGGAGAAGACAAGCGAGCTCATGTCACCTGTTGTGTTTGGCCTGCCAGGCAGCCCCTAATCAGCGGTACCTCCAGGGAATTAGCATCCCAGTACATGCAGGGAATTAGCATCCTGGCAGCCCAGGCTCAGGCATGTTACATGCTTTCTCTTGCCTGGCCCATGAGAGGAAACTGAGCACGAAGTGGGGGGAAAAAAAAGCCTTAAGGGAAGTGAGTAGGGAATATTTTAAGGAAAGGTAAAGTGCTAGGGGCCATGAGGGAGGCTACTGCTCTTCCATGTGAGGGTATAGGGAGTACGTAGTAACAGAGACACAAATTGATAGGAAATGAGATTTAAGTAGTTCTGTGGCTCATGGGACTTCCTGCTTATTAAACATAATCATCATAATATCATACTCAAGTGTTTTCACTAAACCAAGCTTTTATAAAAAGATCATGAAAAAATATGATTTGTCTATACACACAAATCTATATATGTGTGTATTTAGATCTGATCAACTCTGCTTTATCTTAACATCAGGTATACAAAGATATTTCTGGTGGCAACAAGAAGGGCACTTTCAGAAAAGGGAAGAACAACAGTAAAAAGGTGAAAATTGTCTTTTTCTTTCCTAGCTGTAGGATGAAATTTGGGCTTTCAGTGTTTAGATTTGAAATGACCAATAGCAGGGATTTTTTTACATAATTATTACAGTGAGCATGAAAGCTTTTCTCACAAATTAAAACTGGTTCTAAAATAGCTACAGTATCCCAGAGTCAAGAATTCCTTTATCTTTTGCATCACCTCAGTAGAAGGCAAACTTGAAAAATGTTCCACAATGTAACATATGAGTTTGCAGACCAACAAAGGAAACGAGTACAGCAATGCCATTCTATTTTACTGCATTCCCTTATTATTGTGCACTATATCTTAATTTCTCCTACAGCTTTCATGTCGCTGCTATTTCTATTAGGCAATGTATAATCCATATTAAAATGGATTATCATAGTATCACACAATATAACACTGATCAGTAAAAGATGTCGACAGAAAATGCTGGAAGCCCTGTAGTGAAGAACTACGGGGCAGACAATTTGGAGACAACCTGCATATGTTTTCTTAACAGTGGCTAGCGATTTATTTAATGACATACAGGGTTTATATTATTTCTCAGTCTAAATGTGTGGATAATATCTACATAAATACCAAGATTTTTCCATACCTTACTTAGGCCTTGACCTGTGCCTGATGATAGGTGCCATGGGTGAGTATGGTATTAGATGTTTCAAATTTTCTTTTATTAATTTTATAAATATTGCCTTCTAATTGCACTAGAGGTTCCACTGTAAGCTTTTGCTAGTGGCTAAACTTTGCAGCCTATTAAAACCTAGGGTCAGGCTATGTTCTCATTTCCTTCTCCATCTTGCCCATTTTTGACCTTCTTTAAGGCTAGAAGGTGTAGTCTATTTTAGACTAGGACAACTTCAGCAAGATTTTATCAGGGAGTGTAGTGACAGGACGAAAAGTAATGATTTTAAACTGAAAGAGTGTAGATTTAGATTACATAGAAGGAAGAAATTTTTTTACTGTGAGGGTGGTGAAGCACTGGAACAGGTTGCCCAGAGAAGTTGTAGATGCCCCATCCCTGGAGGTTTTGAAAGCAAGGCTGGATGAGACTTTGAGCTAAATGATCCAGAGGAAGATGTTCCTGCCCATGGTGGGGAGGGCTGGAACTATATAATCTTTAAGGTCCCTTCCAACACAAACCATTCTATGATTTTATGAGAAGATAAACTCCACTGTGTAAGAGTTGGTCAAAGGATCAATTTCCTGTCTCAACATTTTCTCATTTTTAGCCTCAGAACTTGACTGTATAAATCACAAATGCAGGCCTCAGAAAAACGGCCAGAGCTGGTACGGAACGAATGCTTTGTACCTAACTACCTGTACCTGCCTCCTTATCTCAAAAATGTTTTGTACCTGTCTTCAAGCCTCCTTGCTCCCTACCATTGTGAAAGATCCATGAAGCAAGGAGGAAAAGACAGGAAGATTAATGACGGGACTTACCACAGACCCATAGCCAACAGAGCATGTGCGCAAGGTGATGATGACTACTGGCCTTCATCAGGAGACCCCAGGTCGACCACTGCTGCCAGAAGGAGTGCATGCGCAAAGGGAGGAGACCTGAAGACACTCCTCTCTTGGCATGTGTGGCCTGCTAGGTGGAGATTGGCACATCTCCACAGGCAAAGGCGGGTCACAGGTGTATTGACTGGCATAAAAGACAGCTCCAGAGCAGCTGAATTAGGGGGTAACAGAAGACCAAGACAGAAGAACCCTCCACCATGGGATCACCTCCATCAAAGACCGAAACAACGGAACGCCTTCTGGACCAGGACTCCCAGAGACACTGGACATCTGTGGACCCGTGGTGGTAGCTATGAACCCCTTTTCCTTCCCTCTTCTCCCCATCTCTTTCCTTGTTCTCTGTCTCTTTCTATCGTAAGTCGCTTTATGGGCATAATTAATAAAGTGCCAGTTTAGATCGAAATTTGACTCCCTTGACTCTTTGAATTATTTGCACTCTGAAATCATAAATGAAACGAACCATCATGTGTCCGCTTACAGGTGGACTATGACACACTGCAAATTTCATATCCCAAGGATGCAAATAAGACTTATTCCATTTATCTTTCTGGATAGTCGCTGGAGGCATTAAAAACCTTTCTGTTTCCTGACACCCCAGTTCTCCAATAGGCTATTGATGTCTATTCTTCTCTTTTATCACTTGTCTTACAGTATGCCTTGCCTAACTCCCACTCAGATCCAGCCCCTCCTGTCTTTTGATCTCAGTTTGATTGCTTTGCTCCTTTGCTGACTGGATTATCACAATTTATGGGGAGCTGTGGTTGAGAAAGCGATTCAGAACTAGGCCCATCACAGTACAATTTAGGAACAAATCTAATCATGCCCACCACAGTATGTGAGTTTAAAAAAGGTTACAGCTCAGAAAAATTACTAATGCTTTTTTTTTGTTCTGAAATGATAACAAAATAGCTTAAACACATTTTAGCTATCTGTATTTGAGACAGAAATGCTCTTCTTGAATACAGATTATCTGTAAAGATTTAGGAAATAAAATCACAGGTATTAGGAATGTTGAATAGAAAACAATCTGCCTATCATGTTATATTACCCCTTCACAAAATAACCAAGCTTTGCATTAAAAACAGTCGGGGTCTCCTTTTGAGTCTTCCATTTCCTATCCTAGAGTCGTAGTTTTCTGATGTTTGGAAATTTTAATTTCTAGTGTCTCAGTTTTCCTGTGAAAAGTTCAAATGTGTTTGTCCTTGAGTCATTACTGCCAGTTGGCTGAACTAAATCTTCACCTTCTCTGACATTTACCTCTCTTGCCAAAAAAAAGACCCAATCATATCCCTCTCTGATTTTGTTCCGTTAACTCAAAAACAAAAAACCTTTTTATTCTCCTGAGATAAAGAGGTTCCCTCTTCTCCCGACTCTCTCAGTACTCCTCTTTCCCAATACTGCAAGTCAAGTCTGTATTTCTAGAATAGAAGAATGCTAAGACAATATTTATGCCAACAAAATTTATGTAGTACCAGGGCATGTGGGCACAAGTACAGAATCTCCATATTGTCAAAATGCTAACCTGTTCCCTACAGCCCACACCATCCAGCAACTTTCCAGGCAACACTTCGTTCAGGGGACAGAGCAAGTCATGGCCATTCCCAGTAGATGCTTTATGATGAATCCTGGACTTCTCTTTTAGGTGTGGCAGTTGGGAATGGGGAATGCAATTTAAGCTTATGAGCCTTTTATTTACTAATATAGCCACAGAACTTCAAACATTAGTGAGACTTTATTTACATGCTGTCAGTACCTCCACCCGAGATACTTTGATACAGTTGATTGCATTTGCTGTTTTCATGGTCTGATTACATGGATGACATCACATTAACCAATCTTTTGCAGCTGAGGCCCTTAGATGCTGCTGTTGTTCACACTGCCATTTAATTATAGCTGAAGTAATTTCTGATAAGTCATTTGAAAGTTTTTTTTTCAATGATCACCTTTTCAGTTACATCACATCAGAGACTAAGTTTAATATGGTACCATTTCTGACTGGTTCTGTGTCTGTTTGCTGCATGTTCTTGTCAGACACCAGACTCAAAAATATCTAGATTTTACCATTTGTTCTCTGGTTTATACCTGAAGGACAGACAATTCACTTAACTGAACTGCATCTGTGTCTAAATTGAAACCTGAGGGGAGATCTCTGGCAGACTCGTTCCCTTGAGGAAACTTTTTTTCTTTTTTTAACAATCACTCATCAAAAGGGATAGCAAAACTAATTTTTTTCCTCTTTATATCCCCTTTTATAGGGGATACACATTTATAGGCTCTAACATTTAGCAATCTGTTCCACTCAAAACTGCCTTTGACATTTTTCTGAAGATGCAGTTTCTAGTTACTTGTTTCTGAACATACTATGTTTGACAAAGATGATTGCTATTCACTCTGTCTCTGTTGTTCCTATAACATCTAGTTTCATATTCTACATTGGTTTTTCTAATTTCTTTCTTTTCTTTTGTGTAAACCCTTTATAATTACTGTATAGATACTTCAATTGCTTTTTACTGTTTATATCCAATTTCTCAGACAGATGAGAGTCCTTTTCATATCTTTTTTTTCATTACTATAAATACTTTTTTCTAGCTAGCAATTTTTTCCTACTCTTTAACCTATTTCTTTTTTGTTTTGTTTGTGTACTTTCTAATCAAATCTAAAACCAGATGTCTTTTCCACTCCTTATCATTCCTCTCACTTCTCCACTCACATAACAGACTCCCAAAAGGCCAGTATCCCTGGTGCTCAGTCCAGTTATCATAAAGGTTTTCTAGGAGATGGATATCATAAAATCTGTTTTTTCAGAGACAATCCTTGGCTACATCATATTATTATGACTATGTCACAGAATTATAAGAAAGGTAAACTGCAGGAGCCACGGAAGATCACAGAGTCCAACCTTCCTGCCCAAGGCAGGGGTAGCTTCAGGGATATAGAACACAGGGTATAGAAGCAGCAGCAGGAAGGTTCAAAGCCAGAAGTGCAATAGGAATGACCTTGTATTTGAGGTATATGGAGATTAGTGGTTCATCAAGATCCTAGCACATAGATATCAGCTTCTCAGGGACACCCAGATCAGAGACAAAGAACAGTGAGCAAGTGCTGATAATTCAGGGAGGTGAGAGGTTGAATAGAATGGAGAAACTCATCACTCAGATGCCCTAAAGGGTACAAAAAGCATGTGTTAAAAATCAGCACATAGGTCTTAAACTAAGAAGAGACCAGGAGACAAAATGAGGTCTCAATAGCTGGTGGCCCTGTCCTTCAGCAGGACTCTTGGACATACCTAGATTCAAGCACCCTGATGCTTGCAAGCTGGACCGACTACCTAGGTATACGTGTCCTGGTGATTGTCTGAAGGGCTGTGAAACAGCAGAAGTGAAATCAGTATTGTTTTAAAGTAAAGCACCTCCCGGTTCCATTTTCAAGGGGCAGCAAGAACATGGTTGCTCCATGAGGAGAGACCATGCACAGGCAGAGGCTGTGCCCTCACCTCCCATCACCACTGAGCAAGGTGAGCAGGGCCGGGCTGACAGGAACAGAGTCTGGTGACAGCCCAGTGACCTTCAGGTGAATGCAAAGTGATGGGTCAGGTCCATGACCAGCCCAGAAAGTCCCAATAGCAAGTCAGCAAAGGACAGGGCTGGGCAAAGACTGCCCACAGCAAAGCTCAGGCAAAAGTCAGCAGAAAATGGGATTCCAGGACCCCTGGGAAGAGAGTGCGGGTAGCAGTGCTCAGCAGGGAAGTTAAGGCTTATTGACCACTGAGTGCCCTGACATACACAGGATCTTTCACACAGATTTGTTAAAAATTTTGTAACGTTGTCTCCTACACATCCAGTTAATTTTTAAAAATCTCCAAGGCCAAAGATTCACAGACCCTTGGGCAACCTGTTCCAGAGCTAAACCATGACCAGTGTAAAGGTTTTTTTCCCTATATTTAAATCAAAATTTCCCCTGCTGCAGCCCTTAACTGCTGCATCTTATTCTTTCACCGTGCTGGCCCTGTCTTTTTGAAAGCCACATTTAAGCAGAGTAAGACTGTCCTTAGAGCACACAAGAGCCTTTTCTTCTCTAGGCTGAAGCGTTCTTTGCTTTGCCTATCCTATATGGCATATACTCCAGCTCCCTCACTAAGCAGGTTAGTAATCCTTTGCAGTCTGATAACAACTCCCTAGTACAGGGCAGGGCCCAGCCTTACAAAGCGAGATGTGACCTCACCAGTGTTAAGCAGAGGGAAAACAGAGAAGGGAAATGAAGGCTAAATGAGTAGAGGGCACATGGAAAGAGGCGATCCATTTCCTGAGCATCTCTCCCTAGCTTGCCATAATCACCCCTGATCTGTTCCAGGTCATGTCGTTTGCCCACAGGAGAGGACAACCACCGGAGACCCTTCTAGTTCATCAGTCTACAAATGTACATCAGACTACATCTTGGTAACTATTCAAGACAGCCTAACAGCCAACTTGCTTATGGCTCTGGTACATGAAAATCTCTAACATCTTTCAGTTATGTTTCCAGGCACCTTCAGCTTATTCTATATGTAGCTGTAACTTACTTATAACATTTATTGATCATCTATTAATTCCAGATGAAGTATTTATAAATGTACCTTTCACGTAAAGTATGATTCATTCATCTACAGAAATTTATTGTTTAGGGGGCTATATTACATAAAACAGACCTTTATTATTAACAGAATGAAATTACAGCATCCTATAAAAATCATTCATGATTATGAAGACAGAGAAACTATGCTGACATGTTTAATAGTACTAGAAATTGGATAGTATAGCTATTATACTGTATATCTATTACATAGGATTTTATGGCTGAACAGCATTTGGCTCCATTCTTTATTTCATAGCTATTATGATCCACCATGCTGCTCTAACTTCTATCATAATTCTCTACAAATCAAGTAGCCCCCTTAAATGGTCCAATTAATTGTTCTACTTGATGAAAGAAACAAATATAGCCATACCTATATATAACAGTAAAACGTCCAGCAGAAATTTTCAACAGGTAGATTTGCCCTGAAAAACATTTAAATGACGACTTTGAAGTGTAAAGCAACTGCAAACAGGAATTGTGAAATGTAAGAACTCACAAAGGAAAAGTGCCCAGCTAAAAAAAGGTCATTCAGAGTGAGAAAACTGCCTTTCCATTCCTAAAAGTAGAAGATTTTAATACCTGATACTTACCTGATATGAAATACTATATTTCTGCTAACTTATAGTATTTGATTTAATGGCAGGCTGATTTACACCACTGGGCAACCTTGCTCAATATCCATTAATACTACACAGTGTGACTCAGAATCTCTATCCCACATCTTTCCCCAAGACTTTAGCCTTGCCTACAAGAAGGCAGCCTTGCAGCAAGACTATTCGTTATAGTCATGTCACACTGATAGAGATGGTTCATCCATGTTCAATGAGCTGACTTTTACCTTTCCATGAGACATTGTTTCTATGTAGAGAATGGAATTTATTTTGAATGACAGACTTGGGGAAGAACTGAAGCTGCTCTCCTCACTCCCTTTTCAAACACCATGCTTCGGGGGACAACTTGGAGGACACTTAAGAGAAGCCAGATAGGTTGGAATCAATGTAATTCTGAGTATGGAATCAATTTTTTGAAGTGTCGGGATTTGTTTCCAGACATCACTTAATATAATTGCAATAAAGTATAATCCCGATAAAATTGTCCATACTCTTTCAAATTCAGAAGAGTCTTCTGGGGTGCAGCAACAGCACTTGGGAGTAAGGTACAACCTGTACCGTCTTTGAAATGTCACCACTGGAGGAGTGCACCTTTGGGATCCAGACACAGTCACTGACAGTGGTTTTCAAAACAGCAGCTACTTATTGCCACTTCAGTGTCAGAAATGGACAGCAATAGTGGGAATGGCTGTTTGAGCAGCTTCGCTCTGTGCAGAAGTGTTACCAGACTTGTGAAAAACACTGATAGGTACATTCAGCACAGTTAGCCTCTTAGCTGTAGTATAACCAGAGGGAAGAAGGGTACCTTTCTGGTGATCTGTGTGAAGCCCAGTGACATAACAGCTTCTTTGTCTCTGTTGAAATGTGTGGTTATTTTCCTCTAAAAGCTCAGCACTCTGCATTGCTACTGGGAAGTTATGAGGTAGAGACAGCAAGAAATCTTGTGATGAAAATAGGTGCCATTAATTAACAGGTAACCACATGCTTCAGGGCTTACCAGGAAACTGTTAATAACATATTGAGGTCCATCATCGGAAAGATCCTTTTATGATTATTTCCTGCACCATGGCTATCAGTTTCAGCAAATGGTGGAATGCAGAAAAGCATAATTTGGAGCGTCAACAAGTATACACTTGCTAAAGAATCAGATTTGTCATCTTTTACAATTTTAACTCAAGAGACTTATGCCGACCAACACATCACAACTATGTTAATAACAAAGTAGAGGAGATAAGTAAAACAATAGTTTTGATGTAAATATACCTTTTATGTTAACACATGGAAAATAATGATGATATTAATTGACAGCACAAGAGCCTGAGAAATCAGATAAAAGGGCAGGAGATAAAATCAGACAGCCTAACAACAACTGCACCAACAATATATGCTTAACACTCTCATTATGAATTCTAAAATTTTAAAATCCATCTATTTACTACAGTGAGACAAAATCTAGTTTATTTTATCTTCAAGAGATGTACGAGTCTCAGAGCCACAGTTAAAGAAAGCTTCATGATTCCTTAATGATTTTAATAATGTACTCTTAAATGCATGGAAGATTATAATGGGTAAGAAATGGTGAACCTCCTTGTGCATTGTATTTTGGGAATGCTCTCAGACATTACCAATAACAGATAATTTTCATATACATCAGCATTGCACACCTTTCTGGTTCTATGAATCAGATAAAACTAGCCTAACAGCATTTTAGTACTAAACTGTTCCCAGGGCACATATTACATGAATACCACCATGCCGATGGAGATATATAATTTAATTTCCAGAAAGTTTACATTAATGTAAGACTGTTCTCAATTAAAATTCTGTAAAGCACTGGCAATTAAGGTATGTATAAAGTTGGTGGATTTAACTGAAAATCCATTTAAATCAATATTTCTTTTGTATTTCTGATGCTTGTCTCTGGCCTCTTCCTTCCCCACACATCTGTCCCTATGCCCTTTTCCCTGGACTGTCTCCTACTAGTCAGCTTCCTCACCAGTTTCACCCTTCTGATCAACTTGAGAAGTTAAAAATGACCACAAAATTACAAAGACCTTGAAAACTCCAATAAAAACAAGTTTATTTGTACTGATTATGTGGTGCATGATTTGCTGTGTCAGATCCTAACAACATTCCACCTATCCAGTATTAGCAAATGTCAACAGCTGAATTTCCTTTGCAATTTCAGAAATCTAAACTTTTTTTTTTTTGCCTCAGTTATACCTCTTTGTGTTCTTCAAATGAAACAGTGGTAGGGAACACTTTTGACTTGCCATGTAAAGAATTCCTAGCAAACGTAAAACCCTCCTGCCTGGACCGATGTGCAAATGGATGTATTGCGGACAAAAACACAAAGTGGCGAGAATGCAATGTTTTCAGTGATTCATCTCTTTCATGTACTTCCCATGAGATCTGCGCCAGGTGGCCCAGACTGAAAACAGGAAATCTAAAGTATCAGCTAGAGTGCAAATGTTTGTCTTCTGATGTTCAGATCAGAGTACCACACTTATTTTGTGGTGGTAGCTGAATGATAGTTTTAGAAACCTATGGATCACCTGAAGGTAGTCATGGCGTACAATTGAAAACTTCTGTCCATGTGCACTTGCAGTAGGACATATCTTTCCAACACTTCTTGCTCTTCTGTACAGCTGCAGCAGAGCTGAATTGCTGAAAACAGAGGCTGGAATTGTTCATCAGAGAAAGTCCAACATACTGGACAAACTTAGGATTATTTGCCTTGAAATGCCAAAGTTTTTGGAGTGCACAGGTTCTATTCAAATTACAAATGACAGTATTTTTTCTTCTGTTTCACATGATAGAAGCATGCCTGTGACTGTCCTAAATCTCTTCTTGAATGCCTTAAAAAAGCGATTTGACTGGCAAACATGTTGCTAGTAATTTGAAGTGATTGGGCAAAATACCTTTGATGGTAAGGAAGATGGGTGCGTGACTTAAGAGGGGATTCAGATCCCAAATTTCAGAGGAAAACATTTATTAGGAAAAAATGATTACTTCAGTTATTTAAAAGGAATTACAATACATAGTCTTTTCTCCTATGAGAAAGTTATTTACATATGAGGTCCAACACAAAAAAACTGAAGACTAACCTATACAGTTCGGGAACCAAGAGTGGGAGGAGAGAGACAGAGATGTCTATGGAACATGTTGTAACCTGTCACGGCGAGACAAGGCACAGCTTGATCACTTCACGCAGTACAAGTGGACACATGTTCAAGTATAGTTTCTTACCCTCGGTCAGAAAATGCTGGTGTGCAAGAGTGACCAGGGAGTTAACATCAAGGCAATGCGCCAGCCCACCATGCTTTGTCTGTGAAGGAGTTTTTAGCTGGTAACAACATCCCTATGTTTGAGCACCCACTGTATTCGCCAGACCTGGCTCCCTCTTCCCAAAGATCAAGTCAGTGCTCAAAGGAACACATTTTTTGCTGGTAGAACATGTGAAAGCAAAAAACGATGGAGATCCTCAACAGCCTTTCAGAAAATGATCTGAAAAATTGCTCTGAACATTGGCAGTGTCATATGCAGCTGTGTGCCAACTCAAAGGGAACTGTTTTGAAGGTGATCGTACTTGATTTTCACCATTTGTTAAATAAAAAGACTCAGAGGTACAGTTTTGGGTTTTTTTGTGTCAGACCTTGTATGAATGAAATTGTTCTGCACTTGAAAATCATAGTTGTGTTGCCTGATAGATACACTTCACTGAAGCTGGAAATGAAAACAGGCTTTCTGCCTCAGTTTCTTTCTAAATGTCACTGCATAATGTGATCTGCTATATGCCAGCAAGAGTGTACATAATAGGCACAAACTTGCTTTTTTAAGTACCATCTGGAATGCATGTGTCTGAACAAAGCCAGAGGGGAATTCAGCAAATTACTGAGTGCCACAAACAAATCAAACAGTGTGCTTCTTTTCTTGTGGTAGTTCTTCAGAAAAAAAAATGGGGCAGGAAGATGAGCTACGGTGTCTGTCTCAAGTCAGAACATTCAGGGCACTTTCCAATCTAAGTGAAAAGAAAATGGTAAACAAACATTAGTAACAGGGAATATTATTTTTTTTAAAATTGATCTTCATGAGAACCAAAGTGCAGAAGTTTACTGATGAAAAACAGTTGACTTAATAAGAAACATTTGAAGGAGTCATGCAACAATTTAACATATGACTAATAATGAGTAAAGGTCATTTATGTTCTTTAAAACCTTTAGGTCAGTGGATGGAACTCAATGGAGATGAGTTCCAATACCTTGTGTTATGGTTTTCCTCATTTACTGTGCTATAATTGTTTTAATTTTTAGCAGAACAGCTGAAAATTATGCTGCAGTTTAAATATGAACTTGATCATGAAGTGCATTCATCTCCACAGAAAAATTAAACATTTTTGTATCAGGCAATTAACCTTAGTTTTGGACCATGCGAATGAACTGTCTTGACTTTAATTTTGACAGAAAGGGTCATTCTTGTTAGATGAAGCAGAAAAGTATCAAACTAAAAGACCTTGAAAAAAATAAGCCATATTAAATTAGACTGCCACCATTTTAGAATATATTCAAGAATAAATTAGAGGACAAGACTACAGACTGATCTTCACAGTAGTCACGTATTGCCATTAGAAACAGATGTGATAACAATTCAAATCCTTTAGATTTGAACTGAGCCAAATTTAGGCTATAAACTCCCTCTAGGATTTGCATATACTTACTCCTTTGAAGCATGTACTCTTAAAGCCCTATAATAACTAAGTAAGGAAAGTCTGGAAACTAAACTTCGGAAGAACGGCAAAATCTGACTGCAGAGTGTCATCTGGAAAAGACTGGACCTATGCAATAGTTTTGTGCTTTTAATTAGATGGTAGGTATTACCAAAATCTTAACTTTAAGCATTCTAGTTTGGGTTCCAAAAAGGATGTATTTTATGGACAGAATTGCTTGCTCAAACAGTATAAAGCATGAGAAACAAAACAATCTGAGACCCATTTTTTATTATTTTTAAAAAAATAGCAATGATTAAGGACATGGTAGTGACAATTTAAAAAAACAAATATTAATTTCTGCATTCAGTCAAAGGCAAGCTGGTGTAGGTCTTCTAGACAGGCCACCAGCAAACACTGGCCAATACTAGCTAGAAAAGCAATTCTGGTCAAAAGCCATGAATGTTCAGTGTCTGTCAAGACAGAGAAAGAGGATTTCATATTAAAATGGATATAACTAAGATAACTACCCAGCAGGGTGCAAAGCAAGGCTGTGCTATAGACTTTTCAGTAACAATGCGGGTTGGGGTATGAAGAGCTTAGATTTCTGACTCATACAGTTGTGCTTTTACTTTTTCCTTTTCCCCTGGTGAGTGCTTATTTTTCTATAGCCACAAACAATGCACACTTGTTGGTCCATTATCTTGATGGATTTGATGCAAACCAGTACTATTACCACTGTTAATTTAAGTTTCCAATCAGTGGTCCAGTGGCCAATAGCCTAGACACTCCCAGGTTTAATGCCTGGACCACAAACTCATTTTGTAAGGGAACAGCAGATGCAATAATAGTGTTGATACAGCAGATGTTTTCTTGCAGAAAAAAAAACCCACCTTCAAACACTACTACACCTAGCAGAACTCCTTGTGGGGCATACGGAGAACCAGTGTTTGTTCTGAACAAAGATTCAAGCGAGATATTATGAATGAAAATGAATGCTGAGATCTGCAAAACTGAATCTAAGGAAAGTGAATCAGGAGACTGAGCCTGCATGTTACAACGCATTATATGTTGATGTCATCGTCCACTGAGATATATCATCTGAGCGCCATGTATAACAATAATACTTCTTAAACCTTTGGTAGGCAGATTTTCTTAGTATTCTAACATTGTTTCTGTAAACTGATGCCCCATTAAACAAAAACTATTATTTCAAATAGGTTTTTTTTATATAAGGTTTGGTTTTTTTATTTGGGGTCTCTTTGTGCTAAAGACTGTTACTTGTTGATCCAGAATGTTATTTTATGTACTTGTAGCGTCAGACTTCCTAGTCCCTCAGAGAAAAGACCAGAAAAATCCTAGTCCCCAAAACAGCCTCCTACTTTTACCTTTCCATTCCTTAGTCATTGGCTCCTGTTTAAGTCCCAAGTTCTATCCACAGTTCTCTCTCTTTTATATCACAGGTGACTATCATAGATGACCAAATTAGAAGCAAGAAAACCTAAGTCCTGGTGAAACCAAGTTACTCCAAAGAAATAAAAGGCATGCCGCATACTGTAGTTCCCAACACAGCCAGAAAACACTCCTGCAGCATCAGAGACACCTGCAGCATCCCAGACAGTGGGAGTAAGTCGCAGAGCTCAGAAAGCAGACCTGGTATATTAACCTCCCTATGGAAACAGGCTGTAAGAAAGGATGTTTGTGTTAAATGAGAGCCTTTTCATAGAATCATAGAATCTCTGGGTTGGAATAGACCTTTAAGATCATAGAGTCTAACCGTACCTGTTCACTACTAAACCATGTCCCTGAGCACCTCATCTACCAGTCTCTTAAATATTTCCAGGGTGGGTAACTCAACCACCTCCTTCGGCAGACTGTTCCAGTTCCTGATAACCTTTTGAGCGAAGAATTTTTCCTGATGTCTAATCTGAACCTCCCTTGGCACAACTTGAGGCCATTTTCTCACTCTATCTCCTGTGACTTGGGAGAAGAGACCAAAACCCACCTCACTACAACCTCCTTTCAGGTAGTTGTAGACAGTGATAAAGTCCCACATCAGCCTCCTTTTCTCTAGCCTAAACAACTTGTTTGTTTTCACAGAATGAATGAATCACTGAATGATTTTGCTTGGAAAGGACCTTGAAAATCATCCAGTTCCAAACCCCCTGCAATGAGCAGGGACATGTCCCACCAGACCAGGCTGCCCAAGACCCCATCCAATCTGGCCTTGAACACCTCCAGGGACGGGGCAACCACAGCTTCCCTGGACAACCTGTTCCAGTCCTTACCACCTGTTGTGGTGGGGTAAGCCATGACACGTAGAAGCTGTGGGCAAAAGGACATCTTTATTGACTTTACAAGACTTTTTATACCCCTCCTCGAGCTGTGTGTTCAAGCACGATTGGTTTAGCTAGAGAACAACAGTTCATAATGGGATGACTCCATTTCAGCTGTAACTTCCTAACTGGGTGATTCCACCTGCAGCCTGGCAGCCTCCTAATCTTGTTTACTCGGCTCTTCTTGGCACCTTCCAGCTACTCCAAGGATACACAGGCATCTATTCAAGGCCAATGTTAAATTCACACACTCTGACTCCCCAAACTAGCCAAGGTTTCCCACAATCACCTCATTGTGAAGAATTTCTTCCTAACATCCAATCTAAATCTTCCTCCTTCCAACTTAAAGTCATTCCCCCTCATCCTCTCACTACATGCCCTTGTAACAAGTGCCTCCTGAGCTTTCTTACAGCCCCCTTTGGGTACTGTAAGGCCACTACAAGGTCTCCCTGGAGCTTTCTCTTCTCCAGGCTGAACAACCCCAACTCTCTCAGCCTGTCCTCATATGGGAGGTGCTCCAGTCTGCTGATCACATTTATGGCTCTCCTCTGGACCTGTTCCAGCAGCTACATATCCTTCTTATGCTGCAGATTCCAGAACTGGACACAATACTCCCAGTGCGGTCTCAGGAGAGCGGAATAGAGGGGCAGAATCCCCTCCCTCGACCTGCTGGCCACGCTTCTTTTGATGCCACCTGGGCTGCGAGCGTGCACTGCCAGCTCACGCGGAGCTTCTCAGGCATCAGCACCCCCAGTTTAACTAAAAGATCAGAGTCATCTCCCATCTGGCTGGGTGGCAGCACCCTCCGAGACTCGCACCCTCCGAGCCTCGACCGAGCGGCGCCCCGGGAGGGGTCCGACCGCGCGGCTCGGACACGCGGCCGCGCCACTGCCCTGGCAACGCCGCCCCGCCCCGCAGCCCCTCCCGCAGCCCCTCCCGGCGACCGGCGCCGCCGGACTCGGGGCACTGCGCATGCGTATCCCGCCGGCTCGGCCCCGCCCCTCCCGCGCGCCGCCGTCACTCATCCCCGCACCGCCCCCGCGCCCGCCGGGCGCATGCGCGGGAGCGCGCCCCCTGCTGGCGGCGCGCGGGCGCGAGGAGGGGCGGCGCGCGCGGGGTCGATTTAACAGTAAACATCCTGCCGATTTGAACGGCGGGTTTGGGCGGCAGGAAGGGCAGCGGCCGCCATCTTGTTTGTTTGAGTGAGCGGCTCGGCCCGGCTCCGCCACGGGCAGCGGAGCGGCTCCCCAGCGCCAGCCTCCGCCGCACCGGGGTAAGGAGCGGCCCCGCTGCCGCCGCAGCCCGGATCTCGGGGCGCTGCGGAGCCTGCGGCGGGGCGGGCGGGCGGGCGGGCGGGCGGCAGCGCCTGGGCCTCGGCGGAGACGGGGGTGACCCGTGCGGGGCCCTCCCTGCGGCCTCGGGGAGTCAGGGCCGGGGGAGGTGGCAGGGCCCCGGAGGAGCAAGAAGGGCCCGGGGGAGGCGGTAGAGCCCCGGCGGGGCGAGAAGGGCCCGGGGGAGGTGGCAGGGCCCCGGCGGGGCGAGAAGGGCCCGGGGGAGGTGGCAGGGCCCCGGCGGGGCGAGAAGGGCTCGGGGGAGGTGGCAGGGCCCCGGCGGGGCGAGAAGGGCTCGGGGTAGGTGGTAGGGCCCCGGGAGGGCGAGAAGGGCTCGGGGGAGGTGGTAGGGCCCCGGCGGGGCGAGAAGGGCTCCAGGGCGGTGGCGGGGCCCCCGAGGGGATACAGGCAGGGCCCTGTGGAGGATGAGAAATGCCCCGGGGGGTGGCACGGCCTGGAGGGAGGCAAGGCCCCGAGGGAGGTGGCGGGTAGGGTCCGGGGGGAGAGGTGGAGAAGAACCCCGTGGGGTGGCGTGGCTTATGTGGAAAGACCAGGGCCTGGGGGGAGGCGGGGCTCCCGTGGAAAGTGGAAAATGCCCCGCGGGGTGGTAAGGGCTCGCTGGGACGGGCAGGGCCTGGGGGGAGGCAGGGTCTCGGGGGGGCGGGCTGTCAGTGACCGCCACGCGTTCTCTGGGGAGCCAGTCAGGGCCCGAGGAGTCTCCTCCGAGGTGGGAACGGCCTGTAAGTGACCGTCCCGATCTTCCCAGGAGCTGTGGGTCGGGGTCTGGTGGTGGCAGTAAGAGACCTGCTCCGGGCTCGGGCTGGCAGAAGGGACGGCGGGGCTAGGGAGGGGAGAGGAGCAAAGTTCTGTCTTCCTCTGTCTTGCTTCATAATGGAACTTAAATTTTCACTTGGATAAAGCTGACTGCTGAATATTCTCGCAGTCCTCACTAGTAACATATGAACTGCCTTCTGGGCACTAAGACTCTTGATCTGCAAATAAAAGGCTTCTTGAAAACTGCGTGTCCCTAGAAGAATTAAGGTCTTATTCTAGCAGCTCCTATGAGCACTCTGTTATAAGTCTTATTATGGTTTATAGGTTTTTCTTTAGTTGTGAATGAAGGGCTTCTGTTAACTATAAGACAAGGTGTTGTGTTTTTGTCAATAACAAAGGAAATTTGGGGTCACTGTGACTTATTGGCATGGTGTTATTTCTGTAAAAATGGGTTTTCATTGAATTTAGACACGTGGAAGAAAATACTGTACATTTGAAAAAGTTACCATTTAGGCCTGTGTTATGTGAATGGGTACGGTAAACACACGCTTTCATTAATCTCCTCAGTACAATTAATTGTATTAAAAATGAGGAAACATCAAAGTATTAGTAGGGCCAGGCTTGTGTTCTGTTTCGTGAAGGATGATTTTTTGATAGTTGACTTTCTGTTTAATTTGCAGATACAAAGCCCACTGATCGAAAGGTTTAACTAGAGAGGAAGTAAAGGGGAGGGAGGCAGTAAAAGGAGCAAAAAGTTTGAGAGACTACAATAAACTTAAATTAACACACAATTAAATTAGTCCTCTCTCGCTAGCAGGATTGCTGATATCAAGAGATTTCCCACAGAAATGAGAATAGTTGCCTCAGTTAATATGAGTTAACTTCTTTGAATTTAGATGCTAGAAAGTTAGGTTTTTACATTTGGGCTCTTTGTTTGAACAGTGCAGAGGAATAACTGCTGTGAAAGAGGGAGTAATGTAAGGAATTCTACGCACTTGCTCCACTTATGTACATTTAAGGAGCATGTTAATAGCTGGTTTCTGCAAGTGTATTAATTTGACCTGGAATTGGAATTGTACAGAACGGGTTGGGATAATCAAGATAGGCCCTGAAATGAGTTTCTCTTCCACTGGATGAGTGGATATACTGAATGTAGAGGGAAGGGATGAATGCCTGCTGAGGACTAAAGAGAAGAATAGGAGGAAATAGTGTTCAATAATCTGACTCTGTGCAATAATTCTGAGTGATCTGCCTTTTGAATTAGTAACTTTTTTGGGGCACTGGCTGTAGCAATTTGATTGTGTAGGTGAGTAGTGTATTGGAGAATAAAGGATTATCAGGCACTGGCACAAGCGGCCCAGGGAGGTGGTTGAGTTGCCATCCCTGGGGTGTTTAAAAGATGGTTAGATTAAGTGCTTAGGGATATGATTTAGTAGTGGACAGGCACAGTTGGCCTTGATGATCTCGAGGTCTTTTCCAACTTAATACGGTTGGGCTTGATGATCTTGAAGGTCTTTTCCAACCTAGTGATTCTATGATTAATAGTGAATGCAATTCCTGTGAGAGAGTGTTGTGGTTTGATGTATTTTGAGCAATTATAGACCTGGTAGGGCAACCGCAGCTATAGAATTTCAGAAATCATGTTGATGGAAAAGTGAGACCTAGAGAGAAATGGAAAATGCTGTATGTTTGTCAAACTTGTGTCAAGTTGAACTAATTCAATTTCATCTTTTCAATAATTGATTTTGTGGACATACAAAATTGAGGTGACTTGTCACTGGACATTGGTAAAGCTGCAGGTGTCACGAAAAAATATATTAAAACTCAGAAAACTGTGGATTAACCAGAGAATTATAAAGGTAGTTGAAGGAAGAAGATGAAATAGGGTAGTGCTGAAAAGAGGCATTGAGCTCTAAGGAGTTATTAGTGGAGTTTGTGAAGACTGTTGCCGTTATGAATTTTATTTTTTTTTCGGTGGCACCAGGTTTTCAATGTGTTAATGAAATGGCTGGTGAGGCAGCATCAGTGAGGGAAGTTTTAGACATGTAAGGACCATAGTGAAGGATTATGAGTTAAAACTGAGGAACTCTTAAGTACTATCGCAGAGTCAGGGTAACCCTTGTGAACTTCTGAAATGCCCAGCTGGGCCAGCTTGGAGTACTGCAGGTGCATAGGGTGAACTCGCTCTTCCCCAGATCATGCAGGGCTGACTTGGCTTAGCAAAACAAAAGCCAGGACAACATATGAGGAAAATTGTGTAGTACAAACCAGCAGAGAGGAGAATTTGAAGGATAGCCTAAGAACATACGAATTAAAATGACAGACTGATTTTTAAGTTGTAGTGTGGAAAGTGCTGATCAGTGGATGAATGTGGTTCTGGAGTAGCCTTTCAACAAGAACAGACATAAGTGACAATAAAACAAGCTGAAGACTGAACTTAGCATAAAAACTGGTTTGTGTATACATAACCTGACCTGATAGAATAACAGGCAAATGCGTTTAATTGGCTGGAGTGAGCCATAGTCAGATTAAAATACAGTGAATATCGTATATGTTTTCTGCAATATTGTTGTCTACTTAGTTCATCAAGCTTCTTTCTGAATGTCTTGAAGGATGGGATTCAAGCTAGGCGAGGGTGCTTTTCAGTGTTTATATGGTTAGCTATTCTAATATGCAGAAAAACTTTAAGACTTAATAATTGCGAATTTGATGGGCAAGATGAAGTTCACAGGTTATATCTACCCAATTTTCTTGGTGCTTCTTAGGGAGGATCAATTACCAGATACTCAGACAAGAGAATCAAACAGATTGATTCTGGATCAGATGCTGTGGACTATCTGTATTGTGTTAGTTTTACTTTATGCATTCAGTTACTTTGCGTTAGAATCATGGCCTTTTTTTACACTTCTGTAGGAACAAAAATATTAAAACTAAGACTGATTATTGAGCACCAGTTTAGGCAGAGGAACCTGAGGACAGTTGCACAAAGAAGCAGATTCAAAGTTAATTAAAATTAAGTTTAAGATCTTTTAAGATGAGAACATGGAGAGATCTGGATTTGGTCCCATCTAGTCTAATGTGAGTACATATTATTTTTGCTTCACAGAGAGAAAAATGAGTAGGTTCTTTGTACAGAGTTTAAGGTCCTGGTTCATATCCAGTCAATTTCAAAAATTAACAGTTGTATTTTACCTTGCAAGCTTTTAAAGAACCGTCAGCTACCCTTTTTCTTTGGAAGGATTCTTACGGGTTGCTTTTGCAGCCAACAACATGTTTTCTATCTCTGCACTCTGTCATTCCACAAGACTGTTAGATTCTTTAGCATTCGTCCTAGTCTTGAATTATGCCGGAAAATCTTATTTCTCCCTTTATGCCGCTGCATCAGCATACTGTCCTATGAGTTAAAGATCAGCCAGAAAGCCTGAAATAAGGAAAAGGATTATCTGAAAAGAAGGAAAGAAAGAGAAACTCAGAAAAGTGAGAGCAACCATTGGGGCCTACTTTGAGCAATTGTGCTGCTGCTCTAAACAGCAGTAGCTGAACTGCTGCAGCTCAGAACCATAAAGGTGGGATTTGTACCATTGCTGTAACCCAGGCGCTGGCATAGAGCATCTGCTGGAGTTTGGAAATGGCATAGGCTTGTATTGTGACAGGAAGTTAGTGCTTCAGGGAACAGAAGTATTATTTTGTAATAACAGTTCAGATTAAAACACACTTTAAACTATCTGTGGTCTGATTGTCACTCTTTCTGTTAATGTGTTTTGCTATGGCAAAGTTGATTAATGGATGAAGGGAAACAGATCACCTCTGTCAGAAGCTAGTTATTTTGGGTTCTTATTTGCTCCAGAAGTTTTAAGTATCCTTCACATGTAGTATGATCTTCTCATTAGTCTTAGGCAAGTTTTAGGCTTGATCCATGACTCCAATATGGAGCGGTAGTTAAACCTAGGAAACGCCACAAACGCAGGTGACCACTTACTGTTTCTGTGCTTTCCCTGGGTGCAGTGGCTTGCGGCCTCTATTCTTTGATTTAATTGCTAACAAAGCATGTGTTTTGAAAGCCATTGACATATGTTAAGCTCCCCTATGGGGAGTACTGGCTTGTGAGTTCTTAAAAGACAAAGTTAACAATGTGTCTGTTTGGAAAAAAGAATAATTAAAAAAGGTTGCAAAATCATTAGCTTTGGTGTGATCCTGACACCTCAATTTTTGGGGGACCGTTGCTTCCTCCTAGATATCTTAGATTGTTTGTCTTATGCTTACATTACCCTTGCTATCTGGGATTTAAAGTGTTAAGTTGTTTTTGTCTGAGTTGTCCAGAAGTTTCACATTTAACAGCAACTTCTGGTTCAGAGTTAGAGTTAACTGTACATTGTAAGTTTTGTGAAGCCCATGCTACTTATTTTAATGATTGTAAAATACTGTTGAATAATTGTGCCAAACTCCATGAATTAAAGTACATTCTTTTGCAGCTGTTGTTGGGAGTTTTTAGCAGAGTAATAATACAAGTAGTTTTGTTAATGGCATTTTTGTGTTTTCTCCTGTTCCTCATGTTTAGGGGTAATTTACAGGCCTGCTGTTACCAAAGCAGTGTATATTTGTTGTAGTAGCAACTCAAGATACCCAAATGCGATGCTGTGAAGTTATGTCTCTGCCTGTACAAAAATACTGTGAGACCTTTGAAAATGCACAAAGCGTTGAACTGTCTGCTGGTCTTTGAGGCAGTGTAGTGTCTTTCAAAAAACACAGTGCAGGGGAGTAGAATACCTTCTTTTAGATGAATTCTGTTGATCAAGGAGACTTCCAAAATTGTTCCATTGTGCTTCCTAGAAAAGCATGTTCATATCCACCTTTTCTGGAGTGCTCTCCTTAGCCCCCACACAGTTTCAACAAATGAAAAGTTACAATTTTATCAATCTGTAGCTTTGTTATGACTCAAAGCTATCAACTTCACTCCTAAGATTGGTTTTAATCCTTTCTATTTGTTGTGTTAACTCGAGCTGAATCTGAACATGGCCTTTATTTCCTTTAAATCCTCTCTGCTGTGTCTTATTCTTGGTTATGAAGAAAATCAGCCGCTAGTCTGTCATCAGGACAGATAAGCTTGTTAACCAGTTCTGTTGTCCAAACAACTCTGCTCTGTTTAATATAGCTGGAATCAAAAGCTTTCATCACCTTGCGTATCGAATGGTATCTATGAGTGGGTACAAGCGTGGAGTATGGTACCGCTACAAAGATAATTTTCCCTACGCTTTATATTTCTTCAAATCTCAAAAAGTAAAAGAAAACCCTTGAGAAGAAGGAGAAAAAAAATCATTTGCCTTTATTTTCAATCCCTAGTTCTACATTTTTTCATTTGTTATTCAGTTATCAAGAGGCTAGCTTTGCTTCCAGGGAACTAGCAATGCCAATGCTTCTCTTGCCCCTATATTTATTTCCCTAGCAGTCACAATTGTGCTCCTCCTTTTTTATTTTGTATGAAGTCTACCTTATAAATATGCTCTGCCCTACCTGCTTTGAAACTTGTTTCTTTTGCCTACGAGTAAATTGGTATGGTTCAGGAATTGGAAGTAAAAACTGAAACACACCTGTTGCATCTCCTGTTCTTCTCTATCATTCATTATTCACTAGTTACTGACATTGCTGGAGAAAAAGCTGCTTGTGGAGAATCTTGCACCTCTTTAAAACAAAGTTTTTTTTCTCAACTTGTAATTGAACTGAATCACGTGCTTATCTCATGCATGAAATTGGCATGTTGAGATCATAAGACATCGTGTGGTTCTGCTTCCCCGTGGTTTGTTATGTTGATATCTTCTCTAGTATCTACCTTCTTATGGCTGATAAATTGATAAAAGGAAGTATATTTTTCTGGTGATGGAAAAAGGAGAAACTGGATCTGCAGGAAGTTTGGAATAATGCAGTCAATTTTCTTACCATCATTACCAGCACTTGAATAAAAAAAATACAAAGTGTTACTAAGAGGATTATAAAATGTAGAGCATTCTGTTGACAAATTAAATAATTTACTTTTTTAAAGAAAAATATGGTGAAGTGCAAAAAGTTTAGGCCTGTATTTTATAATACTGAATGTTTCATGGCAACAATTTAGAATATGTCCCAGTATAGAATAGTAGTAGCTACTGAGTTAAGAGTAGAAAGAAATGGAAGTGGTAGAAGACTACTGTGGACTGAAAGCTGAGACGTGTTTGCCTTAAAAGAGCTTAGTATCGTTACCATAATATATTCAAGATTTTTTTTTCTTTCTTGCGGGATGGTGAATGTTTCTAAATTATGTAAAAATGTCATTATTTGCTGTTCTTCCTGCTTTATATTTCCTCTGCAATAAATATATGTGTTTCTCTATAGCTGCCACTTATAAGTGTTGGCTTCTTCAATGTTTCATACAAGTAGTTTGACCTTAATGATTGAAAAGCAAACATGTGCTTTGCTTTATGCGGCGAAGGGGGCATTTACAAGGATGTTCCTCATAAAAAAAAAATTCCTAGAAAAATAAATTTGCATTTCTCTTTACAGGTTTGCACTTTGTTTTAGGCATCTGGGACCATGTTTTATGCCCACTTTGTCCTGAGCAAGCGTGGGCCGCTGGCCAAAATCTGGCTGGCGGCCCACTGGGATAAGAAGCTAACCAAAGCCCATGTTTTTGAATGTAATCTGGAGAGCAGCGTGGAGAGTATTATTTCACCAAAGGTATCTGCTTTACGCTGATGTAATGTTATCTTGGAGTGAAAAGAAACTGTGTAGTTAGGTTGTAGTTACTATTTGGGTCACTGAAACAAATAAAATTCATAATATTGCTGTTTAAAAGGGTGAAAAGATCTGTTCAGATGTGAAATGCTCTGTTGACTCTTTGATTCTGAGGAATATTTTCTTGTCAATTTTCTAATGCTGAAGTATCGTGCGATCTAGATAACAAATGCTTTTCTTTGTGTAAGTGGAGGACTTGTATCTTGTTATGCCACATGTCATTTAGAAGCAAATGTTTGGAAGAGAGGAAAGCCCAGGCTTTCTGAAAAGTAACTTTTAAAAGCCTTATGGTGACACACTCTCAGTGCTGCTGTTATTGGGAGCTGTAGAAATAGTATTCAAGATGTTCTTATCTATGCTTATGACCTAAGTTCAAATCATGTTTCTGCTTAGCTACAACAAAATGATCTGGAGTATCATGGTAGCTTGCAATGTTGCTGGTTATGTGAGGATGGTTTTCCGTGTAATAAAGATACTGTGCTGTACTGTGAAGGCCTTGCATTTAAAGCTTTTAGTCTCTGGTTTATCTTTTCTTTTGGTTGCCACAAATAGGACAATGTTTCTACTCTGGATTTTGGAAGAACTTCTAAGTAAAATTTTATAGTAGAATCATAGAACTAGTATTCCAGAACAATGATTTGCTTCAGTGCTAGCTCTGGAAGGATTTAGAAAGATTAAAATGTTCATGGACTCAGTAGTCTAGTGAGCTCCAACATTCTTTTCCGTGAAGGAAATATTGATAAGTGCTCTTACATATATTCAACTTTGTGTAATGGTCTAATTGGCTTGAATATTAGAAAGACATTGTACGTAATAAAAAAATTGAATTCTTAGCATTTGCGATTAAGCCCTGTATGGCTTAATCCTTCTGGGAGGCAATTATTCCATGTACCCTTCAAAAGAAGTCTTGTGCTCTCGGAGTAAACTGGAGTTAATTTAGGGATATTTGCCAGGTCATCCATAAATACATAGGGCATCGTGTTAAGCTGTAGACTTTGTATTCTTCCTTTCTTTAGTTTTCTGCTGACTTTTGTTTGTTTTAGATATTTGATGTTATTGAAAAACTCATGCAAAGCTGACTGAAATTTCATTAAAGGAAAAAATTTAGGACTACATCTAATTCTCTGATTGTGCATTATGTTTTCAGGTGAAGATGGCACTCCGAACCTCAGGACATCTCTTATTAGGCGTTGTTAGAATCTACCACAGGAAGGCAAAATACCTTCTTGCAGACTGTAATGAGGCTTTCATTAAGATTAAGATGGCTTTTCGTCCAGGTATCTGCCTTTATCTAAGCTCTCTATGAAAAGTTGCATTGTTATATAATGATATTTATTGAGAAGATATACAATTCTACCATCCTATCTCCATAGAATTACATCAAGTTATCCAGGGTTATAGAAATTATTTTCTTTAATGCAGCTTCAGGCTGACTGTGTGACCAAATTGTATGCTGAAAAGCATCTTTTCATTGAATTCTGAATGAATGTTTTTCCTATTAGTGCTGATTCACTAAAATCTTGAGTATTATTTAGGCTACTGTTGGTATATGGTGTTAAATGGAAATAGAAAAGAAGTGCAGAAGGGAGCCTGTTTCCATCAAGGGTAAAGATTGTCTTGCCCTGATTTACAAAGGAAGCAGAAGTAAGGATTTTTTAACATCTTCACATTTTAGTTTCTGAAAATGATGTGAACTATAGTGTGCAACAAAGGTATTTTCCCTTTCATTCTGGCTTGGGAAGCTTTTTTCCAGCTGGAGTGTATTTGTTGCAGTGATGCTGCTGAATTATATTCTTTCTACCTTTTCAAGTTTAAGAGTCTAGTAGATTTGAAAGCTGAACTTAAGGAAGGCTTTTTTTTTTTTTAAAAAAAAAAGGCTACTCTTGAAAGCCAGAGCAACAGTGAATTTGAGAAAAGTTAAGGCGTATAATACGTTTATCTTTATTTCCCCACCTTCATGTTGTGATCTGGGTGTCGATCTTTGTGTAGCTTTCAGTGACAGTTTGTTGACCATTATATTTAACTTCCCTGGATTATGAGAACACATAAATTTGTCCAGTTTCACAAGGTAATCTATTTTCCCAGTTTTCCCACTCCCAACAGAGCACATGTAGAAAGTGAAGCTCCTTTAAACAAGATTTACAATAGGTGGCAGGCTGACTTGAAACAAGTCGATGCATTTGTCTTTGTTCGTAGTTCATCAGCTTTGTAGCTTAGGCATTGGCTTGATCCTGTCTGCTCTGAGAATCATTTACATGCCATCATCTTAAGCAGCCAACGGGTAAAAAATATTGGATAGCACTGAAAGGATGGACTAGGTTTCCTTGTTCCTAGCCAGGTACCAAGATGAATAAACTACAGACTCATGCTTGTTCCTGGTCTCTCTGGACAGTGGTTCTTTGATCCATTGCGGAGGGGAACACGGTGGGCAATGTGTTTCTGAAGTATCTGTACCTCAGAATTGCCTTTGTTGTGTGGGTCAGAAGGCAGAACGTAGAGCTCAGATCTTCTGCAAGTTACGGAAGGAATTGAACCTGCATTTCCAATGCACATTCAAGTGTCCTGACCTCTAAGCCCTTGAATAAAAGAGGTACCAACTACTGGCGCTGGTTTTGTGTGATGCCTAATCTGATAGTCATGCTCTGAGAATGCCCACCGAGTAGCAGATTAAGCATCTCAGGAGGATAAAAGAAGGTATGTAGATGGCTTAGGTAATCCAGCTCTTTTAAATGCAGAAACCTAAGATTTTGTGTGGCCCAAGTACAGTCAGTACTGTGCTGAGACTTTCAGGGCTAATGTAACCGACTAAAAGGCCAGTAGCAAAATAGTCATACTGTGTTGCCACTGCTTTACCCAAACCAGGCTGCTGTGTTGCTGCTGCTTTACGCCATGCAAAATACAGGAGTAACTAGCTCATCTGGAGCATCAAGATAAAATGGTTTTATAGTAGGTACCTGCACTGCCAGATACCTGCGTAGTGTGATGATGCGTTAACTGCACAGCTCTGCGTCATGCTACATCAACATTATCAAGTGATTTGAGGCTTCCAGGGTTGTACAAAGCAGTACAAGGGCTTGGGCATATGCATTTTTAATTTAGACTGAATCTCAATGCTAGTATTATATAAGTTTTCTTCATAGGTATCTAGCATCACTCTTAGAATTCAAAGACAAGCTCATGCTGGGAGAGCAGTGCTGAAGTCATAGGGAAAAACGTTTTCCTTGTGAGGAGTGGGAACTCATGTCCGAGTGTTCTTTTCTGCAGGGGTTGTCGATTTGCCTGAGGAAAACAGAGAAGCTGCTTACAATGCTATTACCTTACCTGAGGAATTTCATGATTTTGACCAACCACTTCCTGATCTAGAGTAAGCTTGATTTGTTTGTTTGTTTATTTCCATGCCAGTGGTGTTTGGATTTAGTTGAAGAGAACTTGGTTTTAAACAGCATGCTCATTGCCATGTTTAAAAAAAACCCAAAAACGTCTCTAAGGTAACATGTGTTCTTAAGTCTTAATATACCAGGCAAGTATGCAGTCATCTGTCTTTGTATTGATTTTAAGCTCATAGTAGCATGTAATTGTAACTGAAATTAAAGCTGTTCTTACAGAAGCTTTTGAAAAACTCTGATGGGTATTACCATTTCCTTTTTCTCTTCTGTGTAAGGCACTCCACATCACATATATATGATTAGTTTTATGGAAATGTGCTGCTTGACCTTGTGTAGTGGCAGTTTTAATTCTTAAAACTTTTTAATGCTAGTTGGTTGCTTGTAAACATAATAACAAGTATACAACCTGAATAGTTCTTGATCTTTAAAAATTGATGTTACCCTTTTGGATTATTCATAATGGAATTTCTGGCTTGCAGTTTGTTTTACTCAGTGTTCTATTTTGTTTATATTCCAATTAGAGTAGAGCATACGCTAATTTTAAACTACGTAATTCTGTGTTCTTCTAAGAAAGGTACCTTAACACGCGACAGAGTCTTAATTCGATACTGTTACCAGATATACTTCTCGATAAATTAATAGCTTTTGAAGCTGGGGGTGTGTCTTTTCTCGCTTCTTGGTTTGTCCTTTAAAATTAGTGACCCAACATAGCAAGGAGTAAAAGGTTACTGATGTTTCCCAGAAGTTAATACAGTTTGGGTGATAGATTTTAACCATGAATGGTCTTACTGTTTTAAGTAGTGTTTTCTGTTTTGTATTCACCATCAGCTTTTTCATTAATTGACTTGAGTGTATAGTTACTGTAGTGCTTTTTTGCAACTAATTTCGCATTTGTCTAAGCAGGCTTTGTCTGTTATTAAATTGAGATTTTTAACAATTACCTTCTCTTTGTTTAAGTGATATTGATGTCGCCCAGCAGTTCAGTTTGAACCAGAGTAGAGTGGAAGAAATTACAATGAGAGAAGAAGTAGGCAACATCAGTATCCTCCAGGACAATGACTTTGGTAAAGATCTTGTGTATTATTATGTGTTACTGAGCTAGTTTTGGTAACTGTGAAGTTATGGTTTTGCAATTAATACAGAATCTCCACTTAGTACAGAACTAATTAGTTTAAACATGCCTATATAAAGCTGAAGAACATTCAGTCAGCTTAATTAATGAAGTACTATGTCATTACAATTTCCAAAATGTGGTGTGAATATGAAGTCAAACATTGCTTTAATCATAGGCATGTTTCAACTCAAACTGTTGAGATTTCTAGAGCTGAAGCAGTGAGTGGTGACCACTTCTTTCAGTATCTTTTCAAGGACAGTGTTATAAATCAAAGCTTCAAGACAGCTGTATTTGAGTATCTAGTTTCCAGAGCACAGTAATATAATCCACAATTCAGTAATCCTTTTGAAACCGTAATCTATCTGTTGATGGTAGTGTAGATTTGGCATTGGTTTGCTCTGAACGTGAAGCCCAACCTCGAGGCCTAAGGTACAACTTCTCTGAATTCCTTGGAATTCTTCGATTTAGTATGATCTTGCTAAAATCAGTTCAGATAAGTATGATGAAATGCTTCAAAGAGGATGTGGTTACTTTTATAACTGTTTGAACAATATTGTGCTATAGTATTATTGGGCATAATTTCTTAGGTCTTGTCATGAACTCTGCGATTAAGATAACTTGTAGTGAAGTTTGCTGTTACCCTTGGGCCTTTGCTCATTAGTTATCTAGGTCTCTGGCATCTCAGTTCTTTAGCATTTACAGCAGTGAAATGATATTCTTGCAGGTGACTTTGGCATGGATGATCGTGAGATGATGAGAGAAGGTAGTGCGTTTGAGGATGACATGCTAGTGAGCACCAGTGCTTCCAATCTCCTGTTGGAACCTGAACAGAGCACCAGTCACCTCAATGAGAAATCTAATCACCTGGAATATGAAGACCAATACAAAGATGATAATTTTGGAGAAGGAAATGATGGTGGAATACTGGGTACGCTTGAGAATTTTTTTTCCTCTATCCTAGCTTCTGCCTCACTTAGTTCTTGGAGGACCAGGGTGGGGATGTTATTTCCTTTGCTGCCAAGGTCCCTCCTGAAGTTATGCCTTTAGCAGTGGAATTCTGGTTTGAGTGCTACAGCAATATAGATGATGTGTAGCATGTTAAATTGTTGGCATGTTTGAAATGAGGTATAATTAAATCATGCAGAGTTACCATACTATATGTAACAATTCTTTAAAGAAAAATCAATATGCGACTTTTCTTGTGCTTTCACTCCTCCCAAGGGTTTAATTAATATGATGGGAGTTGTATTGAGTGCTTCTCTGTGAAGTACTAAAAAACCTAGTAAGGTGCAAATATGTGGCAAGTGCATTGTAATAAAGGTTACCTGTAAACTCAAAATTTGAGCTGGAATGCACCTTAAAAAAACACTCCAAATTACTTTGTCAGCATTGAAAGTATAGGTTTCTTTAACCTTTGTACTATCTTTGTATTGTCATAAATTTATTTGTACTTCTTTATAAATTTATCTGTACTTGTTTCATGAACTTGTGATTGCAAAGCTTATTCTTTCATATGGTTGTTTCAGATGATAAACTTCTCAGTAATAACGATGGTGGCATTTTTGACGACCCACCTGCGCTCTCAGAAAGTGGAGTAATGATGCCAGAACAACCTCCCCACGATGATATGGATGATGATGATAATGTATCAAGTGAGTATGATGTAGGGCTAGATCTAGGATTACTTTTTTTCAACTAATTTAATTTGGATTCTAATTCCTTAAAAGCATGTTAAGCTTGAAATTATGAAATGTGGTAAACCACTTTAAGGTGTACAGGAGGTGATGGAAGGGTAGCACAGTTCCTTAATGTTTTGACATTATGCAAGATACTTTTTCTAATTGGCAGTGGGTGGACCAGACAGCCCAGACTCAGTAGATCCAGTTGAACCGTTACCAACTATGACTGATCAGACAACGCTTGTTCCCAATGAAGAGGAGGCTTTTGCTCTAGAGCCTATTGACATAACTGGTGAGTAAGCTGTTTCAGAGTATTTGACCTGGGTCATCGGAGACCACCTTAGCTCAGTGAGGTGGAAATGAATATCTAGCACTGCTGCTGACTCTACTCAGTTGGAAGAGAAACTAGGGACCAAGTGCTGAATTCCTTTTATTCTAACTGTAGTCTTCCAGTACTTTCCAGTTAGGTAGCTTACACTGATGGTCTTGGAGGCTGCCAGTTTGTAGTTTCTGCAGTAAGTATAGCGCTGTGATACTGCAGCTTTTGATAAACATGCTAGTTAAGACACAAATAATTGGAATAGACCCCATCATGCTTATAATTCTAATAGAGTATCTGTAGCGCCAGCACAGTTTTCAGTGTTGTTTTTCAAGTGCTGTTTTTGATGGCCAGGGGTGACTACACTGAGAATGAGTGCTTTTCTAGTGATAGATAACTTCTATGAATCACTGAATTGAGGAGATTCTTCTTTGTATTTGAAGTTATACTGAGTTGTGAAATTCCTGGTGTTTTTTCTCTAATGCAAGACACTTTCTTCTTTCTTATTTTTACTGGTACTGTGTTTGGCTCATTATAAATAGATTCCTGCTTTATTTAAAAAAAAAAAATCTGAAAAAATGTAGTTTGTCCTGTGTTTTCAGACTGAACTCCAGGCCCTCATTTTCTGCTTGGCCAATTAAAAAGCCCTAGCACTGCCCTCTGGTGGCAAGCTCCCAACCAGAGGTCCTAGCTGCTCAGCTGGGACCAGCAAAGACAGTGTTTGACAGAACTTAAGGGTCTACTGCAGAGTGCTAGGCTGTAAGCAATTTACAGTAAAGTCATTCTAGAGCAGGATGAGAGAGGTGCAGGTAAGATAACCACCTGCATTAATTCTACCAAAGCTCAAATAGGTCTTAGGGGAAAAGCTTGGTATGGTGTTTTGACTCTTGGACCAGAGGGACCTTATGTCTCAGGGGTTTACTCCTGAAGAATACCAGCCTGACAAGCCAGCCATGAGGGAGGGAGGCATGTGCAACTGAGAACATTGGTGAGGCTTAGGTAGATTCAGTAGAACCATAAGTATACACAGAAGAATTTGTAGGTTATTGGACAGCATTCACAGTGATTGACCTTTCATAGTGCTTACATCTTTTCATTGCTTCTCCCAAAGCTAACGTTGCTTTAAATTCTTGAGGCAGCTTTATACATGGGCAAATAAGACCTGTAATGAGCCTGCAAGATTCTTGTGCAGTGTGGTATCTGTATGAGCTAACCTTCTTTACTTGCTAAAAAAATCTCAACAGTCAAGGAAACCAAAGCAAAGAGGAAGAGAAAGCTGATTGTGGACAGTGTGAAAGAACTGGATAGCAAGACTATTCGAGCCCAATTAAGTGACTACTCTGATATTGTCACTACTTTGGACTTGGCACCTCCTACTAAGAAACTGATGATGTGGAAAGAAACTGGTGGAGTTGAAAAGCTTTTCTCTCTGCCTGCACAGCCTTTGTGGAATAATAGGCTACTGAAGGTAATGTTTCTGTGCAGATTCATTTCTAAATGGACTGTATTCAAGTTGTGCCTCATATATAGTAAACATCAGCATATGAATAGTGATATAGTGAAGGCAGAATTTGTCATTTAAAAAAAAAATCATTAAAACTACTAAGATAACACCAGTGCTTAAAATAGTTGAGTTACAGAAATAAATGATTTATTGTTACTATTGTGGGAGAGTAGCTTAAAATGTGGGAAAGGAAGATGGCCCCTAAGTACTTGTTATGAAATGAAATTAAGACACTGAGAAATACAACAGTGAATAATGTAACCTTTCCCCATAGCTCTTTACTCGTTGTCTTACACCCCTGGTACCAGAAGACCTAAGAAAGAGGAGGAAAGGTGGAGAAGCTGACAACCTTGATGAGTTCCTTAAAGACTTTGAAAACCCAGAGGTTCCCAGAGAGGAGCAGCAACAACAGCAACAGCAGCAACGGGATGTTATTGGTTTGTGTCTTGTTGAAGATGCTTGGCTTTCCCTCAGAGCTTATTTTTCTCCTTTGTTTTTGCTTTATCTTAAGTCATCTAGGATTATGAATGAAGCAAAGAGCTTATTAATGGTTGTTTAGCTTGATATACAGTCTGTGACTTAAAATAGTTTTTCTTGCTTGAAGCAGAAGATACTTAGAGAGTCAGTTTGATCTAGTGGATTGAATTGGATGTTAGATTGGGTTGTATGTGCATCGGTACCAATTCTGTTTGAGTCGCTGTGAAAGCTGTGCAGGCTGTTAACAGTGCTAAATTCTAAATTAATAGCAGATTTGGCTTAGTGCTGTATTTTGAAAGTATACCAGGATATCTAAAACTGGGTTTGTTGTGGGATATAGACGAACCTATTATTGAAGAACCAAGTCGTTTACAAGACTCGATCATGGAAGGCAGCAGAACCAATGTGGATGAATCTGTTATGCCACCCCCACCACCTCAGACAGGTGTCAAACGCAAACTGCAGCAAGTGGAACCAGAGCCAGTGTTACCGGTGAGTAGGATTTTTTTGCTATTATTTTTATTTTTGAGAATGAGAAGTGGGTGATGTCTTTGAGCAGGACGTGATGCAGGGTTTGAGGCAGTAGCTTTCTGTGGTCTTGCGAGATGCTGGAGCAGTATCAGACTCTTTATCCGTAAGTAGTCTTTATGGTGTAGAAAGCTTACTCAAATCTTTAAAATGCACGTAGGATAAAGAAATAATACTGTTGCCTACAGAAAAAGTCTTTTAAGAAGTAAAGCATATTGCTTACAAAGCTGTGGAGTTCTGCTTAGCAAGTGTGTACAAGCAGCTTTCACTGATGAAGAAAGAACTGTCTTAGGTGCACAAACTTACTTTTTAAGGTAGATCTAGTGTTGCAGGGTTAAGGATTCAAAGAAAAACTTTGAAATCTTCAGGAAAGGTTTCCTGTTGAGTTATGAGTAGACTAGGAAACCAGCTCATGTCTATCTCTTCTGTAAAAGCTGTGATGCAGCGTGAAAGGAAACTGTATTTATGGAGGGAAGAGGAAATGGGCAAAATGAAAGGTGTTTTTTCTGAAGGCTTGTCTGGTGAGAACAGTCCTATTATGCTGCCTTTCTCATATGTGTGCATTTTTTTAATCCCACTTCTCACGTGTTTCATGGCTGACAGGTGGTTTGCTGTAGAATGAAACTGTTAGATGTTATTTTATTAAAGAGTGGCATCTGCTGTTGCTCTTGGCCACGTCGTTGGGGGGAAATTAGAATGCCCTGTTTGTGCTTTGTGCTAAAGTTAATGTTGTTGGTGTGTGTTGGGAATTCTTTGGTTGTGCTAACTAGATCAGGCCTCTAGGAAGGTAGCAGTAGTGGTAGCCTGCTGTATGACTTCAAAAGAGAAGTTATTTTGAGCTATTTTAGGCCATAGAATCATAGAACAGTTTGGGTTGGAAGGCACCTTAAAGATGATCTTATTCCAACCTCCCTGCTATGGGCAGAGACATGTCCCACAATGTGTAGAAACAGTTTCAGATGTCAAGTAACTTGAGTGGCAAACACTAAGCTGTGTACGAATTGAAGGGGCGAATACTGTATATTATAAATTTTATTAAAACTGACTACATAAATCCTTTATAACTGCTTTTCTAGATTTTCTTCTTGGTATAACCATCTTCTGAGAATGATGCTTCAGCACCAAAGTAGCTCATACAGTTTTGGAAATGTTACAAAGTTACCTATGTTTTAATTCCTTCATGCTTGTATTGAAAAGAACAGTGTTTTGATAATTTGAAGATGTCTTGTTCCAGTGAGTTAATGGGTTCATGTAGCACTGCATCTGGTTACATGGGATTTTAAAGTTGCGTTTTCTGATCCAAAAAATGAAATCAGTTGCTTGTGTGGTGGACTCAGTGAGGTTATTGGAAAGCTTTTTTCCTTATAGTGATATCATAATTTCTGGTTTGAGTAGACTCTAATGGACAGCAAAGCAAAAAAGGCTTTTCACTTTTCAAAAACGAAAAATTCTGACAATTCATCAATTCTGACAAATTCCATTTGTCAGAATTATGAAATGTTTATATGGAATTTATAAGTGGCATAGAGAATTGGATTTTGTAAAACTGATTTGTACTGTTAGTATTCTATTGTAAAAGCACTGATAAAATGATGCTGCCTGTTTTTAACTGAATTGTGTACTTTTAAAGCATCCACCATCACAACAGCTGGAGATACCACCTGTAGAAATGCCTCCAGAGGAGCCCCAAAACATCTGCCAGTTAATACCAGAGCTAGAACTTCTGCCAGAAAAAGAGAAGGAGAAGGAAAAGGAGAAAGAGGAGGAGGAGGAAGAGGAGGTAAGAACTATGGTCTTAAAAGCAAGCTATGTAGAAGGATTTGTGTGTTCTCCAGCACTGTTTGAGAAATCTTCAGTCCCTACTTGGGAAATGACAACTTTTGGAAATGTAAATATTAAAATTATTCCATGATGAATTTGTAAGTTGCATATATATTCTGCTTTGAGTTAGAGAGTTCTCCTGTTCTCCCACATGGTTGGATTAAGGCATTTACGATGCCTTATAAAAGAAGTTATGAACTTAATTTTATGATTACATTTTAAATAGTTCATACCACTTAATAAAGTAGATTTTTGTAAGAAAACCCTCCATGCCTTAAAATGTAGTTAAGAAACAACTTCAGTTATCAAGATATGTAATGGTCTGTGAATATCAAAACAAACTTCATTGATTCATTTTATTTTACACCTAAAATATACATATTAAACTAGCTTTTTAAAAACTGTCTTATTGTTGGAAAAAGAATGTATCTGGATACGTGAAGTTTCCTTCTGTAACAAAGCACATGTACAAAGAAATGTGAATTACTTCAGTCAAGATGATTTTCCTAGCAATGTAGAAAGCTGTTAGAAGAGAATAGAATATTTTCAGTTGGAAGGCTATTATAAGGATTGCCTAGTCTAACTGCCTGACAGCTCAGGATGTTGCTGGATGCAGAGGAATATTAAAGTACTACAATGAGGAGAGAGAAATATATGCTGACTTAATTTTGAGAACTAAAATAACCGGCAAAGGAGGTTTATTCTGCATAGTTTGAGGCCCTTGAGTTAGGACTGGAAACAAAGCAGATACTGCTTGCATATGTTGCTTTCATTGTGATGTTTTTAATTGCAGATTTGAAATAAAGTTATTTTTAAAAGCAGCATACAACATATCTTCCATAAACAAGTACTGTTCGATGTATGTGAGTGCTTCGGAGGACATGGGGAGCTGAGGCCTTAGAGCTGGCCTCTGAGGCTTTTAGCAATGACCTGTTCTCATTTTCAATGGCTCTGTTTCCACAGTGAGATGAGAACATGCCTGTGTCTATTAATGTTTACAAATAAAAGCATTGTTGATAGTGCTCAGTACTTGTCATCCTAGGTTAGACTGAAGTGTATTTTCGCATTCGGCCATCATGACTGAACTTTTGTCCTACTGATTGTCAGCATAACATTCTGGAGTATAATTGTAGTGGCAGGCAGCCTTACCAAGATACATGCATCTTCTTCCGTTCCCCTTCCTGCCTCTCCTAGGCGTATCCTGTGACTCAAGTTGTCTAAACCTTCTGGTTTAATGAAAACAATAAGCTGCAGTGATATCTAGAAGTATCTCTTTCATTTCATAACTCGGTGGATGAAAAAATCATTGTTTTGTACATGTGTGAATTTTGGCTGCTTGCAGGAAGAAGACGGCACAGGGGGTGATCAGGATCAAGAAGAAAGGAGGTGGAACAAGAGGACTCAACAAATGCTTCATGGACTTCAGGTACACATGATAATTTTTCTCTTGAAGTAGCTTTTGAGTGTACCTACTGATGCTTTTCACCTTAGTTAAAAGGTTAAGAAGGAGCTTTCTTTGCGATCTTGAGGAGACGGGGGGTGGTGCGGGGGAAGCGCTTATATTTGAATATTA
Organism: Phaenicophaeus curvirostris; assembly: GCF_032191515.1. Taxonomy (NCBI): domain Eukaryota; kingdom Metazoa; phylum Chordata; class Aves; order Cuculiformes; family Cuculidae; genus Phaenicophaeus; species Phaenicophaeus curvirostris. The sequence goes on along the minus strand of NC_091394.1, from coordinate 83,970,436 downwards.
ATTTATTGAATAAAAATCTCACTTTATTCCAAACAACATTTGAAGTAAATTTTTTTATTTGACTGTTCTTCAACCATTATACCCACACCTGATGGGCAAGTAAGACTCCTAGAAATTTGAATTTTAACATAACTTGGTTTGTGTTTTTAATGAAATCTTAGCACATCTGGCTTTATGCTATGTGACTCAAGACAAACCCTATCAAGATCTAGGGATAAAACCATTTTACAGGATGTTCACTCCTAGCTAGGCTAGTTGGAAAACTTGTGTTAAGATAAAGTAAATCTACAAGGACTGTGATAATGTGACCTACCCAGTGTTGGGATGAGGAGGAGAAACGGAAGGGTAAAAGCAAGAAAACACACAATAAAGGCTGTTTAATAGGTAAAGCCAAAGCAGTGTGTGCAAACAAAGCAAAATGAGGAATTCATTCGCTCTTTCCCATCAGTAGGCAGACACTTAGTCATTTCCAGAAAAGCAGGGCTTCATTATGTCTAAAGGTTACTTGGGAAGACAAATGATATAACCCTGAATGCACACACACCTCTCCTTTTCCACCAGCTGTTATTACTGAGCGCAACATCATATGGTATGGAATATCCCGTTGGTCACTTGGGATCAACTGTTCTGGCTGTGTCGCCTTCCAGCTTCCTGCACACCCCTAGCCCATTTGCTCCAAAACAAAACCATTTTTTCTGATCCAAAACATAGCACTGTATGAGCTACTGTGAAGAAAATTAACTGTCTCAGCCCAAACCTGTTCAATTGTTGCTATAAAATGGTGTTTAAAGTATACAGATGTTGGTAACGTGTAATGTTTTTCTCTGAATGTTTCATCACAGTTTCTGAAAAGAGCTTCAGAATTCTTTTTGGACTGTGTCTAGCTTTTTTTTTCCAATTCTTTCTTCCATGTGCCCAAAAGCACATCACACTGAATGGCTGAAACATTAAGTCTGTAATGAGATTTGAAGTTAAGATCTGTTTAATATAAAGTAATTTGGTTTGGCCAGCCTAATATCTTTTCATCTAGTAGATATTCCAGAGCAGACAGTTCTGTTTAAATTGAAGACGTCAGTTGTTGTTCTTGCCAGCAAACAGATGTATTTTCCTGAATTTTTTTTTATATTCTGGCTAAGACTTTGAAAATAATAAGCTACTCTGAGTACTTAAGTTTCAGACAAACAGAGGAGTTTGGGAGTTTTAGAAATAAACAGGCTTTTACTTTGGGAAAATTATGCATCTTTTAAAGAGCCTTAGCTCTTGAAATTTTGTTTTAAACAACAGATCGTGATTATTTTTGGAGTTGATTTTGAGAAATAAAGTTTCTTAATTCCTGTTTAAAAACATTTGTCCTGTAGTCAAGAAGGACTGCCTAGCTATTTGTTCAGAAAGAGAATCTTGTGCTATATTACAGTGTTTCTGGAGTAAGTTGCACACACTTGAGACTGATTTTTTTTTTTTTTCACACATCTCCAGGAAAACCTACTTGGTTTCATTTAGATAAGATCCATATAGACATTTTCATATACATGTTATGTCCCCATCCAATGTCAAGTCCTTCCCAATCCTTCCCAGTGTCCTGGGTTGCGGGGGAGTGACAGCAAACAGAATCTTGCCAACAGACATTCTTGTTTGCATGTTGTTCTCTATCTAATTTGTGGTATCACTTTTTTTTTCAGAGAGCTCTTGCGAAGACTGGAGCAGAATCTATCAGTTTGCTTGAGCTGTGCAGAAATACGAATAGAAAACAAGCAGCTGCAAAATTCTACAGCTTCCTGGTACTTAAGAAACAGCAAGCTATAGAGCTGACACAGGAGGAGCCTTACAGTGACATCATTGCAACTCCTGGCCCCAGATTTCATATTATCTGAATGGTTAGGTACAGCAGAGCTAGTGGTGGTTTCACTAGCGCATACACATATTGCCCCATCTGTAGGGCCCACGAGACCATTGCAGAACACTTAGTTTTTATTGTCTGTATAAAGTCCTTGGTTTTCTTTTTTTGCATTATTTTGGGGTTTGTATTTTAAATTTACCACTTTAAAACTTTTAGTGAAACTGCTGGGGTGGGTGACTTGAGTTCCAACTGCAGAAACCAGACAGCTCAAGGACCCAGATGGAGATTGTTTTAACAGCTCAGAGCAGATGTGTGCAATATTGGTGCATGTAATGTTGAGTATCAGTGAAAATGTCTTACGATAATTTGACTAGTTGATTTAATAGTGATATTTTTAACCTGTACGAGTAAACCTGAATGGCCAACCTGTTCTCTGATTAAGAACTTTGCCAAACTCGTCTAAAATGTTCGGTCTGCTTCTCATAGTAGCCGTTTCTTTCACCTTCCCTAGATCTTTGTGCATACCGTGGGTCTATTAAAGCTGCCAATATGAAAGGTAGTGCCTGACATGTCAGCTTGCTTTGTCACTGCATTTTTGCAGTCAGATTTTTCTAGCCCTTGATGCTAAGGGAAACGGGCGTCTGTGGAAAGCACTTCCTCGACGTGATACTCTTGCATACATGAGAGGACGGAACATGTATTGAGCATTTTGGATGAAACATTCCTTTTCACTTATCACCTCATTATGGTCCACTACTGATTATGGCTAATTACTGTTAATAAGCATCAAATGAAAACTCTAGTAATTTCATTTAAACTTTTAAGGTATCAAAATGTTTTAGGTTTGTTAGAGCTGTACATAAACTCCAGACTTTTTAAAACAGACTTCTAGATTGTAAATTATCTGATTTTTTTATTAAGCAGGCATGTGAAGATAAGAATGGGAAGTTGAATAGATCGCTTTTTGTAAAGATGCTAAATTCAGTTATCACCTGTACTGAAAGGGCAAGAAGCTTGAATTTGCATCTATATATACAGTACAAACGGGCACAGTTCCACCTAACTGTGTAGTGTATTAATGGCTCTTTGGATATATTTATGGTTTTAGTATTGATTTTTTCCAATAATGTGGACTCACCTTCAAACCATTTTATCAGTTCTGCAAAAGAAGTCCCATTTGATTTTACTTACCAAGAATGAAGCTTTACTGTTAGACCAGTAGCACCAGAAATTATGTGAATATGTTGATTATGGAAACCTGTCTTAACTTTTTTTTAGGGCAAAATTATTCACACTGAAGGTTCTGGTTTTAGTGTTGGCACTTTTGTGAAATAATTCTGGGACTCTGAAATTTCAGTGTGTGCTCAGCTGTAAAATTATGTGAATGTTTAAAAAAAATGAGACTACACGATGACCATGTTTTAATAATCCTTGAGAAAGTTAATTGTATAAAGTTACTGCAGCTTTATTTTCAACATGATGTGCCTGTAAAACCATGATTTTCCCCTTTGTAAAAAAAGACATTGTAGATAACTTGAATGTTTAATTATAGAGAAGGTCATTAGTTTCTTGTTAAACATTTTTAGTCTGGTTTTGTTGCTTTTCAAGATTAATATTCTTGAAAATAGTTGATGCTGTTATGTATAACTTTTCTAATAAAAGTTGTGTTATAAGCTGTTACATATTAACTCTCGATCTTGTCTGAACATCTTCAATTTTTGCAGTTGGGACCTTGCACTTTAATTACTGCTCAGCTGTTGAATAAGGTCTAAGGAATGGTGATAGACAAAGCATTTGCTCTCGGTGTTTTTCCTGTATCTACAAGATGTGTGTTCCCATACTCTGTTGTGGTGCAGGCAGATGATGAGATGCAGAAAGGCTATTTGCTGCACGGCATTTATTCTGTTCTCCCTATGACTGCTGTTCTTTACAAAGATATTGGAGTACTTAAAAAAAGGTACAGCATCTGCATTGCATTATAGTTCCTCTTCAAATAAACATCTAAATGGTTTTAAAGGCATTAACCATAAGCATTCAGTTAGTTTTTACTAGATAAGAAGCCATTTTCCTAGCAGTTCAGCAAGTACTTTTCAGAAACCAATCTCCTTGTTAGGGATTTAGATTTGATCGATAACATTGCTGTAAAATGTATTTCTTGCTGCTTTACCATTCAGGCTGGAATGTCTTTAGTGTGTTTGGCTATAGCATTACACTGCAGCAGCACAGGGAAGGAGCTGCTATGAATACCTCTCAGTGCTTGTCTTCCCCTTTGGCAGCAGATTTGTTCTGTCTGCAGACCTTGAGTATTTACATCAGTGACTACTATATATGCCCCCCTTTCCAAATTACTCCTTTTAGGTGGATGAATAGGAAAGCAGTTCATGAATCTAGTGAAATATTCCTGCAATGAGATTCAGTTTTTGAGTATATTCCAGCTCTGCATGTCTGACCACCTTGAAGACGTACTGCTCCAGTTCTCCCTTAAGAGACCTCTGTTCTCATTCCAGCTGGCGCGGAAGGGAGGAAACCAGGCAGGTAATCTTATCTGTATCTGCAGGTTAAATAGCTCTCTGCTTCTGGGAAGGGTATGAGTAGAGGACTTTTCGTAATTCACAAGACATTTTATAAGGCAGGTTCTAACTTACCTTCAGCCAATGCTTTTAGCTATCCTTGGAACTCGCTTGAGGAGTTTTAAACCAACTTGGTTAGCAACCTGACTGGCAGCTGTCACGGGCAACTTTGCTTCAGCTACTTTCTTGGAGGGTCAAGTACACGGTGTTAATGTTTGAGTTGTGCCCATCTTTTGTAGACACTAGATTGCCTTTTCTGCTTTGGTCTTCTCAGCTCCTACACCTGGAATTAAAGGAAGTCAGACTTCAAAGGGTTATTTTCCTCTCCCTGTTATCATCCCTCTGCCACACTGGTGTCTGTGGCAGTACATCACAGATTTATTTGGAAGCAGGGGAGTGGGATACTGCTAAGGTTTTCTTTTGTTTCCAAAGCTCTGCAGTGTTCACTACTTGTGGAATGCATTTCCTCAAGTGATTTTCGTGTTCCTGCTTGTGCTTTTCAAAGATTTTTCTTTTGTTATACCTATAAGAATTGGCCAGGCTCTGAAACTGCAAGATGAACATAAAGGGAAGCTAAAGGACCAGGAAACAGATTGTCCCAATACAAAAGGAAGAAAGGACAGTTCTCTCATTTCTTGCTAACCTGGGAACATCTGATAAAAGTCACCACAGAGACAGGAACAAGAGATAGAAAAAGAAGGGAAGGTTTTCTCTTGTTATTCTCACAGGAGCTGTTTTTACATTCGTTTTAGTTCAAAACATTTTCAGGCTGAGTCCAAAAAAAATTTGAAGAGCTCAGCTAAGAGCGAATACTCACATTAGCCAAAAGCTAATGTTAATGTTGTGTTATAAGTAGAATAAAGTGCCAGAAACTTTCTGGGAGAACACATCCTCCAATTTCATTTGGCCCTTACTATTCCCCAGCAGCCAGAAAGGATACAAGAAGTAGTCTGGCTGTCATGAGCTGGGTCTCAACATGTTCTCCCTTCCCCAGCCCCTCTGCTTTTCTTATTTGCCTAACTCTTTTTTTTTTTTTTTCCTACAATAAAAACATTGAGCATTATATATAGTCTGAAACTAACATTAAATAATTGAGAACTGTGTCATTGACCTTTAGTCATGTATGTTTCTAAGTATTGTTTGACATTGATCAAGAATACATGTGATGAGTAACACAGATTTGCTTATGACACTTCGACATCCTTTTAGAGCAGATCAGGGGTTGAAGCCACTAGCGTTCCATGCATGGGCTCCTCTCTAAATTAAGCTGTTCTGCTACTTTCATGGAATCCTTTCCCCTTCCCTGCTTTGCGGTACCCAGGTACTGCTGGCAAGTATTTGTACAATTTAGTTCTCTGGGTTTGGGAATGGTGGGAACTGAGTCAGGGTAAAACCTACCAAAAGAAACACGGCTTTTTTCCTCCAGCTGGATCAGTTCCTACATCCCGCGCGCTGGGCAGCCATACAGGAACTTGTGCCAGCATAACACAAGCAGCACCAGGCAGGAGAATAGAGAAAAGAAGGAGGGTGAGGGTTGCTTTTTCAGATGGCTGTGCCAACTTTGCATGTGTGTTAAATGAGTCCAAGAATATTATTCACAATAATGCTGTTTGAATTCAGAAGTCCCAGCACTGGCTAAAACTGGTGGGTTGGCATATTCATCATCAGCTTGCGCACCAGTGTTACTAGTTTGCTTTTCCAAGGCAAAAGTTGAATGCTTCTCCCTCAAATCTGGTATTTCAGTGACAGAGCTCGGGTCCAGCCTCTGCCAGAGGGTGTCTGCTCTAGCTTTCTGTTCATTTTGTGAAAGTTAATACATCCAGACTTACTTTGAGTTACTTGAGATTAAGCCAGGATTAAAGTCAACATGCGCTTCACAGGCAATGTGTACTGTGCATCGCAGTGGATTGTAATTCTGAAACGAAGGGATCGGGATTTCATAAACTGTTCCACCACTGAGCATTTCTGCAGAAAAGTTCAGCTAGTTTTGTTTTTTTACAAATTAAGCTGCTTCTCATGTTCCTTGACTACAGGACTAATCTCCAAAACAAAAGAAATGCTGATGTTTAAGGAATAAGAAACCACAGGCAATGTGAGAAAAATAGGAGAAGCAGCTTAGCATTGGGATTCAACAGCCAAATTTGATGCTTAACTTAGGAATGTTTTGTTGATTGGTCAAACAACTGATGAGATACCCTGGAAATAAACTAAATGTACCGTTCTGTGTTTAGTAATTGAATGAATGCAAACTTGTAGCTAGTCTTGATGATGCTGAGGGAGGCAGCAATGAGCCAGAAAAGGCATGAAAAGGCTGGTTATGGCGGCAGCTACTTAGCAACACAAGCTGCAGGTTTTCCTTGATAATTTCTCAAGACTGAAATAAGCGCAGAAGACACCGTGTGCTTCCAGTGCTAAGTTTCATCTTCACATCTGTCAGAAGTAGTTCCAGTTCGTTAATTGTGGCAGACTGCTCCCTGCAGTGTGAATTGGGGCTGAGATCTCTGTCGCCTTCACCACCGAGCCTGTGGAATTACAGGGAGACTCTGTTCAGAGCCGAGCAGATAGACCTAATGCTAAAAGGGTTTATAACCAAGCCCGAGGCCTCCAGACCTGCCGCTGTGAAAGGAATGTATTGGGAATACTTATGACGTCCTTCACATCAGCAGCAAAGCCACCATCATTCCTCTGTCTCACTTGTGCTGTTCCTTTGGCAGGATTGGCAGGACCGTTGGAGGGTCGCAGATGTTCGAGAGGTTTTACTGATTGCCAAGGAGCTGCTTTTGGTGAGGCTCAGCTAAGCAAGTGGCACTGACTCTAGTGCATGCGACAACAGAGGAAGATTTCCATGCAGCTCATCCTCCCTGTCCTGATCACTGAGAGGTTCTCCCTGCGGGGCTGATGCAGGTTGCCCCCAGCACACAGAACCCTGAGAAGAGGAGGCTGAGGCTACCTCAGAGGGGAGTGTTATGTCTAGCAGGATAGGTGTACGTATAACCTTACCTAGAGTTATTTGCATTTATGGCAGACTTTATTCTTATGACTCAATAACGACATTTCTGATAAGAAAAGGCCCTTCTGGTTCAGCGTGATGTGCAGATCATTCACACCCCAAGGGAAATACAACAGATAGCAAATCCAGCCAGATGTGCTGGGCATATATACAGTGGAGCCTGAGGCTGGACTAAAAATGAGAGGACTGTGGGTTTTCATCTCAAACGAGGGGGAGGTATAAGATCTGCCAGCTGTGGAGGTGGATTCAGCAGGATGAGAGCCAGGGCCTGCAGTTTGGCTGTTTCTGTAACCATGACACCTACCTGAATGTTATTCCAGAAGCCAGCACAAGGATGTGACAGAGTTACACACGCATCTTTTCTGAGAACACACAGAAAAACCTTGGCCTGAGTTTTCCTCCACCCAAAGGGAAAGAGAATGCTGCCAAGAGCTCCCTGACAGCCTTGGACCCAGAGTTTGCTTCCTCCATAGGAGATGACATTTTCTTCAGGGATGCACTATGCAAGGTAATGTGTGTAAACACTCCTCTGTGAACAGCACTTGGCCGCTACACTTGGCCTTCGAAGAGAGGTGCTACATTTATGAAGTTTGATTGCGGAACTAATTGGCTCATAATTTGACAAATCATCACTACAATGCATATTCTGCACTTATTTAAAACGCTTGGTCCTATAATGAGCTTCTGTTATAGATCCCAGATGCAGAAGTAGCTAGAATTTAAAATAATCCCTTAGGAATTGTAATTTCTCCATATCGTTTTCCCACAATCAGCTAAGTCTGATCTTTTTTCAGGCTTAGGTTTTAGAAGCACAATAAAGTCTGGTAGGTATGAGTTCTTGATGAAAGCCATGTAACGGCGGGAAAAAGGCCAAGAAAGGACGATTTAAAGGAGTTAATTTCCTGCTGACTGAAGGATGTGTGTGAGGTCACATGTATTTATCTTCTATGATGACTCCATATTTCCTTCTGGAGGGGAAGGAAACTTGTCTTCATGTCATTTCTGCACTGATATTTTAATTTTAGAGGGCCTCATTGTAAAAGAAAGACCAAGAATCTAGGCGGTCCAAGGAAGGATATTAAATTCTTGAAATATTTAAAGTAATATGAGGTGGAAATGGTCCACAGAAAAATGTCATCAGCTATCTGCTACCAACCTAAATATCTGTCTGCACCACCACTGAAGACTAAGCTAATCTATTCCCTTCGTGCTTGGATTAGTATCACAGAGCCAGAAACCTTTCTCGGAAAAAGGCTTTCTCAGAAATTACATTCTTGAATATTCTTTTCATGAGTCTGCAACTGTAGTCACTTGGCTCTCAGTTATTTTTCTCCAGTGTTGGCAATTTGTTGTTTCTCTCAAATATTCATCTGGCTCCGTTTTGCTTAATCGTGGTGTCTCCCAAAGGTCTGCACTAATGAGTTTCTGCATTCATACCATATGCTTTCTTTGCCATGGAGAAGCTTAGTTGTATAGAAAACAGATTTTGAGACTTTGTATTCCCCTCCTCTGCTGTCCTCAAATCTGAAAGGTCTTCTAGGCAGAAGAGGCTTCTTGCTACTTAGAATCAGACCACATCTTAACAATGCTCCCACATAACCTAGATATGTGGCAGAACTTTGAAAGTAATGTCCATTTTCTTCTTAATTTGGATTTAGATTAACTAGGTCGTTCATCCACACACTTAAAAGTGGTAGGAACTCTAAGTGACAAGAGACACTAAATTCCTCTTGAAAGAGCTGTGCTTCTCAGAGTGGCATTTATAGCCAGGCAGGATGGGGAAGGACTGATCCAGAGCAAGGGGAGGTTTCAGAAGGTTTTAGGAGACTTAAGGCGGCTAGGAGATCAGCACCAGAGCACATCCTCCTGGGAAAGGCCAAGCCAGCTAGCAAATGGAATCACCCAAACTACTCAACTGATAAAAAAAACCCATAAGAGCTAAACATCCCAGACAGGGAATATAAAATCTCATTTAAAATTATCCAGTTAGAAAACAGCCCAGCAGGGAATGTTCTTTACAAGAAAGTCCTTGGAGGAATATTATTCCCACCCTCTCTAGCACTTGCTCTCTCTCCACCCCTATAAATTCCCATCCCAGGGCACTTATGGCACAGATATGCTATTAGCAGCAACTCTTAGCTTAGTGAGGCATCACAAATCCAGCTTCAGCAACATAAAAAAAATCCCTCCTGCATTTTCCCTATCTGAATCACTTTGTTTCTAGTTTTCTCTTGTAGTTGCAGTGGAAGCAGCACTCAAACGGCATCTCGGTTTTCAGATTGCCCATCAAGTTGAGAGCGTACATGGGTGTTGTCAGTTAATCTAGGTCTGTGCACAGGCTGTTTCCTCATACAAAATGCTATCAGTTGGCTAGAATGTAGGGACGTATGGAAGAAGCTGGTGCTTTTGGTCCTAAGAGAAGCAGCAGGAAGGAAGGCAGCCTGCCCCAATACAGCTGTGTCAGGAAACATCCTAGGCAGAAAGCCATTCATGCACTGTCCACATATGAAGTATGGGAAGATGTTGACTGTCCTGAAGGATGGAGACAAGGACAGTGGCACTGACATACATTGGGGCTGAGTGGAAATTGAGTAGAGTACAGGTAAGCATTGGGAACATTTGGCATAATAGATTTGTTCAGCAGAATTTTGAGATGCAACAAAAGTTTTCCTCCAGTCAAAGAGCTTCTTTGACCTTTTTTCTTTTTAATGACACCAGATTAACAACAACATCACTCCCTGATACCTTCAGAAAGGGACTATTTTCTTTTCTCGAGGCTGTCCTTTCTTAACCCATAACTGTGTTGCCATCCCAGAGCAGCCTCTGGGAGAGCCACCCTCCTTAGCAGTGGTGCCAATTACAGCCCACACAGGGTTGTGCTGGACCTACTTTTGCACCCCTGTATGTCACCAAGACAGATATCTCAGATCCCTTGGTAACGAGAGTTTCATGTAAGTACGAGCCTAAACACAGCTGAAGTCCACTGGTGATGTCCTACTCTCTCTGCTTTGCAAGTCTACTGGCAAGTAAGAAGAGCATTAATACCAGTGGATGGCATTTTATTCTGAGACATTAACTAACTTGGGCAATGATATCAAATCTTATCTGATTATCTAGGCATTTCTAGAAAAGCAGAAGACAAAACTAAGCCTATGTCTCCAAGACAGCAGTCACAGTTTGTCTGCTGAAGTTACTGGTGCTACATTATCTTACAGCTTTGGATATTTTTGCCCAGACACTTGTGTATTTTTTTTCAGTTACTATGGGTTTTCTGATTGTCTAGTTTGGTTTTCTTGTGTCTGATTTTACAGACAATTCCCAGTGTTCAGGATGCTTTCATGTAAACACCAGGCTTACCTGTAGGTTGTCCCCTGATAAATTTGATTATCAGTTATACAAGCTCACGTTTTTCACAAGCTGGCCAGACTTCTTGAAGCAGACTGAAATACGTTGTATTAATGTACGGAAGAGCCTTAATCTACTTTTATATATCCATTTTCAATAAAACACAATTTGCTCTGAAAGATCTGCCTAAGACGTTTGTCTCTCAACTTGAAATACCCTTCTGAAAGTAATAAAATTTTCCATTACACCAGAAAAGTAGATATTAAATTTTATTTCTCTAAGTATGAGGGCTTCCCATCCCTTGAGGGATGTCTTCTGTGTATCTTTGCAAAGTTGATAAATGAAGTACAATGAATCCAACTGATGTCCCACCTTCAGAGCAGGATTATTATAAAACAGAGGGAAAAGAATGTTCCTAGAGTAAATGGAATCAGAAAAAGAAAATCTCCTTGTGTTCTTAGCATACTCAGAAATTTCTGGCAAAAATTATGACAAGTATTTTACTCCTGTATGTGCCCATAACTGTTAGGATAACTTGCTGTATACTTCACTCATTTAGAGAAAATATCCTTGTGATGGATGACACAACTCGATAAAAAATAACAGTGTGGTGATAAATCCATTGTACAGCTTTGATCTATCTCTATATGGCTTTCTAATTTCAGGCGCCGTAGCCTCCTTAGCTGTGGATGTCTCTTCCTCTATTTCTTTTTCTTTCCCTTTCCCTTCATTAAATTCAAACCACAGGGTAAATGTTTCATTTTCTTCATCCAGGTATGGAGATGTCACCTGCCCTTGGCCAAAGGCAGGTGAAAGTCTATCCAATACCAGTGGAAATTTTGCTACATGGACAAGAAAACATTGTTCTGGGAAAATGTGGCATCTTGTCGCATGAAGCAAAAATTGGCTGAACTAACAGTGCTGTTGAAGTGAGTGGAAATTTCCCAGTGGATCTTAGTGAGTCAGGATTTCAGTCCTGGAGCCTGGAACCATGGAGCTGGGTTGTCCAGGAAACATCCCACACTCCTGGTGACCATGTTTTACAGGTACAGGAGCCAATGCTGTGGCACTGTTCTCTCTTGCTCACCACCAGGTGCTGTGAAAAACAGAAATGTTGCTGTGGAATGATGGTCTTCATCACCTCACGGGGAGAGGATGCGGGCAGGTTTGCGGACAACACTAAGCTGGGTGGAAGTGTCGATCTGCTGGAGGGTCGGGAGGCTCTGCAAAGGGATCTGAACAGGCTGGACCACTGGGCAGAGTCCAATGGCATGAGGTTTAACAAGGCCAAATGCCGGGTCCTGCACTTGGGGCACAACAACCCTGTGCAGTGCTACAGACTAGGAGAAGTCTGTCTAGAAAGCTGCCTGGAGGAGAGGGACCTGGGGGTGTTGGTTGACAGTGACTGAATATGAGCCAGCAGTGTGCCCAGGTGGCCAAGAAGGCCAATGGCATCTTGGCTTGTATCAGAAACGGTGTGACCAGCAGGTCCAGGGAGGTTATTCTCCCTCTGTACTCGGCACTGGTGAGACCGCTCCTCGAATACTGTGTTCAGTTCTGGGCCCCTCACCATAAGAAGGATGTTGAGGCTCTGGAGAGAGTCCAGAGAAGAGCAACAAAGCTGGTGAAAGGGCTGGAGAACAGGCCTTATCAGGAGCGGCTGAGAGAGCTGGGGTTGTTTAGCCTGGAGAAGAGGAGGCTGAGGGGAGACCTCATTGCTCTCTACAACTACCTGAAAGGAGGTTGTAGAGAGGAGGGTGCTGGCCTCTTCTCCCAAGTGACAGGGGACAGGACAAGAGGGAATGGCCTCAAGCTCCACCAGGGGAGGTTTAGGCTAGACGTTAGGAAAAAATTCTTTACAGAAAGGGTCATTGGGCACTGGAACAGGCTGCCCAGGGAGGTGGTTGATTCACCTTCCCTGGAGGTGTTTAAGGCACAGGTGGACGAGGTGCTGAGGGATATGGTTTAGTGTTTGATGGGAACGGTTGGACTCGATGATCCGGTGGGTCTCTTCCAACCTGGTTATTCTGTGATTCTGTGATTCTGTGAGGTGTGACCCTCTGTAGCCAAGTGCTGCCATCACCTCAAGGGACGGCACTGGGCCAGTGTCACCTGCCCCCTCACTCTCTTCTTACCCTTCCCTGTGCCAGAAAGGTTTAATAATCTCACCATGTCACCCATTCCCAGGCAGGATCCTGGAATCTTTCCCCTTCAAAATCTGATTTTAAACCTCATAGTTTAAAACAAGACTAATAGATGACATGATAGTCAGAAACTGAGAAGAAGATCTGTCAGGATTAAGGGAACCTGTGGATATTCCTTTCACTGACAGAACACAATTAACATCCAAGCATTATCATCATGAGACCATTGGTGAATTTGGTCAGTTGACTTACGTGCTGCCTTTTTGCTTTAGCTGGCAGGGGAGCAGAAGCCTCCCCACCTGGCTCACCATCCACACCAAATTCTGCATCCTAGCATGAAGCCAGAACTGGCACTGCTTTCATGTCGGATAGAAATGGCAGCTTCTGTATTCCTAAAATGATTTGCTGAACTTGAAATGGGAGTGATTGGCACAGAAAAATGCATAGCAGGTACCACTGATGAAACCAAGGTGCGTGGGGGATGCCTTATACCTACCAAGAGGTGTAGCCAGAAAAAAACCCCATTCATTTCTCTCTAAAATGTCCCTCTATGTGCAGGTAACGAGGATATACAGGTCACATCTAGCAGGTAAGCACACTGTCATCAGCTCTGATTTTGCCATTTCATTTCCAATCACTCTCTCTCATGTGGAAAGATCCTGGAACGCCCTGGGCTGTGATCGGTTCAGTTCTATTTTTGGATGTCTCCTTTCTGAAGGAAGGTGATTTCTCACATGTGGTTGTTTTCCAATTATCACTTGTTGAGACATACCCCCTGGTTATATTACAAAGAGAATCAGGTGGCAAGTACATATTTACAAGTCTTTATTGTAAGGCACAGGAATACTTCTTTGATCTGAGCTTTGAACTGAAACTGCGAGGACTCTTGGGAATCATGTTTCTTCTGGCTGAGTTGATCCAGTCCCTTACTCTTCCACAGAAGATACAGAAAATTAAGTATCATCTGATTTACTTGTGTGTTTCGGTGTGACAGAGTGAGAGTGGTCTGCTGTACAGGATTTAAAATAACCAAGTATCTCCTGCAATATGCTGTAAAGTTCCCATCATATTCGATATACTAAACAGGTTTTTTTTTTCCAGTTACTTCTCCCGCACTGCACACCAAGCTGTGACCCAGCTGCTTCCTTCATTTCAAAAGCTTAATCTTTTTGGTGTGTAATATTAGTTTGTAAAGCACTTTATCAGGAAAGCATGGATTTGTGAAGGGATGAGAGGGTGAGCTAGCAGTGCTGTGCCCTTTCTGTTTGCTCTATCCCACTCACAAGATTCACAGGATTACCTTTGAGCTCTCTCAGCAGCATAAGTTTGAAAACTGGAAAAAGCGTGACGATAAATGAAATATTTCCATTAGCGAGGAGCAGATGGACTTGTTCTGCATTAAAAATTAGCTCAAATATTGACAGCATTACAATAACATATCAAATAAAGGAAAACAAAAGCCTTGGGCCTGCCATGCCAGCTCCTGGCATACTGAGCTTCGGTTGAGCAAAACCTCTTTCCTTCCCTTTCACTCACCGTCCTGGCAGAGTCCCAGGGCAGGTCACAGGGGTCCCCACTGCATCCCAGTCACAACAGAACTAGCAAGGTGTTGCTTGGAGAAGCCTTGTTGTTAGTGGAGGCTCCCTTCCATATAAATGTACAGGACCAGCTCAGTGAAACTTCCAGCCCCGGCTTTCCCTCCATTCTGCAAGCTCCCAGACGTGGCAAAAGTCCCAGCGAAAGCTGCCGAAAAAGAGGATCTGTTTTGTTGACACTCTGGATGTTTCATGGCTCATAACCTTTGATTGGTTTTAGTAACCACTTTTTTCTTTTGCACCAGCATGGTCAGCAGCTGTCTTTTCTCCTTGAAAGTCGAATTAATCTGACATTTTTCTGCAGTTTCTGTTACTTTGGTGAGCAATTTATCCCAGGGTCTTTACACCAGCTGGTTTATCTTCCAGCTGTTTGCACATGTCTAATGGAATGATTTCATTAGAGCAGATTTAAGCTCATTGTAGTTTCTTTTACAAATCATTGAGATGCAGTTCATTTTATTGCTTATAGTTTGGAGACTGAAATTGAGCTGCATTGCTATTCTGGTATCTGGTTCTTTCTTACCCATCTTTTAATTTATAGAGATACTACTTTTTTCTAGGCAAACAATACAGCCATTATCCTCCTTTCCATGCATTGTTTGATTCAGAAAATTAAATCTGAGAACCAACTCATGGAGCTTTTCATCTACAAATGCATGTATTCAGCCTATAGTGAGTTGTTTTGGCTCTGGTTCATATAAACAAGAGTACCAGATGTAAAAATGATACTTGCAGGGCCAGTGAAACTGAATGAGAAAACCAGCATCTCTCTGAGAGTGCCAGAAGGACGAGCAGAGCAAGTTTGGGAGCTCTCTGTTTAAGATGTAGGCACAGTAAGAGAAGAGGAAACACAGACCTGGACCGTACAGCCTTACTTTGTATCCAATACTGGAGATTTCTGTGAGTCATAGCTAACAGAAAGAGCGCTGAGAAAGAAATAAAAGGTATGATCATGCTTAAAAAAGCATGGACAAATAGTTGAGAAGTTCAATAATAGCGGCAGACAGCTGGAATGGAAAATGCCCTAAAAATGTATGATTACTCTCTACAGAGGCTTGCAGTTGAAATTTCAATGCAGTAAGTGGACTATTTCCTTATCAAAAGTGACAGAAGGCAAAGCGGACTGTAAGGTACCATACAAATGTGAACTACGACCATTATTCAAAGCCACCCTACTGAATAGTCTGATACTTGAAAATCCATCTACCAGTAAGAACAGTTATTTTGTCCATTTCTCAGATGTAACTCTGAACCTTTTCTGCCTGTCAGTAGTTAAGTTGGAAATAATTACATGATTCAATAACATGTTTCTCGAAAAACATGTTGTATGAAAAAATAGGTCTTTTTCCTTTGTTCAACTTTGTTTTACATGTTCCCTTCTGTGCCACTCTCAGTCTCCATGCGTTATACCAGGGATTCATACTCATCAAGAATCAAGTGGCCTGGAAATACCTCATTTTAAATTACATATGCACGTGACAATGCTTCTGACCCATGGAGCAGTCTAATGGAATAAATTGGCGAGGTGGCTTTTGTTGAAGAGAGTTTTATTGAAAAGAATAAGCAAGGGAGTTTACTCTTCAGGGAGTAAGGGTTAATCTGTTACAATTTTGCTAAGTTAATTAAAAATTGAACAATCCAGTGATTGCATCAGGGTTCCTATTAAGACTAAATCAATAAACCAATGGGTTCAAATCATGGAATCACTAAATTAATGCAGCAAGTAATATAACTGGAGTCCGAGGTTGGCAATGGAAGGAATTACTTCGTGTTAGTCTTGTTTCAAGCTCTCGTGAGAGCAAAGGACAAAATTTAAGGAAAAGCCAGCTTCCTTTCCATCTGAGGCTGCAGGCTGTAGTCTAACCAGTGCATGAAATTATTTAGTCAGTGAAGAATCATTTTGGTTTTAGGTCCATGCCAAGGAGATGTTGTAATCCCATCCTGTTTCATTTTGAGGAAATGTAATTTAGGGAGTTCTCAGCAGTTCCTCTTTAACATGGCCTCTTCGTGCTCCGCTGCTGCCAGCCGTTATGGGTTAACTGTTCTCTCTGAATACCACAAAAGCTAGAAACTTCTCAGAGAAGAATAAAGACTCCTTCCAAAAAGTGCAAAAGAAGTGATATGAAAAGGAGCCCTCTGCTCCTAGACCAAGTGCTCTTTCTCCTCCCCAAGCACGTATTTCACCAGCAAACTGCCAGGCATTGCTCTTCTCACCTGTCTGCCTTGCGAAGAGTCTATTCCAGCACAGAAGTCAACATATCTTGTAGTAAATACTCCAGTGACTCCAAGTAAATACCAGCTTTGGAAGTGGAGAAGTCACTTGAGACTAAAGTCTCTTTTATTTTTTAATATGTCCATGACTCTGAATTTATTCTTCCAGTATAAAATGTCCATAAAATTTTTGTAGCACTCAGAAAGGCCCTCACATGGATGTCATTGGGAATCCTTCCTCTAGAAATTCCAGACTAATTGTCCCTGCAAGAACTGCCCTCACTGCCCACTAATCAGCCAAGTAAGCGGCAAGATACCAGAACAGTTTAGAAACGTTGTTTTGTTTTATTGCCTGTTTTATTTAAAGTTACTTTAAAATTCAAGCTGTCTTATTTCTTAGAAGAGAGCTCACAGCTTTCCTGCTATGGCTGTGGCTTTCCTGCTGGCCTGCCTTTATCCAGACAATTTCTAGGGAGCATACTCTGTAAAACTAAATGTTATGCTGTTTTCTGAACATTTAATGAATTTCCCTCTCAAGACAGAGCTGAGTGAGGATAACAGTGAGCTTTTACCTATACAGACTTAGTTTGGGTTTCACTGGGAAAGTATTGAGAGCCACATTTTTAAAGATGCTGACAGATGACTTGTAGGATTTTCAGTATGCCTTTATGGCATGGCAAGCTGTAGGCAATCCAGGAGACTCCAAGAGTGCATTAAAGATAATTTCTTAACCCGGGTAATAGACATCCCTACCTGAGGGGATGCATTACTGGAACATGATGATCACTTATGCAAGTGAGCTCATCAGTAATGTCAAGATTAGAGGCAGCCTGGGTCCTGAGGGATATCGGACAGGTGAGAAGTATAGTTAGCACCCTAAATTTCAGGAAAGCAAATTTTCAGCTTTTCAAGGAGTTACTCAGTAGGACTCTCTGGGAAACGGTCCTCAGGAACAAGGGAGAAGAACAGAGCTGGCAAATATTTAAGGATGCTTTCCATAAAGCGCAAGTGCACTCAGTCCACAGACGTAAAAAATCAGGCAGGGAAGGGAAGAGACCAGCATGGCTGAGTCAAGACCTGCTGGTTAAACTAAAGAAGAAGAGGGAACTGCACAGGTAGTGCAAGCAAGGACAGGTGACCTGGGAGGAATATAGGGATCTGCCCAGTTGTGTAGGGATGGGGTCGGGGAGGCCAAGGTGCAGCTGGAGCTAAACTTGGCAAGGGAAGTGAAGACTAACAAGAAGGGTTTCTATAGGTATATCAATCAGAAAAGGAAGGTTAAAGACAGCTTAGCCCTACTGATGAATGAAACCTTGTAACAACAGACGAGGAGAAGGCTGAAGTACTCAACAACATATTTGCCTTGGTCTTCACTGACAACTGCTCTCCTCACCCCTCCTGGGTCAATGGACAACATGAAGGAAACCAGTGTGTTATAGCCCTTCCTGCTGTAGGGGAGGATCAGGTTTGTGACCACCTGAGGAACCTGAACATCTGTAAGTCTATGGGACCTGATGAGATGCATCCCAGAGTCCTGAGGGAACTGGCTGATGTGGTGGCCAAGCCTCTCTCTATGATATTTGAAAAGTCATGGCTGTCAAGAAAAGTCCCTGGTGACTGGAAGAAGGTGACATTGTCCCCATTTTTAAAAAGGTTAGAAAAGGCGACCCTGGGAACTACCAACCTGTCAGCCTCACTTCTGTGCCTGGGAAGATCATGGAACAGATCTTCCTAGAAGCTGTGCTAAAGCACGTGGAGGACATGGAGGTGATCTGAGACAGCCAGCATGGCTTCACCAGGGGCAAGTCCTGTATGACCTACGTAATGGCTTTCTACGATGAGATAATCACATCAGTGGACGTGGGAAAATGAACAGATGTGATCTATCTGGACTTCTGTAAAGCCTTTGACACATCTCCCACAACATCCTTCTCTCTAAATTGGAGTGATATGCATTTGAGGGGTGGACTGTTCAGTGGGTAAGCAATTGGTTGGATATTCACATTCATAGAGTAGTGGTCAACAGCTCAATGTCCATATGGAGATTCATGACAAGTGGTATCCTGAGGGAACCATACGTACTGGGACCAGTGCTGTTTAATACCTCCATCAAGTATATAGACAGTGAGATTGAGTGCACCATCAGCAAGTTTGCAGATGACACCAAGCTGAGTGGTGCAGTTTTCCCACCTGAAGGATGGGATGTCATCCAGATGGACCTGGAGAAGTGGGCCTGTGTGAACCCCATGAGGTTCAACAAGGCCAAGTGCAAGGTCCTACACCTGGGTCAGGGCAATCCATGATTTCAGTACAGGAAGGGGGGTGACGTGATTGAGAGCTGCCTGCAGAAAAGGACTTGGAGTTGCTGATTGATGAGAAACTCGATATGAGCTGGCAGTGTGCGCTCACAGCCCAGAAGGCCAACTGGGTTGCATCAAATGAAGTGTCACCAGCAGGTCCAGGGAAGTGATTCTGCCCTTCTGTTCCTCTCTTCTGAGACCCCATCTGGAGTACTGTGTCCAGTTCTGGAATCATCAACATAAGAAGGATACAGGTCCAGAGAAGGGCTACGAAGATTATACGATGACAGGCTGAGGGAGTTGGGCTTGTTCAGCCTGGATTAGAGAAGGCTCCAAGGAGACCTTATAGCCACCCTCTAGTACCTGAAGGGGGCTACAAGAAAGCTGGGGAGGGAGTTTTTACAAGGGCATGGGGGGGCAGGGCGGGGGGAATGGCTTTACGTTGGAGAGGGGAAGATTTAGACTAGACATAAGGAAGAAATTCTTCAAAATGAGGGTGGTGAGGCACTGGAACAGATTGTCCAGGGAAGCTATGGATGCCCCAATCCTGTAAGTGTTCAAGGCCAGACTGGATGGGGCCTTGAGCAGCCTGGTCTGATGAGAGGTGTCCCTCCTCATGGCAGGGGGGTTGGAACAATGGTCTTTAAGGTGCTTTCCAACCCAAACTGTTCTATGATTCTATTCTACATGTAAGCTTTTGAGTTTCTAACTCTCTAGGAGATCAGTATCTTTAAAAAGCAGGTGTAATGTCTAATGAGTATGTGCTTTGAGCATGTGAAAGATTGTCTTATTAATTTCCCCCACTCTAGTACTAAGCTCCCTACAGCGCAAAGTGTCCCAGTACGCATCTTTTCCTATGTTTATCCATTTTGGTGTATTGTTTCAGCTAAGGAGTGTCCATCAGATAAACACACTCTTTAAGAATTGATTAGGACATTGTGATAAGTACAAGATAAGGAGGCCAAAATGCTGTAATTTTTTACCCCTTGCATGTAAACTGGAAATGTTGTTTCTGTTTCCTTGTGTACAGTATCAGGTAGGGAACACTACCTCTCCTTTGCTGGGGCCCACTGTCATAGGAGGCAAAGGGAATTGCATGGGTAAGAGGGTCAAATCTTAGTCAGAGTGGCTCCACATCTGATGTAGCACCATTAATAACCAATATAATTCCTGTCCGAGTCCAGGGAAGTCCTGCATGGTCACTGGATCACACCAAATAGTCAGAATGGTCACATGATTTCTTCTAGCTGAAATCACTTTTATGCTGTAATAATTATTTAGAGTTCAGCCTGCTGGGCATAAATACATCACATCTGGCAGAGCAGTAGGAGTTGTGCCACCACTGGGCAGCTCTAGAGGGCTGGGCAGGCAATGATTTCCCTGCTACAGCTTGTATGGGACAGAAGAAAAATATACAGGCATGCTAGCGTGCTTTACTAGATTTGACATAATTTTAATGAATTAGAAAGTATTCATGGTAAATTCATAAGTCTTTTCCATGGGGATCTCAGTCCTGCAGCTGGGATTTAAAGGTCCTCAAACAAGATGTAGAAGTTTTCCCCTTGGATGAGGCCCAGAGAATGTACTGGAAAGATAAATGCACACTTTTCTCCTCATCTTCTTTTTTCCTCTGTAAAACATTTAGTCTCAGATCTTCCCTGGAGATAAATTGGCACGGTTTCACTCATTCCAGCAGAGCTGTAATAATTTACAAAGGGTCTATGCATTTTAAATCATGTCAGTTATGGCAGAGACAGAGGGAATATTGCAAACCATGGTCCCTTCTGTATGAATACATCCCCTCCAGCTCCTGGTCCCCACCTGACTTCTCTCCCCGTCTCCCCATTAAAGCAAGGCTTGGTGGGGGTTTTATCATCAACCAGAAGCACCCTGGTTCTGACCCGGGTACAAGAGATGCCTGAAGGAGCAGGGTTACTGCCCAAAGCAGCTCAGTGCCCGTGTGTCCATGCTGGACAAGCCAGTGGGGTCCCACTCGCTGCACTTAGTGCGGGCAAAGTCAAGACTCCCTGGGAGTGGAACCCTGGGGACCTCACACTGCTTCTGCTGCCATCCCTGGAGCTCCTGGCAGGAGGTTAGGCTGCCTCACAGCCCTTCCACTTCACAGCCAGAGCTGGGGCCTCGTGTCCAGCCTGGCCTTGCAAATCCCCCAACCTTCCCCTGGAGCCTTTGGGGGCTTTAGGGTTTCCACTTTGCGCCCTCTGAAATAATTAATACAGAGGGTCATACACTGATTCCTCAGAGCCCATTAATCACTTCTGCAGAGGCAGAGGGACTGTTTGTACAAAGTTTGCAGAGATTATCGCACTGGCTCCAGGATTTGTCGTGTTGCATTACAAATGGTGTTTTAGTGAGCTCCTCGGTTCCCAGTGGGCCACAACCTGTCTGAGGCAAAGTCAAATATTGTCAAGCAGCAGAGGTTTCCCAAGAAGGGCCTTATCTGTTCCAGATTGCTTGATTATATAAATAGGACTTCGATATGAGATACAAGTGCAATTAATTCCTCAAGGGCTACATTTGATAATGGCACAGAAATTACTCTTCGGTCACAGAAATAACACTGGCTCTTTCACAAAGTTTAAGTAAAAGCCTGTAGAGATAACTGCTATCCCACCGAAAATATTGCTTTATTTTCCCTTTTTAAAGAATTATAATATTATTCTTGTAACCTACTGAGATTTCTTATTTGAAAATGTTTTAATGGGGTTTAATTCATTAGAAACTGAAGGAAAGGGCTCAGCAGCCACATAACAGCCAAGCCGCAAGCGCTGTACTGCATGAGCAGGAGGCTGAGCCAATGTTCCCGGCTTTCAGACCCGCTCTCTCAGCCATAATCTGGTAGAAGGATGAACTGAGTTTTACAAAGTCACCTAATGTCCCTAAGTACTCTGGTGTAAGCTAGTTGTCCAGCACTGTTGGGGAGCTCGTTCTAGGTAACATAATGGATCATTTCCCAGGGGCAACTGGGAAACTCTCATGTGATTGTACGAGGAGGTGCTGATCATAAACGCATTCCTGGAAAAGTTTACCAGCAAGACAGTCAGGTAAGGACACTCATAAAGCCAAGGGCATTATGAAGAGTAAATGTTTTCAGGACAGCACTATACATTTTTCAGACATTCCTTCTGCTTTCAAATGAAGAGCAGAATTTCCAGTCTTAAGCTTTTACTTAAAGGAAACTTAGTAATTTGCATATACTTAAACCTAGTAAGTATTAGTGTTATCCATTCCTTTTTTTAGGTTAGATTTTCTTTTCTGGGACCAATGTACCTACACGTGTAAATGCACCCAGAGCCTTCCTCAAACTCTTGTTTTCTGTCTGGTAAGTGGCAGCTGTATTCACCTCACACTCCATACCCCACATATGCCCACGCAGAAGGCTGGTGTATCTAAATGCCAGAGCTATTTCTGTGGCTTTCAGAGAGGAGAGGACATGGAAAGAGGTGGAGGAGAGAGAGGAGAAGACGGGAAAGGAGATAGAAAGTCTGACTGTGATACAGAGATGCTGGTGCAGAGGTACAGGTGGTGTTCATGTTGCCCTCAAATATACCACACAAGTGATGCTTACCACTAGGCAGGTGGGTAGGATATCAAGAGAAATGCATCCAGGGACCAGGACACACAGTTTTGGCCCAATCATGGGGAAAAAAAAGCTGAGAAATCCTTCAGGAAAAAAAAAAAGAAATTAGGGCATTGCTCTTCTTCAGCATAAAGGTACCAGATTTGTTTGTGGTAGAGGTAAGTTTGTGTATAACAGAAGGGTGGCTGAGAAAACCTTAATCAAACATAGTTTTTAAAAAGCATACACGAAAGAAAAGTTTAGTAATTTAGAAGTTTGGTGATGATGTATTTTGAGCAATCCTACCACCTGCAGCTTGAGTCAGCTAGCTACTTCAGAGACTTTTGGAAGGCAAAAGTGAACAGATGGTGTGTTTGTGACACCATCAGGCAGTGGGCAGTGAATCTTAGTAAACTGGCAAGTACCCACCAAAAATTATTCCAAAGCAGATAATTAAATAAGTTATAAATAACAACAACAAAAAAAGAAACCTCAATAGTTGAAAAGGAAGAAATGAGGGGAGGAAATGAGATTTTTTCAGATGAATTATACAATCTTATTTCTTACCTTTTCATAGTTCATTACATAGACAGACCAATTAAAGATCCGATAAATTAAACATCCATCAGATATTCTTTACAACTGAAGCTAATTGTCTGCCACTTTGATATGGTCAAGCATATGTAATAATATTCTAGTTCTCACTAGCACTAAGAAATAAATATAGACTTGAATTAAAGTCCCCAGACATCACAAAAAGCTAGATAGATGGGTAAAAAGTCCACTGATTGGCACAGAGCAGTGATTTGCATTAATGTCATATCCCCATTTTAGTTTTTCTATCTTCAGCCCAGAAGCTTGGTGGGTCTGCATGGGTTCTGAGAGCACTGATCTTGGATTTTTTGTGCATGTTTCTCTGTGACTCAAGCTGGACACCAATGTTACTGTTCCTGTTTAAGGCAACAATATATCTGATTTCTTTTCTACATAATGCAAAAGGAAATACTGCAATCCTGTAAGCATTCTGCTGCTGATGCAGATGCCTTAAACCATTATTTAATAATGACGTTAATTTTAAAAAAGTCTCTCAAAAACAAGCAACTCCTATTCTTAAAACTCACCGTGGATACTGAGAAGTGAGGTCTAAAAGTGGGACAGAAACACTGTCACAGGACATGGGAAAAGATTCCGGCTATGGAAACGCAGCCAAGTAGCCACTGAGGATGCCTGGAATCTTGCTATGGCAAACAGAGATGCAGTCAGGAAGGCTAAAGCTCAGCTAGAACTGAACTCGCCAAAGTTGTCAAGAACAACAAGAAATTGTCCTTCATATATGTGAGCAGTAAGCAGAAGCACAGGGAAAGCATAGGACCACTGCTGAACAAGGCAGAGAAACTAGTTACTTCTCAGCACAAGGCTACTGGCTGCAATGCTTGAAAAGTTGTGGAGATTAGGGGATATCCTTGATGACTGGAAGAGGGCAACCATCATACCCATCTACAAGAAAGGCCCAAAAGAGGATCCAGGAAACTACAGGCCCATTAGTCTTACTTCAGTCCTTGGGAAAGTAACGGAATGAGTCCTCATAGAAATTATCACTTGTCAAGTGAAACAGATGATTGGGAATGCCAGCACAGATTTACCAATGGCAAATGATGCCAGACTAGCCTGATCACCTTCTACAACAAAATAACATCTTCTCTTGACATGGGAAAGCAGTTGATGTTGTTCACCTGGACTTTAGTAAGATCTTCAATACCATTTCCCATGACCCTCTCCTGGACACACTGAAAAGATACAGATTGGGTGGGTGGTCAGTGAGATGTGCAGGGCACTGGCTCACAGGACACACTCAGAGGGTGGGGATCAATGATTTTCACTCGGGGGGGGGCAGGCTGGCACAAGTGGGATCCGCCAGGGATTGATCAGGGGGCTGGAAAACCTGCCCTGTGAGGGAAGACTGAAGGACTTAGTTCTGTTCTCCTTGGAGAAGTTAAGGCTCAGGGGGACCTCATCACTGTATTCCAGTATTTAAAGGGTGACTACAAATAGGACGGAGACTCTCTTTTCACAAGAAGCCACATGGACAAGACAAGGGGCAGCAGGAACAAGTTGCACTGGCAGAGTTTTCGTATTAACATAAGAAAGAAACTTTTTACAGTAAGAACAATAACTCAGTGGAACAACCTTCTCAGGGACGTGGTGGATTCCATGCCACTGGAGGTTTTCAAGATGCAGTTGTACAGGGTGCTGTATAAATATTTACACCATCGTTCCACAGGTGAGAAGACAAGTCACATCCAAGGGCAATGCCACTCAGCTCAGACACCTCAATGGCAAATCATGAGTTGAATGCAGAGTTCCTCTTCAGTGCCTTTTCTTACAAGACTGTTCTTGTCCAGGCTCTTCCTTGAAGAAAATCCATCAGAAAGTAGAGACACTCTGGTTCTCTCAAGTGGTTTTGATTAAGCTGAAATCTTCTTTCCTGTTAGGTGTTACTGTTAGGTACTGCAGAAGACACTTCAACCTGGAAAAGAGATGAATGAGTAGAAATAACACAGAGGTCTATGCAGTCACGAGTGGCCTGGGAAGGATGACTAAGGAATGACTGCTAAATGTTTCATCCATTACAAGGCCTAGCTAGTAAGTCAGAACAGATACGTTAAAGTATTTTTCCTAAGATGTGTTCAAATTGTGCAACTCCTTGCCACAGAAAATTAAAG
This sequence comes from Phaenicophaeus curvirostris, assembly GCF_032191515.1. Taxonomy (NCBI): domain Eukaryota; kingdom Metazoa; phylum Chordata; class Aves; order Cuculiformes; family Cuculidae; genus Phaenicophaeus; species Phaenicophaeus curvirostris. The sequence continues at coordinate 83,945,124 of NC_091394.1, read as the reverse complement.
GCTTAAAGTTTACATGGTCTCAAGGAGACACTGGACAAACTAACGAAACATAAATTCATTGTGTGTTGTTAAAACAAAATATTTTTCCTTGGTCAGGAACTCCCTAACAAATTCTCATAAAGTTGGAAAGTCATCTGGGGAAGTACCAAAAAAATATTTTCTCTGTTTTCATCCCATTCCTGAGGAACAGCTTTTGGCCACTATTGGAAGCGTGATGCCGGGGTAGACAGGTTTTTGGATCATCTTGGAACAGCGCTGCTTGTATTCTTGGGAGCTGAAAGAAAGGTCAGGGGTGGAAAGAGGGAGCCAGAAAACTGTTCTCTTCATCTTTTCTGAAAACCTGCCTGTCGAAATGGGCGCCAGTTCACAAAGTGAAAAATTTCCTGAGTGTTTCTCCAAGACAGTCTGAAAGACTAACCACCCTGAAGAGTCAAATCAGTAGCATCTTTGGCCCCAGAGGGATGAACATGGCAAAAATATCATTCTGGATCAACTAGAAGTCAAGACTCCAATGTGAAATTTTTTAAGTCCCCTACTGAGTTCCTGGAAGGATAACAGACTTAAAAAACCACATACCATGCCTTGGGTCATGATTTCTATAGCCAGAAGAGTCTCAACCCATCCTAGGCTATTGCTGAAAGTACCCTCGGGGCAATTAACTACATGGATTCACCCTATCAATAATGGCATGTGTAAGGTTGCTCCTGGATGTACTATCTGTGTGCCAGGCAGTGAGCCACAGGCAGTGTCAGGCGAGCTCTACAAAAGAAGGATTTGGCTGCAAAACTGCCACTGCCGCAAAGTGTGTAATATTGAAAAACCAGAAAGACAAAGAGTGTTTGGCATCATAAGACCTACATTCTGCAAGAACTCTCGGGCTATCAGTGCAGGAGCTGTGAGTGGTTAGTCAGTCCAGCTCCCTGTTTTGAACGGGTAGAAACAGTGTCAGAAAGGGTAATGAAATTTTCTTAAGGGAATTAGAAAGATTTTGTTCTCTACTTTTTATAGTTTTCACTCTGTTCCCTACTCTTGACTGCTAAGCCATTTGTAGTTCATCTTTTGCCATTCTTTCCTCCAGTTAACACCCAAAAAACTTCATATGTATTTTTCTCCCTTTCATGCTTTCTTTTCAACATCAGTGACTAGTCTGCTGCCTCTTTCCTTCCTCCCAGCTCTCGACTCCAGGTTCTTTTTGATTGGACCCTTGTTAACAGCTTCATTGTTTCCCTGTATCTGTACACAGAGAGCAGCTGCGTGCTTTCCTCAACTGCAGCAGAAGAAATCAGAAAATAAAGTTCCCCCGAGAGAGCCCAGCCTGTCTCTTTTGCAAAAAGTTGAAGCAACTTTTGCAAAATGACTGACTCCGTGGGCAGACAGCTGAGCTCTCTGAGACAAATTTGGGGCTCAGAGAGCACAGACATAATAATTACCAGAAATACATCACAACCTCCTCTCCCAGCATTATTTAGGCCATTCCTAAATCACAAGGTGCAGTCTCTCTCTCTCTCACTCCTGACTCTGGGTATGAAAACTTTTGCTTTCTGTCATTCTCTCTTGGTACACTGCAATTTTTCTCCCTCAAATTGTAAATGATAACACCTGCTGGGGCTCTTATTTGTTCATTCCTCGTATCTCCGGCTGCTCCCTGTGTGAGATATTACGCCCACACAGAGGTATGAAATATACAGTAGCTGCTTGTGAAAGTTCTATATGAAAGATGCAATGAGTATAAATAATGGTATTGTTCCAATGTTCTTCATCTTGTATCTGACAGAACATGTTCAAGAAACTCCAGGAACACTATAAAGCTGATGGAGAAGTCATTCACACCACATCAGCGTAGCTGAAAACAAATGAGCAAGACTGCTCTGGACATCCTATTTTCCTTTCACCACCAGAATGTACTTATTCTTCTAGTCATACCATATTCATATTTACTTTAATGATTCATAAACATACCAGGTTCCAGAAGCTTCTAATTAACTCATCTATTTAGTGTCGTTAACAGATGCTCAGGGAGTGATTTATTGTACAATACCAGATCACACCAACATATAAATCCAGCCAATTGAATTGGCAGGCAGTCTGGGTAAATACCTTCTGCTGCTGGTAGATGAGTCTCTGTTCTGAATGCAGCATCAACACCCTGCAGACTAGGGCTGAAGCACTATTGTTCTCTTCTTCTATTACTCTATACATGTAGTATACATTGTGCTGTACAACACTGGTTATTCCTTTCCTTTTAAAAAAAACAAGATTTAGCAAGGTACCATATAGGATTCAGGGTGCACATATACTCTGTCTGAGAAAGGAGAAAATCAATAGCCCCGAAGTTTTCGTTCAATCTTTAATTTACCTCTGGCTTTCTGTAGTTTCAAAACCAAAACAAGTCCCTCCGACACACTGCAGCAAAACGATCCCAAACTTTACTAGAGAAGTCACCCTGGGGACCCTGTCTATGTGGCCAGATCTCCAAACCATCTATTGATCAATAAGGGAGCAGGACTGGCCACCCTGGCTTCGGGCAGAAGATGAACAGCTACAACAGCAGAGTTAGCTCTGTCCCCAGAGTTTTATACAACTCTGAGGGATTTTTTATACAACACTGAGGGATGCTCCTAGTGACTTACATTGCTGAATTATCAGAGGGAGCTTGGAACGGAGCCACTCACAGGCACAAGCGCAGCCCATCTCAGCTGGGCTCAGTGTTACAGGCTGGTTTTTAACGTTACAGATTTAAAGACATAAATTCAGCCCATCAGCTTTGGCCTGGCGGACTTGTTTTACTTGGAACTAGGACATTTTTTTTTTCTTTTCAAGTTTCAAAACGGTAACAACACATGGTTTGATTGCTTCTGCTTGTTGCCTGGGCAGGAGCTCTCTTCCAAAACCGAGAGGCAAGTTATTTACCTCGCTGGAGCAGAGCTGCAGCTACACTGCAGACAAATTTTACAGCTTGTCTCTGAAGAGCTCACTCCCTTTTCTTTCCAGTTCTTCCCAATGGCAACACCATGACTCAGTTTGTGTTAACAAAATACTAAGGAAACACAGATAAATATTGTTTTAAATTCCTTAAGGTGAGAGTCATACAAGGGTTTTTAAAATATATTTTTTTTGCAGTAATTGTTCTTGCCTGTCTGTTGTCTTCAAAAAAGGTATATGTAAGCTTGTGTTTCAACAGCACTGAAAGGGAATATTGTAAATAGCTAGTGTGTTTTCTGCTCAGTTTCTAAAAAACATTTCTGCTGTACCTGCAGTGCTTTCTGCAGGTGGGTTTGGCGAGGGGGAAGAAATACAAGCAATATTTCAGGGGGAATGGGAAGCAAAACTATATTAATACCGCACTGTGCCCAAAAAAGTGAAGAAGAGAACAGGACAGCTTGAGAACAGTGACATAAGTTAAACAAATATGCTGCATTAAGGAATTTCTAGGAGTTATTAAATTTCTCCTCAGGACTCACTATTAGGCATCAATGTAGGAACAATACCACGATGAATGTGACTGTAACGTTTAAAGCTTTCACCTTGAGTACAGGACCTTTCCTTGCTGCTTCCATTTCTCACAGTCAGTTCCCAAGGCACATGTGGTCTCTCATATGGAACAACAAAGGCACATTGCACTCCTAGCAGCTGTGTTGTGAGGAACGGCTGCAACCTGGGGACACAGCAGCCTTGTACCGCGCTGCAAGCACAAAGCACACTGATGTAGCTCCCCTGTGCTGGCTGGAGGAAATCTCTGCACATTCTAGGGAACAACCCAGCAGTTTCTGCTGCAATTGGCCAACTGGCATCACTCAAGTAGATTTCTCAAATGCAATCAAACAACCGTCCTTATAATTTGAAAAACCAAAAGAAAGCAGCACACAATACAGCTCTGTATGTACCTGTGACACTGAAGAACCCAGACATCTAATGCACATATGAGAACCACTTTGAAAATGTATGACACAGGCTGCAGGATTGTTTAAAAACATGGCTTAAACTCATGTAGGTGAAGAAAGAGAAAGCTTTCCTTTTAAGAATCACACCTTGGTTAAGTAGAAATGCACCAAGAAAAGTTAAAAATCTGGCAAGATGTGACTGGGAACACTATTACAGCACCCCTGTGCTACTGCATGTACTGTACTGCACACCCCTCTATTATGTCATCTCAGTCACTCATGTCCGTCTCCTAATGCCACCCAATGTACAAGGTACAAGAAACAGCACTGAAGAAAATAAGGTACTTGAAGCAATTTCGGCAGCTCTCTCCTCCAGCCCAGTTCTATTCCGTTCATAACCTTACAGAACAGTGAAACACGCATCAGGGTCCGGAGCTCCAGCACTGTCAGCTGGCTGTATTTCACAACTCTGCTGCAGTTGCGCTATACTGTGACAGCATTAGGTGTTGGTCAGAGCTATGATTCAGTATTTTTAAGTTGCATTCTTCCTATTTAAAAATGAAGAATAAACTAGATCTAAACCAGACACAACAGAGATGCCCTTATAATGTCAGGAATATCAACACAATCACACGCCCTTCCGGATCGTAATAAATACAGATCATGAACCACAAACATATCAGTTCACATGGAGTTTACAGAGTAATTTAGGCTGGAAGGAACTTCCTGAGGGCACCCAGTCACTTTGCAGGAGTTAACTTCTGTAGTCAAACAATATAGATAAATAAGATACTCAGCTCTTATAGGCCAATTCCACACTCTGTAAAAGAACAACTGTCAAAACTAGTTTTGGTAAGAATAGGACCCTAGATTTAGAAAGAAGTCCAGTATCCCACCAAACCCCAGATGAAACCCAAGAACCATTTCTTAAAAAACCGCCACCGATTATGTGAACTCTCTGGCAGGAAATTAAGATGCCGGAGAGAATAATGAAACATGAGGGTTCCTAAATCTTTTGTCAGAAACCCAACTACTAAACAACAGAATAAATTATTAAAACAATAACCTGCAACTCTTGAGATGCAGTAATAAGCAGTAACACCCCAGAAAAATAAGTTTTAATATTAACAGCTTGATTTCACATGACTGCCTATTAATCTTGCTTTTTGCAAAGTTCAAACAATGCACTGTTTACAAAGATGGTTTTATTCTTCTTCATTCTTCTGCACTGACTGCACAGCTTCTGCTTTAACCCTATTTCGTTTTCTTTTTCTTCTTTTCTTCTTTTCAGCAGAAGCTTCCTGACCCTCCTGTGTTTTCTTCTTTTTCTTCTTCAGACAGCTGAGAGGATTGGGGCCACCTGCCCTTTTACGTTTTCTTCTTTTTTCACCCTGTTGGTTTGCTAGTCCTGCTTTTTCTTTAAGCTCCACAATACTTTGTTTTTGATGCTCTGGTACAAGCTGATTCGTCTGCATATTTTGAACAAATGCCAAAGATTTAGGAGAAGGTTTGTCTAACACCATAGTGTTCTGAATAATAAAGAGGAGAGGAACGCCAGCCTTCTTTTTCACTTTGTTTGCTAAATCCGGGTCCTGTAAAATTGAATACTTTAGTCAATATTTTGGGATTAAACTATATTTGCAATTCAAATGCACCTAATTTTAATACAAAACTATGAAGATAAATTACGTTACGAAAAAGATAAGAAACCTAATCTAGCAGATATACATGGCAATGTCTTTCAGAGCAATTTAAATTTCAATTTCTCTCCTTCTGATTAGCTGTGCTTTTGATGGAAAATGTTAATGTACTTCCTTTTTTCATTTTTGAGTAAAAAATCCCAGTTCATCACTATGTAGTACATCAAGAGAAGTAAAAGTAAGGTAATTTCTTCTATAAAAAGTAATTTTAAACTCTTTGTATCTTTCATAAGTATACAGAATTTTACTGTAGTCATTTTATATATAACATATAATTTGCACATACAGTCCCAGTAATGGATCTAAGAAAATACTCGCTTTCTTACTTGTACGCAAGTTCAACCTCTATTCTTTAGTTAAAACCTCCACGGTTTCTTAAAATTGAAGTTACATGGTTGTTTACCACTTAAATTTCACTTTTCAGACTACTGTGCAAATCTGTTCAGGGCAGGAGATGCACACACAAGCAATATGCAAATTAACATTCATCAGTTGTTCTCTTACGTGTCAATAAGTACTCGGCATGTTTTCTACACCTTCTGTTACACTAAGCAACATCCTCCTAGGATAAAAGAATCTAGTTGTTCAATAAGACAAAAGGTTCCCTTCTTCATAATCGGCAAATACATTTAACAGCAAGCAAGGCTTTACAAGATTAATTCCCACAAGCTATTTAAAAATCTCATAATCGAGTTTTCTGCAGGTTTCATTATCCTTTGATATCAAGAGAGCAGTTCAAATAAAATGGAGTAACATTTTCCATGAGTATTTACCTGTGTAGCAATAAAGAAGTGATGAGGATTGCCTTCTTGAATCATGGAAAATAAACAGGCCGAACCACTCACAGGATCCTTGTGGTGAGAACAGTTCCGAAGTTCAAATCTTTGAGCAATTAGTTTTGCTCCGTACAGTTCTTTCCCCAACAACTCCAGTTCTTTTAGAACACATCTGAAAACCAAGAGCAACAGTGATTTCTAAACAAGAAAATAACTACACATTTTTTACAACAGCAAAAGGGTGACCTGAGTTAATTAGGAATGAGCAATGCCCAGTTGTCCAGGCCATTTACTATCTGTAAATGGCACCCAGTAATTTGAGAGCACTAGCCCATCTGAAGACTGTCACCAAGTTTTCTTGGTTCCAAACGAGATTAACCAGTAGCAACATTAAGTTATAGTAAATTATTTAAAAATAGTTCCTATCAGTGACACTGCTAAGCCTTCACATCTATGCTTGAAGATCACCTAGCATATGAACTACTACTCAACAAATAAAATTACTTCAATTAGCACAACCTGATCAATCCCTGCATTCAAATTAAGTGCTGGATTAGTATCCATCACCTTACTTCAAATTTGCTATCAGAATACAACCAACTCAAGCAAAACATGCAAAAGACTGTCCTTATGATTGAAGATCTGACAGTGAATGGTTTCACAACATTCCAGTGAAACAACAGAACGCAAACCTAAATCGCTCCTCTTACCAGCGCTTAGAGCAGATACCCATACAGGACAGCATCCCACTATATGAGGTTGTTCATTCAGAAACAGGAGATGAAACCTAACTTAACTTGGCCACTGAGTCTTACTATTAGGTTAGTGCAAAAATAATTGCCATTTTTAACCATCAACTTAAAGGAGTTGTATTCCAACTTGTAATAAAAGTTATTAATCAAAATAAGAACCATTAGAGTTCACACATTTTTACCAACAAGGAACAAATCTATTTATTCCAGTAGCACACAATTCTGGAGTCCTGGAACTGCTAAATTCCTCAGAGGCATTTTGAGCTGCCACTTGTTGTGGAAAACCTTCTCTTGCAGGAGTTGCTGAGACACTTGAAAATATGGTAATTGGCAGGAGAGAGGTCTTGGTGAGTAAGCTGGGTGAGGTAGAGTTTTTTAGCCTAGATCATGCAGCTTCTGCAGAGTCAGTGGCAAGACATGTCATCAGGTGTTATGGACAAGAACTGGTGCTTCCCAATTGAACAATGTAGCGCATAAACTAAGTTAAATAAACTTTTAACGCAAAATAAGCATCACTGTTTACAGTAACAAAAATGGCAACTGTTTTTGCACCAACCTAATACAAATTATAAACAGAAGTAGGAATATATGCCCTTGAAATACAGCTTCAAGGATATGGTAGAAATTATTTTTCTTTTAAGAGAAGAAAGTTCAGCCTTTGTGGACAGTCTTTGTAGAGTCAATAGTCTCTTCTTTTTGCAAAGACACGCAGTGAGCCAGCTCATTTCCTCAGGGAAGCTCTGGTCACGCCACTGAGGTGCTGTCTCACCAACTTAACATTCTGACAGCAAAGAAAATGAGTCTATTCAGCTGCCCTAAGAGAAAACAGGTCAAAAAGATCCAATAGATACTGCTGAAAGAAGGAACCAAAAAGCGACATTTAGACATGACTGGAACACAGTTTGGATCAAAGTGATTCCTGAACCTTTCAGAGCAAAGGTGTGAAAATACTTTATACTTTCTCCTGTTTAGAAGTACAAGACAGTTCTGCATGTGTTGCAAGATGTCTCAGCATTTTATTTGTGTAGCCTAGGGTATACATCTTCCTGAGATTTTCAGCACTTGTCTCCATGATGGGCAGCTTGCTATGTTGTCACTACTAAGTGACAGAGATTTTATCATACCCAATATACAAAGTTAAACAAAACATCGTGAACTCCAGGTGAACACAGTGTGCATGCTTTATTTTTATGCTTTTGCCTAGCACATCCCTGCTCTCCCTCAAGAACAGCCTTGCTCTAAACAATCCCTCACCAGCAGCTGAAACTCCAGCCACCCCACAATTCCCTCCCTCCCCAAGAGATCTCAGCTTGCTCCTGTTGTTCTCACTTCACCAAAGAGACTCTGGGAGTGGGAAGTGCCCCACCCAGACGCCCCTCACACACCAGTGTAAGAAATACTTATTCACTGGTAAAATATTGAAAAGGATAAAGTCTTTGAAAGAAAAGCAGTAATATTTTTATTTTACAATTCAGCACAGAATTGGATGTCCTTCTAAAAAAAGGCATCCCATCTTACAAATGCAGTGAGTATATATACCAGACAAAGAATCATGTAAGTCCTCAAAGAACATTTTTTTTTAGGTTACCCAACCATGTCTAGAAACTCCCTTCAGGTTATCTCTTGACCCAGGACAACTACATCTCACAATTCAATTTAGCACATCAATAGATTCTCGCAGCCCTAAGACAGGTTATTTCTTGACCTAAACCATCTACATCTTACAAGACGATTAAGCATATCAATAAATTCTTGCAACTCTAGGAGAGTGTTTATTCTTTCAGGTTATTCATCCATGTCTGGAGACCGTCTGCGTAACTCCTCTTGACACAAGATAGATTTATATTACAAGACAATTAAACCTACAAACCAGCTGCAGCAAAGCATATCAACGAATTCTCACACTGGGGTTTACCCCTCTAACAGCTTCTGACGCTTCCAGAATGGCAACTGCCACAGAAAGCAGCCCCTTGTCCTTCTTCAAGCTGAATCCTCAACGTGAGGATATGGAGCTGTTGGAGCAGGTGCAGAGGAGGCTACAAAGATGATCAGAGGACTGGAGCACCTCCCATACCAGCACAGGCTGAGAGAGTTGGGGCTGTTCAGCCTGGAGAAGGCTCCAAGGGACTGGAGCACCTGAACGGGCTACAAGAAAGCTGGGGAGGGTGTGTTTACAAAGGCTTGTAGTGATAGCACAAGCGATAATGGTATAAACTGGACAAGGGCAGATTTAGACAAGACAGAAGGAAAAATTTGAGACTGGTGAGACACTGGCACAGGTTGCCCAGGGAACCTGTGGCTGCCCCATCCCTCGAGGTGTTATGGGAAAGGCTGCATGGGGCCTTGGGCAGCCTGACCTAGTGGATGTCCCTGTCCACGGCAGGGGTGTTGGAACTAGACGATCTTTAAGGTTACTTCCAACCCAAACTATTCTATCCAAGCGAACTACAGCCCACCGCCCTCGGGCCACGAGAAACGGGAGCCCCCACAGCTCCCACCTAGGCGGCGCCACAGAGGAGCCTCCGCCCCACATCCCCTCCAAGGCCGCGCCGCACGTGCCCCGCGCATGCGCACACCGCCTCGCGCCTCCCACTCTCCGCGTTCCTCCTAAACTTTCCCCCTGCGCATGCGCACAGGACCCGCGCACACGCGCCCCTCCTCGTTATTCTCCCTCACCGCATGCGCAAAACGGCTCGTCCGCCCCGCGCGCATGCGCATAGCTTCCCTCCCCCTCCCCCCCCCCCGCGCACGCGCCCTGGAGCGCCCGCCCTACCGTGTGGTGCAGAGCTGCGCGGCGCCGCCCAGGTACCCGGGCAGCTGCTCCCGGATCTGGATCTTGTTGCGGAGCGCGGCCTGGCAGAAGGTGCCGTCCAGCAGCACCTGGAAAGGCTCGCGGAACTGGAAGTTATGCTTGTAGAAGCCCATGTTCTTCTTGGCGTGCTTCTGCCGCGTGAGCTTCATGGCGCCGGCCGCGCCCCGCGGAGGCGGCACCGGGGCGGGGCCCTTCGGCACGGCGCCCCCCGAGGCCGCGGGGAGAGAGCGGGGAGGGGTGGGGTAGCTTGGGGCGGAAAGGCCTTAAGGATCCTGCAGTTCCAGCCCCCCTGGTACCGACAGGACACCTCCCACCTGACCAGGCTGCCCAAGGCTCCGCCCAGCCTGGCTTTGAACGCCTCCAGGGATGGGGCATTCACAGCTTCCCTGGGCAACCTGTGCCAGTGCCTCACCACCCTCACGGTGAAGGAATTCCTCCTTATGTCTAGTCTAAATCTCCCCCTCCAGTTTATACCTATTGTTCCTAGTCCTATCTCTACAGGCCTTTGTGAACAGTCCCTCCCCAGCTTTCTTGTAGGTTCCTTTCAGGTCATGGTAAGGTCTTGGAGCCTTCACTTCTCCAGGCTGAACAACTTCTCTCAGCCTGTCCTCATATGGAAGGAGCTCCAGCCCTCTGATCATCTTTGTAGCCTTCCTCTGGACCAGTTCCAACTGTTCCATATACTTCTTGTGTTGAGGATTTCAGAACTGGACACAGTACTCCAGATGAGATCTCACAAGAGAGGAATAGAGGGGCAGAACTACTACCCTTGACCTGCTGGTCACGCTTCTTTTGATGCAGCCAAGGATACGATGGCGTTTTGGGCTGCAAGCACATATCGCCGGCTAATATCAAGCTTCTCATCAAGCAGCACCCGAGTCTTTTTCTGCATGGCAGCTCTCAATCACATCGTCCCCCGTCCTGTATTGAAACTGCAGACTGACCCGACCCAGGTGTCGGAGCTTGCACTTGACCTTGTTGAACCTTCTGGTGGGACAACTGCACCACTTAGGTTGGTGTCATCTGCAAACTTGCTGATGGATGCAGCCCGTGTCCCACAGCCCGGTACCCCGCTGGCTGCGGGCAGGGAGGTCTGCGAGGGTCCTGCTCACCCCTCTGGTCCGTTGCACTGGTCACTGGAAAACCTTGGGGGTGCTGGTGGGTGAGGAGCTGCACATGAGCCAGCTTGAAAAGTAAACGTTCTTCATTTTAGTAAAGTGATACTGAAAATGCCAGCAAATAAAAGTCTTAAGTTTGTTTTGGAGTTTTAGAAAGCAAGCATCCTTTATCAGGACTGGGCAACATGCGTGAGTGATCTCCATCAATCCCATGCCACGAGGCGAGCTGGTTACAGAATGCATTTCCCACTTACATGCATATGTATAAATTTTCCCAGAAATCTTTGCAGTATTCTGTTATGTCCAAGGTCTAATTTGAATGTTGTTATGAACTTCACGATAGTCAAAACTCTTGCTAATTTGGAGCTGGTTCCAGCTTTATGCCTGACCTTGCATTTGAGATAAGGAAACACTGCAGAGGTGATTACAGAAGAGGCATCTGTTCAGCACAGATCGTACTCAACACAAGATGTTACCATCTTCAAAGAACGAACAGTGTCTGGAAAGATGCTGTCTCAAAGAAAACATGCTATCGGAGGGACATTCTATCTAATTTTGAAAAAAATAGAATTACTTAGATTAAATTTACTTTAGCTTGAATAAAAAAATCATAGAATCATAGAATCACTAAGTTGGAAAGGACCCACTGGATCATCGAGTCTAACCATTCCTATCAAACATTAAACCATGCCCTTCAGCACCTCATCCACCCATCTTAAACACCTCCAGGGATGGTGACTCGATCACCTCCTTGGGCAGCCTGTGCCAGTGCCCAATGACCCTTTCCATGAAAATTTTTTTCCTACTGTCCAGCCTGAACCTCCCCTGGCAGAGCTTGAGGCCATTCCCTCTTGTCCTGTCCCCTGTCACTTGGGAGAAGAGGCCAGCACCCTCCTCTCTACAACCTCCTTTCAGGTAGTTGTAGAGAGCAATAAGATCTCTCAGGCTCCTCTTCTCAAGGCTAAACAACCCCAGCTCCCTCAGCTGCTCCTTGTTCTCCAGCCCCTTCACTGGCTTCGTTGCTCTTCTCTGGACTCGCTCCAGAGCCTCAACATCCTTCTTGTGGTGAGGGGCCCAGAACTGAACACAGGATTCAAGGAGCGGTCTCACCAGTGCCGGGTACAGGGGGAGAATAACCTCCCTGGACCTGCTGGTCACGCTGTTTCTGATACAAGCCAAGATGCCATTGGCCTTCTTGGCTACCTGGGCACACTGCTGGCTCATGTTCAGTCGGCTGTCAACGAACACTCCCAGGTCTTTCTCCTCCAGGCAGCTTTCCAGCCAAACTTCTCCTTGTAACTGGCCTCCAGCTGGAGTTAACTCCATTTACCACCACTCTCTGGGCCCAGCCATCCAACCAGTTTTCCACCCAGGAAAGCGTTCGCCTGTCCAGGCCAGAGGCTGACAGTTTCCGAAGCAGAATGCTGTGAGAAACTGTGTCAAAGGAGTTACTGAAGTCCAGGAAGACCACATCCACAGCCTTTCCCTCGTCCAGTAGGCGGGTCACTTTGTCATAGAAGGCAATCAGTTTAGTTTGGCAAGACCTGCCTTTCATGAACCTGTGTTGACTAGGCCTGATCACCTGGTTCTCTTGCATGTGCTTCATGATAGCACTCAAGATCAAGATCACCTCACGATCACTTCTTATATATTCCACTTCTTGTAATAGTAACTACTCCTTGTATGAAATCAACTAAGTTACCACTTGCAGTATCACTAGGCTGCCCGCCAGCAGTATAATTGTGTAAGTGAACCTGAGGAGGAGAGTGTAAGGCATTGAAGCACTACCTCCGTTAACGTGTTTTGTTTTTCCAAGGACAGGAAACAGACTTTGAAATGGGGAACTACTTTTTTCAGCACAAATACAGGCTGAACAGAGAACGGATTGAGAGTATTCTTGAAGAGGAGGACTTGGGGGTGGTTGTGAATGAGAAGCCCAGAAAGCCAAGGCGTATCCTGGGCTGTGTTGAGGGAGGTGATTTTGCTCTGCTCTGGTGAAGCCTCACCTGGAATCCTGCATTCAGTTCTGGAGTCCTCAACACAGGGAAGTCATAGATCTGTTGGAGTGAGAACAGAGGAGGGCCACAAAGATGATCAGAGAGCTTGAGCGCTTCTCATACAAGGACAGGCTGAAAGAATTTGGCATGTTCAAACTAGAGAATGGAAGGCTCTGGGTAGACCTTATAGCAGCCTTCTAGTATTTAAAGTGGGCCAACAAGGAAGCTGGTGGGGGGATTTCTGTAAGACAGTGCAGTGATAGGACAAGGGGTAATGGGTTTAAACTGAAAGGGGAGATTTAGATTAGATATTAGGAAGAAATTTTTTTACTGTAAGGATGGTACAGCGCTGGAACAGGTTGCCTAGAGAAGTTGTGGATGCCCCATCCCTGGAGGTATTCAAGACCAGGTTGGATGAGACTTTGAGCAACCTGATTGAGTGTAAGGTGTCTGTGCCCCTGGCAGGGGTGTTGGAACTGAATGATCTTTAAGGTCCCTTCCAACACAAACCATTCTATGAAACCTGCTCCTATCCCCAGGTTTGTGGTTCTCAACTTGCTCCTGGCATTTGCTAAGATCAGAAATACACAAGATAGATTGGGTTATTTTTTCCCCCTAACTCAGTATAATGATAAAATTACAGTTACTGTCCCAGAGACCTCACTGTCAGCGCAGTGTAACCATCCACCAGCATCCTTTCCTTAGGAAGACTTAAGCAACGCTTGCTTTGATTGTTTGCCCGTGTTTGGTACATCAACTAAAGCTCTGTATGCAGAAAATTAATTCAAGTTGAAAAGTACACATTCTACATGTTAATACTCCTTCATTTTCCATGACAAATAGAAAATTTAATTTCCCTGTAGTCTGGGGAAATAACTGTCATTCAGAAAGCTAGATTGTACAAACTCCTCCCTGTTCATCAGCAAACCTGAGGACACCAGACATCTGGCAGTTAGGAAACTTAACTTAATGCCTGTATTTTAGGCAGACAAAGGGATGTGGTAGCTTAACACCATCATAAATGATAATTAGAGGCATCTGTCTCGCTGTGCAGGTACAACAACAGAGATCTTTCTGCCAGGGATGACTGCATTGCTAGCAGAAAATTGCAGGTACCTGCCAGTTAGCTCACAGTCGTCAGCCAGACTGCATTAAGGGCATTTAAGCAAATATCCACCTGTCATATTAGTTATTTTGCTACCAAATAGACATGGGAAACATCTGCTTCTGAGCAGGTTAGTTAGTGTTAAGAGAAACTGAAAAATGATGCACTTAATTGCTATTCTAGAAATTCAGATGTTTAAATGGGAAGGTATTTATAGTGGCTATAGGATGGCAAGTGTCAAGAACAGGTGACTGAGAGTATTTTCCATGGAGTGCGACTGTGCTATTGACAATATTTTTCTGTCATTAAATCCTTCTTTCCAGCTGTCTTCAGGACACAGTTGTGTGGGCTCGTGAGTATCATGGATGTACAAGGAGACATGCTGTACTCTATGAGCCTAAGTTGAATTCATTGGTCTTTATTAAACTTCAGTCCTGTGGCCAATGTATTCTGATACTGGTGTCATGTCCCAGGTCCTCTACCTGACTTCATGGTTTCAGTAGTTAAGAAACTAGAGAAAAACTCTCAGCAAGACTCCAAAGTAAAACTTAATTAGATGATTTTTTATTTTTCTTTCTTCCCCCCCGCCCCAATAACTGTCCAGAGAGGCAGTTATTAAGATGTTGTGGTTTAAACTAAATTAGAGTCAGTTTTGTAACTCTTAACTCAGTCACTCTAAGTAACTTCATTCTCTGAAAGCTAACTGCATGTTTTTCAGACAGCATTCTTCCTAGAAGTAATAACACAAGGCATTGGTATGCAAAAAGGCCAATGCTTATTATTTATTCCTATAGCAACCAAAGCTATCCTCAAGCTCGTGGAAAAGGGCCACACCTGTGAGAAGGGGCAAGCAGGACAGATGACCCTAAACATCCAACAGAGTATTCCATCCATATATGTCATACTCGGTATAAAACTGAGAGACCTTGAAGGTCTCATCCCTCTTCTCTGATGGCTGATGTCCAGTGAGGACTTCGGTTGCTCCTGTATCTGTGCGTTCCTGAATCCAGTTCCTGAGCTCAGCTCCCTCCTAGCTGTGGACCCATACCCTTGTGACTGCTCTGCAGTATTTGTGGTGATGTATAGTTGTTGAAGGGTGAGGGCATGATCTCATGCATTTGTATATAGTTTATTACTTTCTAATTATTTTCATCATTATTATTATTATTTTAGTTTCCAACCCGGAAGTCTTTTTTCTCTCATTTTCCTCTCCCTCTTCCCTGGGGGTGGGAGGGAAGGGATGTGGGAGTTCCAACTGCACGGTTTTAGCTGCCAAAATTTAGCCAGGCCAGGGCTAAACTGTGGCATTTGGTGCTCAACACGGGGCTTAAACCCATGACCCTGAGATTAAGAGACTCATGTTCTACTGACTGAGCTAGCTGGGTCAAATTGAACCAAACTGACCCAAACTGGGCCCTTTTGAACTGCTTTGGAAAATTTGCTAACCTAACTTGCCCAAATAGCTCAGCCAGAACTGTAGGGAAAAAAAAAAATCTGTGCCTTTAAGTGGCTCAGCCTGGCAGCCTTGGCCAGCTCTGCTGATAAGGGTTTGGGCAGAGTGATAAGGCACTGCAAGCCTTAAGCTGCTGGCCCTGAAGCTTATCAGGGCAGATTTGAAAAGTACAATTAGAAAGTGTTACGGTTTATTGGGGGTTCTTTTGGTTTGTTTTTTTTTTTTTTTTTTTTTTTTTCCGAGCGCTGAAGGTTTGGAAAATTAAAACAGACAGCTACTTTATGCTGCTTTTGAGAAAATGATTACATTTTGTTCTTGTAAATTTTTTCCAACCGTTGATTAAAATGATAACGTATTCAGTAATGATGCAGATACTAATGGCCAATAAATGGATCATGGGACTTGTAGTGGTCACCTGCATATGAGCCCTAGGGTTTTTTTGTGTGTTATCGACTGGAGGTACTGGAAAAGGCAACTAACATCATGAATGTTCTAAACCTGATTTATTTGGTAATATTTATGGCAGTCCGTTTCCCTGGTGATGTTTCCCTGTGAAATTTTGTTTCCAGCTGGTTCTCTCAACGTGGCATGTGAGACAGGTGAGATGTTACTGCTTACTTGCTTGACGCATCATTCTGGCAGTTACCAATTTTAAGCGCTGGGTAATAGAGATACTTGTTATTTATGGTGTCATTGTAATATACCTTGCAATATGTATAGCTGTGGCCTTACCTGAGAATTTTGGGCATTATCTAGAGAACCTTGTATTTAATTACACTTTTGGCCTTCTCTGGGATAAGATCAACACTCCGTTTAGCTGTCAGCCTGAGGAGATAAACTGGGGGAACTACACTTCCTTGTATTCTACTGAGCCACTTGTAGATACTGGTGCACAGTGCACCCTATTGCCATTGAATCATAAAGAGACAGAATCCATCACTATTTCTGGATTGACAGGGGTGTCTCAAGAACTGACTGTAGTAGAGGCCAAAATAAGCCTAACCAGGAATTAATGGGAAAAGCACTGCATTGTAACTGGACCTAATGCACCACGCAACCTTGGCATAGACTTAAAAAGATCTCAAAAGACGATACTGTAGAGACCCAAAAGGGTATACATGGGCCTTTGGTACAGCAGCTTTAGAGACTGAGAATATCGAGCAGCTGTCTACTTTTGGCATATGCTTGTAGCTTGGTGAGAAAAAGATCTCAGCTTCTGTTTCTTCCAAACTTGCCACGTCTCAGACCTTTTTAATCTCAATGTGTTGCTTTTGGACAAATGTTGTATTCTGTGCTTAGCTGCAATAAGTCTTAGCACCAGACATGCTTAAATATGAATAATAAACTGATTAACAACAAAGAAAAAAAGATAGGGTTTTCAATTACAAGATTTAAGAACAAAACTGTAGTAAATAAACACAGGACAATAAAATATTATTGGAGTGTCTCTGAAAGTATTTTCCTAGGTGTATTTTAGAATTTTTCTGAGGTATGTGTAAGCCAGAGAATAAGATTCAGCAGTATTTAATGAGCTAATTTATATTTGTCAGGATGTTTACTATTCATTCCTTGCTTCTCCTTTCATCACTTTGGGGCTGGTTTTGAGCTTTTGAATTTTAGACTTCATCATATACATTCACCTTTTACAGTTCCTATTTTTCTGTTATCTCATGAAGATGCAGCATCTGAATTTATAATAAGCATGGCTGTGACAAGCCCTGGGTTTTCTTCATGGATTTGTATGAACCCAGCAGATGAGAATTTTGTATATGCTGAAGCTTTCTGCACCTTTCTGGCTCTGCTGTTACCAGCCTCCTTAGTCAGAAAATTACTTTGGTTTAAATACCATATCACAGTATGTCCCACATTACATTTATTTTAAATTGTATATCAGAATAAACACAGATTTATTGTAGAGGTTAGGATATTTAGTTTCATTACAACTTGTCGCTTCCATGAATAAGAAATGTCAATGGATGTCTATACATACTTTTAAGTGACTGCTTATAGTGGTAAATACTTTGGGAATGCTCTGGAAAACAAAGTTTTTGCAGGCAACTTTAACTTTTTTCCTAGATCTGAAGGAAATTATAGAGTAGAAAATAATCAGTGGGATCCTTGACAGCTTCTCAAAATGCTGTATCAGCTTTTCTTATTTGACCTTGAGCTAAATTCACATGAAAGTTGAACAAAATAAGATCTTATCTAATTTAAGTAAGCCTTTTGTCTTTCTGAATAGATACACTTAACTGATACACATCATATAGTTTATGCAGCATTTTTGGTTGATGCTACTCTCGAGGATGTACATGTTAAACAATTGGTTTCATGCTGCTTTAAGGACACACAAAGGCATCCTTTCGGAGCAGCCTTTCTTTCTTGCACTGTATGTTGTAACTAACTGCACTAGTTAGTTGCCATTCTGCTCCGCGTGACATGCTGCAATACTGCTCCCTCTATACTCGCAGAGCTTATGGACGCACTTAAAAGAGTTGTAAAAGGGCTGTAATCTAGAAAAATCAGAAGTATTCGTGGTGTACTCATGACTGGAATTGTAACTTCAATCTAGGGAGCAGGAAGAATGCAGAACACAGGAAGTTATCACACCAAACACTGGTTATGTGACAGCTGATGTGGTAGGTAGATGGAAGGGAAGAATGGAGTGATGCTTTACATCTTGGCCTCTGTTGTGCCTATGAAAGTATCCATTGCTTCCTGTTGAGCAGAACATCTTCCCCTTTCAGTATTTCTGATAGAAAGTAAATATATCAAGTCTATTTCAGTTCTTTTAAACAACTACATGGTTTTCTTTGGAGATTGTGGTAAGCTGGAACTCATAAAACATTTTGGATTTTTGGTATGCTTGCTTCTATTCGTTTTCTCATTTCTTGTTCTCCTTAGAGAAGGTTATCTTCGGCATATGATAGCTTGCGTGTCATCAGGAATCAAAAGGTGCATTAGTTGATTATGAAGATAAGGCAGAACAAATTGACATCAAAAGAGAAATTACATGGGAAGCCTATCTCAGACAAGAAATTAACTTCACAGCCAAAATTCTGCTTTGTGCAGGAGAATTCAGTTCACTTGCCTGAGATACTATATGCATCTTTTCATTCTTTTGTTGATCTCAGGGAGAAATCAGTTAACTGGGAATGGAGGATTGGAATCTTTACATTGTGGTGATAAATTTATTCACTCTCTCTGCTTACATAATTTTCTAACTTGATACTATAGCAAGCTGGCTCTGCTTAGAAACATATAATGACTTTGTGCAAATAACTTTTCTTTGTTTTACAGGCCAAAATTAACACTTAGAATGTGTCATTATTTTTCATTAACTACGTTTTCAATTAGGTAGTTTCATTGTTAATTCCTATGCCAAGATTTTGAGGTGCTATACTAAATGTTCCATTAATAAGAAAAAATAGCTACAAACACCTGGAATATAAAAAGAGTGGATAAAAATAGAAAGTAACAAAAAACACTTATTGGAAACGTTATTGAAAAAATCAGAGAAGAACTTGAGCAATGAAAAATAAAACAAAACAAAACACTTTCCCAAGAGCAGTACTTGTATTTTTAAATATTTCCTTCATGTGCAGAAATACCTTATTATGCTATGCTCCAGGACAGCTGCTCCATTTTTTTAATATAATGCTTTTACATTTAGTCAAGCAAATGCTAAAAGGTCGCCAGTCTAAGAGCATGGCTGAAACCATGCATGGCCTCTGAAACCTCCTTCCTTACAGAAAAGAAATTGAATTTTCAAAGTTCACATTCTGGTCCTGTAGTTCTTTTATTGCATTTGATGTTTGTCCCTGGGGGCTTCTGTGCTGTTGCAGCTCCCACCTTTACCCTTTTTCTATCACTCCTGCACCTTATTACTTTCCATTTCCTATTTCAAATAAAAAAAATCCAATAAACCCTATTTCTTCACTTTTATTCTCTTGAAGAAAATTAGAAAAAAATTTTGGAATGGTCTTCAGTATCAGCACAAATAACTTCTAAAATCACAATTCAGTTCATGACAAATACTAGCATTTAAAAATTCTTTGGCACAATGTGCATATGCAGTTATGTAGACTGATCTTAAATTTTCACTTTCTGTAAGGTAGTAAACACTGGAATATCTGACACTGAAGATTGTTTTTTGGTGAAACAGAATCCTGTAGATGCTGTAGATGTAAGAAAACAAAGGGCCTGTCATCAGTGGCTTGCATCTGGTGAAGTGATCAGCGATATCTGAACAAAGTGGGCATAGAGTGCTCCCTTATTTATCAGGGAGAACCTTTGTTAACAGAGGTTGATACGCTAGGGAATATTTCATTTATTTTGGCCTTAAAATGCTGCAGTCAGCAGAACACAAATGGCTGAAAGGTCTGAATTACACAGGATTTATACACAGTGCTGCTTACTGAGACTGTAGTTGGTATTTGGAAATGCCTGCAGCGCCACTGGATATAACTAGTTAATGGAAAAGTGACAAATGCACTTGGCAACACTGTGTCTACTGGAGGGAGACCTGAGGGTCCTTGATACATCTTCTCCCAAACATTTTTTTTTTAAACAAAGGCAAGAAAAGAATGAACATTTAACAGATTTTGTCTGTCCCATGGCTTCTGTAACTTGATTCACAAGCCTTCTTGCCTTCCTCCTGTTCTTTTCCCACCCTGTGGGAGAAGGGAGTGAGCAAGAAGCTGAGTGTGTGTTTGATTGTTGGCTGGGGTCAACCCACCACACACACCACTGACACAGAGGGACCTTCTCGTCACAAGGAGATGTGCTCTGCTAAGGCAGAGTATGTACATTATGTAGAATGGCACATTGAAAAAGGTCAATGATATATTGATATGGAGATGTGTCATGTGTCTGTGTTTCTTGATGTTTGAAAGTTCAAGCCTGAATACCTCATCAATTCAAGAAAACTAAGCTTTTCTGAAATTCATTCTTCTGTAAGGGTGCAAGATATTACAAGGGAATTTAAAGCCTGTATTAGGAGAATTTGTTGCCACTGAGTTTTGGAGATTATTTTCCTGGAAACAATTTCTTTCTGTAGATAATTAATGTTGGTTTAGGCAATTGTAGCTATTAGTGCAGCTTTGTATTTGGGGTGGTGTTTTGTCTCAGTGCAAGTACAGACTGCTGTATGTGTTTTTTTAAGTGATTCTTCCCTATTCCTCTGTACTTTGTGATAATGAAATTAAGGTATTTATCATGCTTAGAAATATTTGGAATTGCTCAGAGGTTAGGAAGTATAAACACAGAATTCAGACATGACCCATTTACCAACTGGTAACAAGTCATTGCAGGTTAGCCCATCTCTGGTAAGTATTCACGTGCATGGTCTTAGCCTGCAGCATATACAAATGTAATTCAAGTTGGTTTAGCCCCTCAGGTAAAGTCAGTCTGACAATTTGGAAAGAATCACGTCTTTGAACCTTTAATCAGATAATTTCTAGCAGCACTAATTCTGCTCACAGCACTGATATGGTACAGCAGTGCTGTAGAGATAAATGACACATCTGAATTACACCAAGCTTTTTAGTTACGCAGGACTGGGAATAAAAGTGGTTTGGTTGGTTCCAGCTATCTTTTGACTTGGAGAACCACTTAAAAATGACTAATGGAGTTTGTGCACCACTTGAATTTTCTAAACTATTTTGTGATGGAAGTCATATGTTTTGTGGTTTTCTGAGTAGCTTGAGCAATAATACTAAAATTTTTCACTCTGACATCCTTTTTTATGTCCTCCTTTACAAGAATTCACCATTTTCAATGATGAAATTTCATATATCCTCTTGCTTCCAGTGATCTAGTGAGTTCTGTAAAGTAGAAAGCTCATATTTGTGTTTCATTTTTCATGTTAATCATAATTAACCAAATTGACTGAATTATTCTGGCAATGCATGAAGTAACATGAGCCCTATGCCAGTCTCTCAAATAAGGCTATTTTGGATGCCCACAGCAACCTCTTTGAACATGCTGATGTTCTGTACTGTAGGTACTTGTTGGAATGTTTTGTTTTTTTTTAAATTACATTGAGTTTCTGTTCAAAAACTGATAGGCAGGAATAATGTATCACATCTGTCTTATCCCAGGGTTTTTCTTCCTTTTCAGATCCCAGTGAATTTGCCAGTGGTAAAGCACTGTGCATTTGCTAAAAGAAGGCTTTTTTTTTTATTATCTAAATACCTTTCACCAACATCTTTGAAGTAGCCACAGATCTCCAGCAGTCCATGGACTGGAGTTGAAAACCACTACATTAACATAATACTGTTTCTTAATCTTAGTTTTCTTTAATTAAAGCTATTTGATCATATCTGTAAATTACAACTGGATATGCATGTGTATATAACAGCAAAGTGAAATATTAACATTGAACCAAGCAGGTTTGTTCTCTAGAAAAACTTCAAAAAGCAATGCCAGTGGCAGTGCAACATTCAGTTGTGGAAACTTGCTAAGGATAGAACTCAAATTTGCAACACCTACGTAGGGGTTGAGCTTGCTGGCCACAGCTAGCTGCGTTGAAACTCTGAGTTGTTATTGCATCAGACTCTCTACAAACCTGTTTTTAGAACAACACCCTTGTGCCGCTGTACATGCACACTTCAGTCTCTTTGGGGCACAAGGCACACCGCTCTCAGTGATGCTACAATTCTAAACTTCACCCTTAATCTCCATTTAACAGGTTTTCCCCAAAGGGAAATCTAAAGTGGGATTCATCACACCCTGCTTCTAACATCTACTGCGAAGTGTTCTTAGCTGAGCTGGATGTCCAGGTTTCTTGGCTGACTCAGTGCAGATCTGGTCTGCAATACCAGTGGTGTGCAGGTTTGCCTGGTGAGGGTGATTATCATCCTAGATTCTTTACCTGAATTTGTTCCAGCCTGATGCAGGCAGCTGGTGGGGAATATTGTGATGTTAAGGCCATTTTACAGGAACAGGCAAATGCTGGATCTATGCTAGAGAATGCAGATACCTCTTTGTATTGGTGTTGTTAAATGTGTTCCCCTCCCACAGTTAGAATTAGTGTCAGGTACCTTGTTGAAAAGGTTCATGGTGAAGTTTTATGAGGTCATATCTTTGGCATAGCGTCTGGACAGCTTTGAGGTGTGTGGTTACGTGTGCCTTTCATAGCCCATTTCATGCTTCAAAGGAATGTGTAGGACTTGAAATACTTCAAAAAAATTATACAAGAAATAGCAGCAGAGCAAACCCAACAGTTAACTTTTAATGCAACAGTAAACCCCTTTCCTGAGAACAGCACCAGTAGTTGATAGTTCAGGGTTTTGTTTGTATGTAATGTTAAGATTTTGTATCCCTGCTCTGTGAGCTCATGGTTCCTTATTCATGTTCATTCACATAACTCCATAGCAGTCTGCTTTTTTTTACAGCTAAAATCCAAAGCTTTCAAGTCTGTTCTCTTGGAAATGCCTCTCCCCTTGTATCAAGCACATATACTGGGAGCAAGTGCTCCCAGGATTGGAGCCTCCCAAGCCCTCCGCACACCGGACCTGGCTCAGTGGCATGGATGTGCTCTTACATGACCGCCAGCATTGCAGCCACTCAAGGCAGCTGTGGCTCTAGGTTGTCAGAAGTGCTTTGCCAGGTGCCAGCCAGCGTGTGAGGAGGAAGGTGGAGAGGAATCAGAACATGGTTTCAATTGGAAGGGACCCACAAAGGTAATTCAGTCCAACCCCTCTGCAGCGAGCAGGGACATCTTCAACTAACTCAGGTTGCTCAGAGCCCCATCCAGCCTGGCCTTGAATGTTTCCAGGAAGGGGCACCTACCACTTCTCTGGGCAACCTGTTCCAGTGTTCCACCATCCTCGGTGTAAATGAATTCTTACTTACATCTATATTAAACCTCTCCTCTTTTAGTTTAAAACTATTACCCCTTGTCCTATCACTACAGGCCCTGCTAAGATTTCCCCCCTCTTTCTTATAAGCCAAAAGTACTGAAAGGCCACAATGTCTCCTCAGTCTTCTCTTCTCCAAGGTGAACAACCACCACTCTCTCAGCCTCTCTTCATAGGAGGTGTGTTCCAGGCCTCTGATCCTTTTTGTGGCCCTCCTCTGGTCCCGCTCCAACAGGTCCATGACTTCCCTGTGCTGAGGACCCCAGAGCTGGACACAGTACTCCAGGTAAGGCCTCACCAGAGCATAGTAGAGAGGTGGACTTACCTCCCTTGCCCTGCTGGCCACACTTCTTTTGATGCAGCCCAGGGGAGTCCCTCGGCCCCTCTCCCATCACAGGTTGGGTGAGTTGGGATGCCTTGCACAAGTGATATCAAAATAAACTCTCTAAGACTCATTTTGGAGCTTGAGAAAGCAAGCATCCTTTAATCAGACCTGCGCAATGCGAGGGAGTGATCTCCAGCAATCCTGTGCAACACAAGAGCTGGGTACAGAATATATTTCCCACTTACATGCATATGTATAAATTTTCCTAGTAATCTTTTGCATGTTCTATTACTTTCCCGGGTCTAATTTTAATGTTATTATGAACTTCATAACAGTCAAAACTCTTGCTAATTTGGAGCTTTGGAGCCAGCTCTCTGTCTGACCTTGCATAGGAAAACATTGCAAACAGAGGTGATTACAGAAGAGACATCTGCTCAGCACAGATCATACTGTCATCAAAATCAGGAAAAGAAACTTCCTAACACCGATTTGGGTTCTTAAGAAGCAGGCATTCCTTTAATACAGCATCAGATATATGGGGAGATCCTCCTGCTGTATATGCCATTGACTACAAGAAGCAAGTATAAACTCAAATTAGACCTATATAGAAGTATAAACTGAATTTATACGTATGTGCTATATTTCTTGAAAAATATTAATCATATTTCTAATACTAATTATAATAGGTGTGCTCGCCCTCGCCCCTACTCCCTACAGTCCTTTATTGAGTCTGAGGTCTGCAAAGCAGCCCCTTACTCTGTTTTGTTGGCATCTGGCCCCCTTTGAAGTTTCCATATAAGGTTTGAAGGGTTATCTTGACCTCCCATCTTTTTCAGCTCCTGAAGGTCAGGTGATGTTCTTCTGCAGCCTTCATTGTTTTATCACAAAACAAGGACTTTTCTGTTCATTGATTTCTAGGATGAGATTAGGCATTAGTATGGACGCTGCATTCTACATAGCAACTCATTGGTTTGCTCAGGAGTACAATACCGAACACAAGACGTTATTGTCTTCAAGAACGAACAGCATCTGGGAAAACACTGCTTGAAAGAAAACATGCTATCAGAGGGACAGTCTAACCTTCAAAAAAATTACAGACTCATGGAATAGTTTGGGTTGGAAGGAACCTTAAAAATCACCTAGTTCCAATGCCCTGTGCAATGGGCAGGGACACCTCCAACCAGACCAGGCTGCTCAAGGCCCCATCCAGCCTGGCCTTGAACACCTACAAGGATGGGGCATCCACAACTTCCCTGGACAACCTGTGCCAGTGCCTCACCACCCTCATGGTGAAGAAATTCTTCCTTCTGCCTAGTCTAAATCTGCCGCCTCCAGTTTATACCCATTCCCCCTAGTCCTAGCTCCACAAGCCTTTGCGAACAGTCCCTCCCCAGCTTTCTCGTAGCCCCTTCAGGTACTGGAAGGTCTCTATAAGATCTCCTTGGAGCCTTCTCTTCCCCAGGCTGAACAACCCCAGCTCTCTCAGCCTGTCCTCATACGGGAGGTGCTCCAGCCCTCGGATCATCCTTGTAGCCTCCTCTGGACCCGCTGCAACAGCTCCATATCCTTCTTATGTTGACAATTCCAGAACCGGACACAGCACTCCAGGTGGGGTCTCACCAAAGAGGACTGAGATGCAACTTAATTCTACTTTAGCTCAAACAAGAGTCCAACCCCCGTAGCGCATCCCCTGCCCCTGCCCCTCCCGCTCCGGGCGCGCACGCGCAGCCCCTCACACCGCCTTCCTTCCCGCCCGCCCGCGCGCCACCGCCTCCGCTTCCGGTGTTTCGCTTCTCTCTTTCCGGCCGGCGCGAGGGCAAAGATGGCGTCGCGCAAGGAGGGCTCCGGCGCTGCCGGCAGCGGTTTCGGCGCCTCCAAAGGCAAAGGCAAAGCCGCTGCTACAGGCGACTCGGCCGTCAAGCAAGTGCAGATCGACGGGCTGGTGAGCGGAGGCGCCGGGGCCGCCGGGGGGCGGGGCGGGGCCGGTGCTGGCCCCCGGGGGTTGGGAGCGGGGCCGGTGTGTGCGCTCCGGTGTCCGCCCCCGGGGTCAGGGGTGCGGCGTCAGCCTCCTCCCGACCTTCCTGACCCGCGGCCAGGCTCCCCGCGTGCTCCTAGAGCAATGGCATCGCTCGGTTGGAAAAGACCTATGAGCTTATCAAGTCTAACCGTACCTGTTCCCTCCTAAGCCAGATCTCTGAGCAACTTGTCTGCCCGTCTTTTAAAGTCGCTCCAGGGATGGGAACTCCACCAGTGCCCTGAGCGGCCTCTGCCAGTGCCTGAGAATCCCTTCTGTGAATCCTTTCCTAATGTCTAATCTAAACCTACCCTGGTGCAACTTGAGGCTATTTCCTTTCATCCTATTGCCTGTCATCCTTGGGGATGAGAGCAGCTCCATTTTGGAAGCAAAGTTTGGGACAGGACAGGATAGAAATTAGCCACCTTTAAATATTTCCTTCCTTCTTCTCTGATGTACCGAGTTTCTGTTTCCACTTTCATAACTAAGGCTGTTGAAAACTACCCAGATGTAAAAGATGGTGAGCGTGGTTGGGTTTTCTCGACTCTGTTGTGCTTTTTGCCTTCTCCATCAGGGCTGCTAACACCTACTGCATTTTGTTAATAAGAAATAAAATGAAATGATGGATTGAAGGAGTTTAGCAGAAGATTAATTTATCCTAATAGAAGTGACCCATGCTGACACTAAACAGAGGAATATTTGCCAAAGTTGGTTACTGGCTTTGCTGCTGGGTGTTTTAGCGTTAGTTCACATCTCATACAATTGAAATTAGTCATAGTGACACAGAGTTGGGAAAGAATAGATATTTAAGCTTCTTAAGGATAGAAGCATTGCTTTTTGCTTCTCCATTATGGTTCCCACTTGTCACTGGGACACAGTACAGCTGGAATGTGAAGGAGAATTGGTACACTGGTAATGAGAAGGAAGATCGTAATATTGGGGCAAGCTTCGAAGCCTACTTGGCATTTGTTAGCCCCCAGCCATTATCTTGGCCTTACAGAGTATATGAAATGTTTGGGAAGAAGGAGAATAACTTATTTGTGTATACTGATTCTTACAATAGAGTGATCTTTATCTATTGTAAGTGGTTCTTATGATAGATAAAAAACTTATGATTTTAGATAAATCTGAAATAAGAGTATTTTTGCAGTTTTCTGTTCAACTCTCTGTGTACCTGTGGCTTTGGCATGCATAACGTTTTCAAGGAGTAGTGAAAACTGACCAGTTGTGAGACAGCTGACCTCAGACTGCTGCTGCTGAAAGCAGGCTACAGCCTGAGGGACACTGCTGTGTGTCTCTGGCTTTTTATTAGCAAGTTTGAGGGAACAATGAAAAAGGGAATAGTTAAGAGCAGGATGCAGGTTGGTGCCTTTAATTCCATTTCTGTGGGTGCCAAAAGCTGTTCTATCAGTTTTGGACTGAATGACAATGGTTAACTTTTATTCTTTTGTTTCAGCTTCAATGAAATAAAGAAAACAGATGTTTCAAAACTGTTCTCTACCAGATGTGTAATCTTCTCTGTGAACTACTGTTCATTCAAGTCAGCTGTGAGGGGCCCTACTTCTCACAGCCCAACAGATGCTTGTGCTTACTTTTTGCTTTATGCTTTTGTTTTTAGTTTGTCTCTATATAGCATTCAGATACAGCGTGGAGGTGTGTCTTGCATGGAGTCTGTACAGAGGAAGGTGGCTTACTGAAAGCAGTGAAAAGCTTCCACTTGTAGAAGATGTCTCTTGGTGAATCTTAATAGAGCATTCTCAGGACCTTAATGCTGTGGTTCACAAAGTTCCATGCCTTCTGTGGCAAAGAGAAGTATTGGCATAAATTTGCTTGCTTTGTAAACAAAGTGGCTCCCACTGCAAGTCCTTAGAATGTCTTAATGAAATTCTGCTAATACTTCTCTAATATCTGATTGAAATGTCTTATCTCTGCTCTCACAAAGTAATGAGACCTAATCAGACATCTTGATGATGACCAGAGTGATTACACGCTGAAACTGGGACAGATTTTGGTGGACATCATTGAAGATGGTTAGGAATCTCTTTCTCTCCACACAGGTGCCTTATCTCTTGGCAGTGGAATAAATAATCGTTTCAAATGGGACTGCTCTGAAAGTGATGACGTGTTCTAGTTTTCTTTTGGATCTGTGTATGCAAAATACAACATGTGTCAGTCTTCTGTATATGTGAGAATGGGAAAGTACTTTTAGAAAACTTATGTCAGAGGAACAGTAAAGTAAAAGGAAATAGTATTAGTAATGGAGAGAAGTTATAAATGTCAGTATGTTGCCTTTAAACATAACACATAATGATGCCACAATACCCGCTTTGTGCCCTTTTAAATTTTGTACAAGTAGAACATCCTATAGTTAGCTTCTTTCTTATTTAAACCTGATTCATTGTTTTATTATGTGGTGGTGTAAATTGTATTTAGATCAAGCACAGTTTTGTTGCAAGTGACACAGTAGTAGATTAATAATCACTGCTGTGTAGTAATAAAAGCTAATGATGCTTGCTTCTGTATCAACATGAAAATGAAATTCTGAGTGTTTTATTTTATTTTTGATAGATTGAATGTGGTTTTGTTTTCCAGTTCATTTTTTGAGAGATCTGTAGCAGACAGAAATTATCTATGCATACAGATATATTGGCAGTTTTGAACTAGGAACATCTAATGTACGATGTGATAAGCAAAAGCGAATGGTATTTATTGAACTCGGGAACAGAAGGAACTAAAGCAATGTCAAAGAAAATTGACTATCCAGTTGCTTTTACATTAGAGAAATAGAAGCTTATTACATACTGGTTCCGAGTGATTGATGTTGAGGAGGTTTGTTAAATAAATCACCTTTGAGGAGCTTTCTTTTTTGAACCGGTCATCTTCTGAATTGAATGGGTATTGCAGTTTAGGCTGTGTGGTGAATACAATATTTCTGTTACTCTTATATGACACTATTGTGATTTGCTTGGGTTTATTTAGTATATAAAGATTAGTAGTGGCAGCCTATGCTTGTTCTACAGGTCACTGTGTTTATTCCCTAGTGAGTTGAGGTGTGTAGTTTGTATAAGAATTTGTACAATTGTAAGGGGTAACAAAAGTTTAGTTACATATTATGGAAGGTCCTAATATGTCACTGATTTGTGCTATCATAAAGTGCTTATTCTGGTTCAGCGAGCAAAGTAGCCTATACTTTTAAGGTTTTACATTAAGCTCTTGTTGCTATAGCAGTGTGTCAGAAAAATTTTATTAATAAACCTATAGTGAAAACAGTTTCCAAAGCAGGTCCAGTGTTTGTTCTTTGCAAGAAATGTTAGAAATCATAGATTAAAAAACCCCTCGTAATGTAACGCAGTGTGCTTTTTCTTTCAGATGAGATGCAGACTTCTGTAAGATTTTATGTATTAAGTTTATTAAGTTTTCAACCATCCTGTGGAAAAGATGGGAAGATGACTATACTACTTGACATTCTGTTGTCTTCACTTCCTTTTTTTGAAATTTCAACAGTGTAATTCGGATAGATAGTTCATCGTGTTCTCTACTCAAGTAGCCCAAAGAAAACTCTGAGCTACTCAGTAGTAGCAGTGGTCATGTGCATAAGATATTTCTGTTCTTTTATTTTTTTAATTTTTTTATGGAGAATGGGAGTGGGAAGTGTTCAGCCTTCTCTAAAGCTGTAGTTAAGCAACTATTTAATACTCCCAGTTTTCTTGAGAGATTAGCATTTGCCTGATCGCTTGAACTTGTGATGGTTACTGTTACAAGGAGCTTTATGAAGAATCTTAAATATCTTCTGTCCATTTACAATAATTACAGAAGGACAAATGATGCTTTTAATGTAAGAACTGGGGAGGAGAAAAAACCCTCCGTGACTGGGTTTCTGCAGCTTGGTTTGGAGTAGGTTTTTGGATATAATTAGATCTCCTGTCTTCTTAAAACTGTTTCTCTATTTGGAGTACTGTGTTTTTACCTTGTGTGGAATACTTTATAAAGACATTTTTTGAAGGTGAGTGAATTTATTCTTAAACAAATCTCTCTTCTATGCTCAGCTATCTACTTGCATTGATTCCTTAAGAAAAGAGAGCTGTCTTTCTTAAGTTTAGTAAAGTTTCCGGCAGTTTTGGCAGTATGGATGGAAGAACTAGTGTATGAGCATTACACATCATATAAGTTCTAATTGTATAGGGAATTAGACTAGTAAATGCACTGCCTCAGAGTCCTGTATGATTGGAACTTCAGAAACTGTCAGCCTCTGGCCTGGACAGGCGCACGCTCTCCTGGGTGGAAAACTGGTTGGATGGCCGGGCCCAGAGAGTGGTGGGAAATGGAGTTAACTCCAGCTGGAGGCCAGTGACAAGTGGGGTTCCCCAGGGCTCAGTGCTGGGTCCAGCCCTGTTCAATGTCTTTATCAATGACCTGGATGAAGGCATTGAGTGCACCCTTAGCTAGTTTGCGGACGACACTAAGCTGGGTGGAAGTGTCGATCTGCTGGAGGGTAGGGAGGCTCTGCAAAGGGATCTGAACAGGCTGGTCTGCTGGGCAGAGTCCAATGGCATGAGGTTTAACAAGGCCAAGTGCCGGGTCCTGCACTTGGGGCACAACAACCCTGTGCAGTGCTACAGACTAGGAGAAGTCTGTCTAGAAAGCTGCCTGGAGGAGAGGGACCTGGGTGTGCTGGTTGACAGCCGACTGACCATGAGCCAGCAGTGTGCCCAGGTGGCCAAGAAGGCCAATGGCATCTTGGCTTGTATCAGAAACGGCGTGACCAGCAGGTCCAGGGAGGTTATTCTCCCTCTGTACTCGGCACTGGTGAGACCACTCCTCGAATATTGTGTTCAGTTCTGGGCCCCTCACCACAAGAAGGATGTTGAGGCTCTGGAGCGAGTCCAGAGAAGAGCAACAAAGCTGGTGAAGGGGCTGGAGAACAGGCCTTATGAGGAGCGGCTGAGAGAGCTGGGGTTGCTTAGCCTGGAGAAGAGGAGGCTGAGGGGAGACCTCATTGCTCTCTACAACTACCTGAAAGGAGGTTGTAGAGAGGAGGGTGCTGGCCTCTTCTCCCAAGTGACAGGGGACAGGACAAGAGGGAATGGCCTCAAGCTCCGCCAGGGGAGGTTTAGGCTGGACATTAGGAAAAAATTCTTCACAGAAAGGGTCATTGGGCCCTGGAACGGTCTGCCCAGGGAGGTGGTTGAGTCCCCTTCCCTGGAGGTGTTTAAGGGATGGGTGGATGAGGTGCTTAGGGGCATGGTTTAGTGTTTGATAGGAGTGGTTGGCCTCGATGATCCGGTGGATCTCTTCCAACCTGGTTATTCTATGATTCTATGATATCTGGTGTGATCATCTCAAACTGTTTTGTAGTTTTGTTTCAAAAGAAATAGAGGATTAGGATCGCCTTATCATCTTTTGCCATTTGAGAATGTGACAGAACTCACTGAAATCCTTTGGTTTGTTATTAGTTCTGGGAATTGTGCTTGCTCTCACTTACCTGGTGGTAGATCAGGGTAGCTGATTCCAGACGTACCATACCAGCAGCATTCATGGTTGATTGCAGCTGTATTTGGTTGCAGGCATGTGGTTGTGACCAATCATTTAGGGTGTCTTGTCCCTTGTAGATAATAAAATTTTGCCTCTGTTCACCTCTTCATTGAAGACAAGGATGGTATAATTAACTTTTTCTAAGCTTCAGATGTGGAGGAGAGGGGCTAGCGCAGCTCTGGGATGTGCATGAGGGTTGAATGGAAGGAAAGACTACAGGCTTTCTTCCAAGTTGCTCATATGCAACATTGTCTGATCCCTTTATCTTGCTGAAGGGAGAAGTAGCAACAGATACAACAAGTGTTGTAATGTGTAAGTTTTACTACACTTGCATATTAAAGGGGGGGTATAGGAAAGATGGGGAGATATGTTTAGCATGGCCTGTTGTGACAGGACAAGGAGAAATTGTTTCAAACTAAGGGAGGGTAGATCTAGACTGGATATAAGGAAGAAATTTTTTACAATGAGGGCAGTGAAACACTTGAACAGGTTGCCCAGGCAAGTGGTGGAGGACCTGTTTCTGGAAATATTCAGTGTCAGGCTGGATGGGGCTCTAAGCAGCCTGGTTGAGTTAAAGGTGTCCCTACTTCTGCAGGGAGTTGGACTGAATGACCTGTAAAGGTCCCTTCCAACTCAAAGCATTCCATGATTCTATGTTTCTGACAAAAATTATGCGTCAATTTTAGACTAGGTTGTGTGTGACTCTGAGCGGTTTCCTCGGAGTTTGTAAACTTGCTGGATTTTCAGTTTCATGGTTGTATGACCCTTCATAGCAGAGAACTCAAAATCCACTCTCAGGATCTTCCCTCAAAGGGCTGATAATTATCATAGAGTCTTAGAATCATTAAGGTTGGAAAAGGCCTCTGAGATCATCCAGTCCAACCGTCAGCCCAGCACCACTGTGCCTACTAATTATTACACACCATCTGAAATAAATGTAAAGCAGTGAAATAATTTTCTTACCTTTGTCTTTTTTTTTTTTTTTTGCAAGAGGTATTGGTAGATTTTTGTTGTATTTGTAGAGTTTTATTAGTGGGGGCTGATTTTTTTTTTTTTTTTTAAGTTAGCTGCTGAAATTAATCAGAGTTGGCCCACTAACCCTTTATTCTTTCCCTTCAGCAAGATAAGGTAAAACAAATTTGAAACTGAAAACTAATAGGTTTTAGAACATTAGCAGTAGTTATTCGTTTGACTGGAAAGAAATTTTGAGGTTAGTTGAATAGGCATGGCAGTTTTCTTTTATGAGTACCTACCTGTGCAGTCAAGCGACCTTCTGAGTTAATCTGTGAAAAGGTACTTGTACCTTGCTGATTTTCACAAGAAAGCAAGGAATAAGGTTGGATTACAAAAGGATTGCATTTAGTAATGTCAAAATGCAGAATAAAAGTAATAAATTTGCTGTAGTGTTTACAAGGCTCTTGTACCTATACTTATTAGTCTGAGTGGTCTGAATTTGTGAGGTTGTATATAATTGTTCATTCTTCTTGTTTCTACAAACCTGATCTTAAGTCTGAAGTTCAAACTTCAGTTGCATATCTAAAACTTTTGTATCTATCTCTAAAAATTGCCTGTGTTCTGGGAGTGTCGTTAGTGGTGCTGTATTGTTGATATATACAGATAGCTATGTTGCAGATAACCTTTTCATGGAATCATATTAATAACTGGTTCAGGTTTTTTCAATTCTTGATTTTTTTTCCTTAAAGCTAGCAAACAATTTTTTCTTTTTTTTTTTTCTTTTGTGGTTCTGTATTCATTTGGGATCTGTATCACTCCATGGAGGTAATGCAACAATAAAAAGCTCCCTGGTTTTGTTTGGTGTTATGGCTGTGTAGTGATGCATTTCTCTGTGCAGGGTTTTGGATATACACCCGTTTGTGCAATATTGCTGTTCTCTTCAGAGTACTCATTATCTTCTAGTGAAAAAATTGAAATGAGGGGGAATGAAAAAAGTACTGTGTTAGTTTTGTGCTTATTGGTTTAGTGATGGATACTTGGATTTCTTGCATCTGCAATTTTAAATAAGAGCCATTTTAACAGTAGGAGAGAGTGTAATGAACAAACTTGATTAGTTGCACTTCCTGATATTTATCTTTTAAATTGTAAGGTTTTTTTTTTTTCAAAATTACTATTCTGCTCTTGTATTTTTTTTTTTGGCCTTACATATGCTCTGAGCTGTAGCCTTTAACTGTGTGTGTGCCAACTGTTTGCTTTCTGTATCTCACATCATCTTACATTCTTTATCTCACACAGTAAAGCAAGTAAATCAGGCAAAGAGGAGAAAATGTTACTGAAGCAAGTGTGCTGTGTCCATGAAAGCAGCTGGAGCAAGTTAGTTGCCATTAAAATGTCTTGTCTTCTGGTTTGCTGCATTATTGCAATGGAGGTTTGCAGGGTAACCTTGTTTTGTGTTTGTAGTAACCCTTCAGCATTTGCTTATGGAATCATAGAATAGTTTGGGTTGGAATGGACCTTAAAGATTATCTAGTTCCAACCCCTCTGCCATGGACAGGAACATTGCGCTAGCTCAGGCTGCCCAAGGTGTCCAACCTGGCCTTGAACACCTCGAGGGATGGGACAGCCACAGGTTCCCTGGGCAACCTGTGCCAGTGCCTCCCCACTCTCAAAGTGAATAAATTCTTCCTTATGTCTAGTCTAAATCTGTCCCTCTCCAGTTTATAGCCATTGCTCCTAGTCCTATCACTACTAACCTTTATAAACAGTCTCTCCCCAGCTTTCTTGTAGCCCCCTTCAGGTACTGGAAGGTCTCCTTGGAGCCTTCTCTTCTCCAAGAGGTACACAATATTGGTGTTCAACAACCAAATGTATCCTAACATTGTTTAGGCTCAATGTAACATTGCTTGACTGGAAGTAGCTGGTTGATGGCTCTAGATCATTGTGAGACTTTGGTTGGTTTCCTTCACTTATGGGCTTGTTTCCCTTTACTATGTAGCCTTATATTGCAAACTTGTAAGCTTATTACTGGGATATGTAGCATGAGTTTTGTATAAGGAAGCAGCATGCAGGTTCTCCCGTTTTTAAATAGTTGGAATACTGGGAAACAAGATTTTCAACTTCTATTAATGCTTGGAGACTTTTCTAGAATGCTTTTGTAGTGAAATGCCTAGCCGTACTCAGCTGTCTAGACCTGCAGTTGCCAAAGGCTGCCTCTGCACATTTCTATAGTTCACACAATTTTAGTCATGATACCAGGTGAGATATAAAACTGTAAAAACAGAGGTGAACTGGTGTATCACTCAGACTGAAGATCAGGTTGGATGAGTAACATTTTTACGAGATGAGCATGCAAACTGATGTAGTATAGAAGTAGAACTGATATTCAAAACTGGAGTTACTCCATGTGGTGAATTGTGGGTCATGTCTCACCACTAGTGTGTAGGTAATGGGTATATGGAAACTTTTTTCTGGGAAAATTATAGCTGTGGGTGGGAAGATGGGAAACTTTTAGCAACACCTTGAGTAATTGCAAAGTATGTTGTTATGGGAAAGCTGGATCATTCTTTGCAGATCCTCTGTATGAGGATGTTTTAGGAAGGAGAGTAAAAATAAAGGGAAATAATTCATAGGATCATAGAATAGTTTGGGTTGGAAGGGACCTTGAAGATCATCTAGTTCCAAACCCCCTGCTATGGGCAGGGGCACGTCCCACTAGATCAAATTGCCCAAGGCCCCACCCAACCTTCCTCATCTAACTAAATTCTTAAGTGCCAATGTATGGCTTTATTATTTTCTTTTTAAAATCCTAACAGCTTGAATTGATGGATGCATTGAGAAAATTATATCCAGTAATGCTTTTGGAGAACACCATATTGGCAGACTGAATAAGGTTTTCTTATGGATTACTATTGCATAACAATGTAAATTGAGCCTTAACAACATGCTAAAGCACTAGTATGTATTAATGGGAATATTATACTAGTATTATGAATATATGAATACTAGTATTCATTAATGGGAGTAGTGTTTCCTGTTTTATTAAGCCACTTTTTACACTTACACTCATTGCACATGGATTTTACATATTATAAAAAATAGCAAAAGTGAAGGTGGCTTCTGAAAACAACTGTAGGTTACTATTCCTTTGTTTTCATAGCTGTTGACATAGAAAGCCTTAATACTAATAACAAATTGCCATTCTGTAGTTAATAAATATTGCTAGAGCTTTCAACAGAAGCCTGTATGGGTAAGAGTGGGTGAGGCATACCTGAATCTTCAGGCCATCAGTCTCTGAGATGAACATTAGAGGTCATGTTAATACTCAAGATGATCTTCTAACGTCAGGTATTATTTGTTCCAGCTACTTAATTCTATGTTTTTTTAAATATATATTTAAGCGCATTTTTTAAAGTTTGTCTAGAACTTTAAGTAAGTTGACAAAGATATCTTAAGGTTTATCTTAAGTATAAACATACATTGGCCAAAACATAAATATGTCATAAAATGATAAGAATTGGAAGGCCCTGTTTCCATTTGTGTTTGCAGCAGCGTGACTATAGTGTAGATGTTTCTCTTCTGTTGGATATGACTGATTCACTCAAAGGTTGTTACTGTGAGCTTCATTGTTTCATCCCTGATTTGGTGATGATGTAGTGTGCCTAATGGTTTGTATGCTTATCTTTGGTATGTAGGTTTGTGGGTTTTTTATTATTTTTTTACATAGATAGAAGTTTTTGAGTCTACTTTAAAAAAAAAACCAAAACACCAAACCCTTCCCCCTCCTCCCCCCACTCCAATACAGGTACAGCCCCCCCCCCCCCCATCATTATTGAACCGTTTCTCAATAGTAACTCATCTGTGTGGTATTTAAGTTGCTTGTGCCTTGTTTTCTTATTACCAGGCATTTTTATCCTAAAGGTGTATGATGAAACATTCCCAGGTGTTGATAGGGAAGTTCTAGTCAGCTTCTTGGGTGAGAAGCTCTTTAGGATGATTTGTCTGCTCACAGTAAATAAAACAAAACCATACAATGTTTACTGAAAATCAGGTTTTGAGGCTCATCTTGTAAAGGTTCTTTAAGCAGTTTTTTTTTTTAAATAATAAATTTTGACCCTCTTGGGAGGAAAACAGTCAATTTCTGTAGTATGGCCAGTCCTTGTTACTGAAAGTTGGTAATGACAGTGAAGCTTCTACAGAACTAGCTGAAGATCTTTGAGATTTTTCTCAAGTTGTAAAAATTGTGCTTTTCCTAGCTTTTATTGGGGTTTCTAATAAACCCCAATAATAACCCATCTACAAGAAGGGTCGCAGAGAGGACCCAGGAAACTACAGGCCTGTCAGTCTGACATCAGTGCCAGGGAAAGTCATGGAACAGGTGATCTTGAGTGCTATCATGAAGCACATGCAAGAGAACCGGGTGATCAGGCCCAGTCAACATGGGTTCACAAAAGGCAGGTCTTGCCAAACTAACCTGATCGCCTTCTATGACAAAGTGACTCGGCTGCTGGATGAGGGAAAGGCTGTGGATGTATCTTCCTGGACTTCAGTAAAGCCTTTGACACAGTTTCTCACAGCGTTCTGCTTGAGAAACTGTCAGCCTCTGGCCTGGACAGGCGCACACTCTCCTGGGTGGAAAACTGGTTGGATGGCCGGGCCCAGAGAGTGGTGGGAAATGGTGTGAAATCCAGCTGGAGGCCAGTGACAAGTGGGGTTCCCCAGGGCTCAGTGCTGGGTCCAGCCCTGTTCAATGTCTTCATCAATGATCTGGATGAAGGCATCGAGTGCACCCTTAGCAAGTTTGCGGACGACACTAAGCTGGGTGGAAGTGTTGATCTGCTGGAGGGTAGGGAGACTCTGCAAAGGGATCTGAACAGGCTGGTCTGCTGGGCAGAGTCCAATGGCATGAGGTTTAACAAGGCCAAATGCCGAGTCCTGCACTTGGGGCACAACAACCCTGTGCAGTGCTACAGACTAGGAGAAGTCTGTCTAGAAAGCTGCCTGGAGGAGAGGGACCTGCGGGTGTTGGTTGACAGCGACTGAACATGAGCCAGCAGTGTGCCCAGGTGGCCAAGAAGGCCAATGGCATCTTGGCTTGTATCAGAAACGGTGTGACCAGCAGGTCCAGGGAGGTTATTCTCCCTCTGTACTTGGCACTGGTGAGACCGCTCCTTGAACCCTGTGTTCAGTTCTGGGCCCCTCACCACAAGAAGGATGTTGAGGCTCTGGAGCGAGTCCAGAGAAGAGCAACAAAGGTGGTGAGGGGGCTGGAGAGCAGGTCTTATGAGGAACGGCTGAGAGAGCTGGGGTTGTTTAGCCTGGAGAAGAGGAGGCTGAGGGGAGACCTCATTGCTCTCTATAACTTCCTGAAAGGAGGTTGTAGAGAGGAGGGTGCTGGCCTCTTCTCCCAAGTGACAGGGGACAGGACAAGAGGGAATGGCCTCAAGCTCCGCCAGGGGAGGTTTAGGCTGGACATTAGGAAAAAATTTTTCACAGAAAGGGTCATTGGGCACTGGCAGAGGCTGCCCAGGGAGGTGGTTGAGTCCCCTTCCCTGGAGGTGTTTAAGGCACGGGTGGACGAGGTGCTTAGGGGCATGGTTTAGTGTTTGATAGGAGTGGTTGGCCTCGATGATCCGGTGGGTCTCTTCCAACCTGTTTATTCTATGATTCTATGATTCTTAACCTTTTTTGAAGAGTTGGCAAATATGCCCAGACCGTGTGTCCTGCCTGCTGTTCTCAATACAGTTTCTTGACGTTTCAGGACTGTAGAATGGGTTTTTAGGATCTAACATCATTCGGGCTGTGCTGCGTTTTATCTGTTCTCCAGAGGAGTTTTAAAGGAATTTTAGATTGAAGTTTAATCTCTTTGACTTCTCCTTGACCTGTTTCTCTAAAAAATTAGATCAGATTTAGCTGACACGGAGAGTTAATATGTGAATTAAATACTAGTTTAATGTGTTCATGGATACCTTGAACCACGGGGAAACCAGAAGTGTTTTGTATTAGTTGGGTGATAAGTATATACTTTCTATTAATCTTCAGGTGCAATGAGTCACATGAATATAACCCAGAGGGGAATTTCTGATATATAATCTGTGCTTACATTCAGAAGAGAAAGCATTGGTGTGTATTAGCAAGTTGAAAGGGGAAGCTACTTGAAATATAACACTTCCCATTTTTCAAGCTTAGTGAAGTTCTGCGGCATCACACTGTGTTGGCTTTCTCACCCTTTCTTCCCCTGTCTGGCTGCCTCTGTTTGTAACACTTTAGCAGGACACTTTATATCACTCTATGGAAAATGTCCCACAGTGTCTGACCTGCTGGATTTTGAGTTGGCTTTGTCTGTTACCAGAGTAACAGTGGTACAAATCAGAGTGGTAAAGAGTTGGATGAAGTGTGCCAAGAACACTGCGCTTTCTGTGTTCTTTATGCCGCTTTCTACATTGACACATTTCTATTTAAAGTAAAATAAAAAAGATACATTTGCTGGTTTTCCTTTTGTGTTGTGTTGTATCTGAGAGTGGTTTCTTCTTTTTTTTTTTTTTAAAATTGTAAATTCTTGTTCTTGCTATTGATTTCATTCTTAGGTAGAGACACTGTCCTTTGAGATTTTTAACCTGAAACAGGTTAAGTACCCACGTCTTGGTGGTATGAGGGTTAAAATTGCGGTGTGTCTCATCAGTAGATAGCAAGTATACTTGCTAACAGAGCACAAACTTTAAATGACTTGTAAGAGTGCAGTAGTGCACTCAGCATCTACTAAGTGTCATGGTAAGCATACTCTAGTGAGGCATTTAAAACTAGACCATCTGGTATCACTAGTGTTCTGGCAAAAGGAGTTAATCTGAATGTGGAGGTGGTTTAAATGTGTTGAGCAGTATTACGCTTCAGGACTTGAAGGGGCCGTTTTTTCTGTGTGCAAAGAAATAATGTGTTGCCATCTACACTACTGTCATTAACAGTTAAACTTCTCATTATGTGTGCATCAGACTAGTCTCTTGCCTTCTAAATATTATGCATACCCGTTGAAAATAGTATATGGTGCTCTGGTGATACCTGCTTGGCTGTGCTAATACTAAGGAAAAAGTATTTTCACCAAATAAGTTTTAAATAACTTATTACATTTTAGTGAATAAAATATTACCTCAGAAATACATGAGGTAATAAACATTACCTTTATGTCTTATTTGGACGCTAAATTTGACTCGGGTATCTATGAATGGGGAGGTGACAACTGCTGACTTTACTGCTGAAAAGATGCATTTTGTCCTCTTGCATATTGAAACACTGACACCATGCCTGGTACAGTTGAGGGAAGCTGTAAGATACAGCAGGACGTGGGCAGAAAAACAGCAGGTACAGATACTGAAAGACCCTATGTGGAATGTGTAAAATGAGCATCTTTTATGCCCTCTTAGGTCTTAGGACTTTTTCTTCTACTTTTCAAATAAATTGTATAGACTTTAGGAGAGACCTTGTAAGAAGAGGAAGAAGTCTATTGCTCTTTCTAGTCTTTGAAACAAGATGATGTATTTTCAAATTAGTGTTGCTATAGTCTTTCTTTATTAATCTTTCTTTACCAGAGACCTCTTTTGGGTAGGATTACTTTGTGTGTTGTTGTTCCACATTTGCATACATGCTCAAAATACGTTCCCAATGATGGTGCAGTTTGTGGATGCTTATTTAGGATCAGCACTTCCCCCCTTATTTTCTTTTTCTTTTTGGTTGATTTAATCTAATTTTAAAGTTAATAGAGAGGCTTATTTACTTATTAGAGTTTGAATGCTTTGCAGTCCATTTGCTATGTATCCTTCTTATTCCATGGAGCCCCATAGCTGCACAGCATGCAATATACATACCTATTCACGCTAAGAATTTGGTGTTTGGGATCTTAGTTGGAGATACGAGTCACTTCTTGTCAATATTTGTTTTTTTATGTGTGTCTGAGGAAAATGGGCAAACTCTGACAAAATTCTTTGTTAACATAGGACTGAGTATTGAGCACTTAAGACTCAATTATTATTTACATTTTTATCAATGCAAAAAGGCAACTGTTTTAAAGCTTTTAAAACTTTAGCTGACACATAGGGTATTTACTGCAGCTGTCATCACTTTTTGGGAACAGTCTGAAAGCCATGCTACCTTGTCTATTGGTGCTCTTAGTGATAAAATTAGAATGTTTGGTTTTATTCTTACTATCACAGTATTTATTATTAGAAGTGGAACTCTCTGGAAGTGTTTTTCACATGGGCATATTCAGATAGATGGTGATACAAAAGTGAGTCTTATCTCTGTTTGAAAGATGAGGAAACTGAAGCTTGCCAGCAATAACTGACTTTCATGGATTTTTTTTCCTCAATTTTATGCTTTAAGTCAGCAGGAAAACTAAGACTTGGTCCAAGCTCTATTCTCTGGATTGCAGTACCTGTTACTAGGAGGATCTGTTTCTGTTGCAGCCCCTCTGCACATAATGAGGCTTTTGCCAGAAAGGATAAGTGTTTGAATATGGAAAAAATTGTTGCATGAAATGTTATAAATTATTAAAATTACATGGAAGTCCTCTCCACTAGGTGTTTTAGTGGTTATTTGGAAGCATCTGTTGAAGCATATGGAAGTCATGATTTTAAGACGCCCTTAAATAGGATATGTATTCCACTTCTGTTGTGCAGAGTATGGTCTTTGAAAAAGATTAGTAGCCTCAGATCAGGACCCGCTCCCTCCTCCCTATCTAGCTCTGTGCTGTTTTACTAATTTTTGAAGGTCAAATAGATAAGGGCAACTGTCTTGCAGTTTTCCTGCGGCTTCAAAATGATAACAGTTTGGCACAATCTGATTAAAAAATAGGCTGTTAGAAAAAATTTGCTACTGCTGCTTTTGGCTGTCATCTTTAAATCTTTTTATAGGAAGCTGCTAGAAGTTAATGCTAAAGATAAAACCTTTTACTTGCAAATACACTACTAGCTCAGTGACCACTGAATATTCAAACGACAGTGATTCACTAATACATAGAACATACGTGTTGGCTGCATGTTGAGGTATGAATGTAAAGCCCTGGTGTATCAAGTGGAAAATGTTGAAACTGTGCCTGCCTTTACTGCTGCTATGTAATTTCCATATGTTGTGCTCTAAAGGAGTATAATAATCAGCTTTCATTCTTGAAATGATGGTTGGGCATTGAATTCATTAGACATTAAATAAATTGTATAATTTAAAAAAATTTCCTAACGTACTGAATGTTTTCAAAAGAATTCAGTTAAGTGAGACTTGTGAAATAGGAGAAACAATATACGAAGTGGTCCCGGGGAAATGCTAGTTGTAACTAGCAGAATTTTGGACATTAATCTTAGTACAGCCCTATCTCTGCCTCTTAACAGTGTGTTAATAACATCTAATGCCCTGCTGCTTGCACAATTGAAATCCTAGGGCTGTCTTACAGAAATGTTTCTACAGGGAAGTAACTCTGCAGTGCCTGTGGCCCTGATGGTTTCCATGGGAATGACTGTGAATCCTTGTACTGTGAAATATGTTATGAAACTTTGTATTGCAGAGCGATATGTTACACCAGTATGTGAACGGGGCAATAGAGAATTTAAATACACAAATGTGATGGTGCATTTTTACTTACATTGAGGCAGTATTTAAGTTTACTAATGGGTTGTGAACAGCCATGGAGATGGCTATCAACCTGAACTGTTGTGCAATCTTCAAACAAATGAAAGTGTAGTGGGACAAAAATCTGGAACAGATGGGTCTGTTTGATAAAAGCACTCCTTGATTAACATTTGATATTTTTCCATGATTCTGTGCTTTAATAAACTTTGTTTTTCTCCACTATTTAATGACTTTTTCCTTTGGTGCACTGCATTTTGTGTTTAACTTCTTCCGTTTGCAAGAACAAGCAGCTCACTTGGATGTTAGTAACTGAACGACTTAAACAGATGTTTCATGGTACCCACAAGACATTAGCTGATTAACATAAGTTCCTAGTAGAGTCCAGGAGAACCACAGCCTCCAACACAGTAATGTCCTATTCTCATGTTGTATTTGTACAGAAACGGACTTAGCGTTTGTACTATTCCAGTTCTTTAGGCTGAATTCAACCTGTTTATGTCAGTGGCATATTATTTATCATTTTATATTTCAGCTGTTTACCAGTTATAGTTCTATGTGTTAACGGATGGTTTGTTTCATGTTCTGTGTCTGATTTTATATAAAATCAGGGATTTTTTTCAAAAACAGAGTAGCTTTTTTAATGGGTTTTATAGCTTTTTAAATCCCCTACAGCTTTTGAAGTGTCCCAGTAATAGAATGAGTGAGGAGCTCACCCATATGACAGCAGGTGGATGTGTTTCCAGTAAAGGCAATGTATGTGTCCATCACTTGGCAGTGTCTGTACTGAGCATGGACTTGCACTGTGTGAACAACCACCTTTGGTGGGAGACTGTG
The DNA here is from genome assembly GCF_032191515.1 of Phaenicophaeus curvirostris. Lineage (NCBI taxonomy): Eukaryota > Metazoa > Chordata > Aves > Cuculiformes > Cuculidae > Phaenicophaeus > Phaenicophaeus curvirostris. Next base: position 83,902,403 of record NC_091394.1, on the reverse strand, counting down.
GCTAGTGGAAGGTGCAGGCAGGCTGTATCGCCCCTGTAGAGGCTGGCCCTGTTCTTATTAGACTGAGTTTCCCTCTAGAGCTTTCAAGTCACAGCACGTTGGAAGTAGTTCCTCTTAAGAAGAGAAATAACAGAACAACTGAAAGAGTGGATACTTGTGAAGTATTTTGTATGGGGCATTGTTTGCGTTTAACACTTTGTTTGTTAACACTTTGGTGTTTAAGCTTTGCATTCTGTTAACATCGAAGGTATTGCTGAGATCCACATCATCTGTGTAGCAGTTACAGAAAGTGAAAAAGGAACTGGATGTCTACTTTGAGATTCAGGATGAGCAAGGTGGAGGTTTTGCAGCCATGCCGCGAAGAGTGCCTATAGCCAGTTAATGTTCAGGAAGGAGTGATAAAATGCTACTCGGCCTGTCACTGAATTTAAGTTTTGTTTAGAGTCAGCCACTTTCTGAGATAAAGTGGCAAGGTATATTCTGTCTAGGATAATGCTATGTATGGATATCGCCTTCTTTGTACTGCTGGGGAGAAAAACCTCCACAGGACAGTGAGTTAGTTGGCTCTAAGCACTTTATGAGGCAGGAGGTACTACTAAAAATCCACAGGGATTTCTGTCATTACAGGGTGATAGGGTTCCTAACCCAAGTAGAAGTGACTGAAAATATTGATGTTAAATCAATAATCTGTTGTGATTTGTGTAGTTTTCTTCAGACTAACATACATATTGTGGAGCTGCACTCCTTTTTGAAGGTTACTGATGTTCCCTTTGGACTTCAGTCTTTTGAAAATGTGATGTTTGCAAACTAAACAGGTGATATGGCACCAACTGGTGTAGTAAGTCACCCAGGGAACAAAACCCTTCGAATGTTTTTCATATGCTTCCTATTACTTAGAAGTATTCAAATAGTACAGGAGCATGTAATGTTCTCCCCCTTACCTGCCTCCCTCCAAAAAAGCCCTGCAATTCAAGATGGAATATTCTCCATTCAATTTAACAGGGATTTCCAAAATGGTTTGGTATGGAAGACCTACATGAGACAAAACCAACAGAATCTTATGATTGAAACAGGTGATCTTGAGTGCTATCATGAAGCACATGCAAGAGAACTGGGTGATCAGGCCAAGTCAACATGGGTTCATGAAAGGCAGGTCTTGCCAAACTAACCTGATCGCCTTCTATGACAAAGTGACTCGGCTGCTGGATGAGGGAAAGGCTGTGGATGTATCTTCCTGGACTTCAGTAAAGCCTTTGACACAGTTTCTCACAGCGTTCTGCTTGAGAAACTGTCAGCCTCTGGCCTGGACAGGCGCACACTCTCCTGGGTGGAAAACTGGTTGGCTGGCCGGGCCCAGAGAGTGGTGGGAAATGGTGTGAAATCCAGCTGGAGGCCAGTGACAAGTGGGGTTCCCCAGGGCTCAGTGCTGGGTCCAGCCCTGTTCAATGTCTTCATCAATGACCTGGATGAAGGCACTGAGTGCACCCTTAGCAAGTTTGCGGACGACACTAAGCTGGGTGGAAGTGTTGATCTGCTGGAGGGTAGGGAGACTCTGCAAAGGGATCTGAACAGGCTGGACCGCTGGGCTGAGTCCAATGGCATGAGGTTTAACAAGGCCAAATGCCGGGTCCCGCACTTGGGGCACAACAACCCTGTGCAGTGCTACAGACTAGGAGAAGTCTGTCTAGAAAGCTGCCTGGAGGAGAGGGACCTGGGGGTGTTGGTTGACAGCCGACTGAACATGGGCCAGCAGTGTGCCCAGGTGGCCAAGAAGGCCAATGGCATCTTGGCTTGTATCAGAAACGGTGTGACCAGCAGGTCCAGGGAGGTTATTCTCCCTCTGTACTCGGCACTGGTGAGACCGCTCCTCGAATCCTGTGTTCAGTTCTTGGCCCCTCACCACAAGAAGGATGTTGAGGCTCTGGAGCGAGTCCAGAGAAGGGCAACAAAGGTGGTGAGGGGGCTGGAGAGCAGGTCTTATGAGGAACAGCTGAGAGAGCTGGGGTTGTTTAGCCTGGAGAAGAGGAGGCTGAGGGGAGACCTCATTGCTCTCTATAACTTCCTGAAAGGAGGTTGTAGAGAGGAGGGTGCTGGCCTCTTCTCCCAAGTGACAGGGGACAGGACAAGAGGGAATGGCCTCAAGCTCCGCCAGGGGAGGTTTAGGCTGGACATTAGGAAAAAATTTTTCACAGAAAGGGTCATTGGGCACTGGCAGAGGCTGCCCAGGGAGGTGGTTGATTCACCTTCCCTGGAGGTGTTTAAGGCACGCGTGGACGAGGTGCTAAGGGGCATGGTTTAGTGTTTGATAGGAGTGGTTGGCCTCGATGATCCGGTGAGTCTCTTCCAACCTGGTTATTCTATGATTCTATGATTCTATAGCTTCTGTCTGAAAATATATATATATATAGTATCCCCTGCTTGAGGACCACCTCAGATCAACGTGCGTTGTTCATAATAGCTGAGTTTAGGCTCAGCTCCAGAAAACTTCCACTCTCAAGTCAAAAAGAGATTTTGATATTGGCACCTGATTGAGATGGTATGAAATGGCATGCGTTAGTCTGTTATGCCTCCTATATAATGTTTTTAAGCTCCAAATTTCTGTCAAGTTCAGAAATAAGATTTGAACATCTGGTGTTTATTAGCTGTTGAGTGACATAAAATGTAAGCTTACTATTCCAAGAACTGTATTTTCAAGGGCTTTGTAAATGTTGATATTGTGGCTTTAGCAAGTCAAGATAAAGGTAATACATTGTGGGGTGTTAGAGGCTGCCTGTCCAAAGGATGTCTACTGTACTTGCTAGGCAGAACAGTGAGGGCTAAGACTTGTTTCTGAACTTGCTATTTAGAAACAACATTTTTGAATGTTACCTTGGTTTTCAGGTCTAGTCAGTGTTGTCCTTTTGGCCTCAGTTTTTGTATAGTATGTTCAGATTAAGTATCTTTCTAATTATTTGTCAGGGAATTAAAATACCTTTTTTTGGCCACCAGTCATAGTCAGGATTGAAGATATCTGTCAAAACAATTACTTAAAGATGTTGAAGGTCTTAAAGGAAAACAATACTTTTTTTTACTGAGATAAAATGGTTTTAACAGTTCTAAGAGCTTTTATTCCAGAGTGAAGTGTGAGAAAGGAAAGTATGCATGTTTAGACACTGATCATGTCAGGAACGGTCAAATATCAGCACTGCTGAGTAGGACAATCTAGAAAAGCTCTGCAGATGATTTAGAATATGCATTTAAATGGATTCAGGGTTTGGTTGTCCATAGAAATTGTCATATTGCTCAAGGTTAGTATAACCTGGAAAATTCAGTTTCAGCTCTAATGTACAGTTCACCTTGTGGCATGGCTTTGTGGTGTTCACATCCAACACCGAGCAGACTGGAGTATCAACCTGTTGCTTTTGCTCTTTCAGTGCAGTATCTGTCAGGCAGTACTTTCTAGTACATGTTTCTGTGGACTGCACCGATTAAGTTGGAATTTTCTATGTGTATTTCTATGTGTATCTGTAAACATCTGTCTCCTTAATCATCTGGAGGAGAGGGTTATGTGTGTTAGACATATGTTTTCTTGCTCTTAACTGTTGCAGTGGTAACTTTAATTTACTTCAGCGTTCCTTTTCCCCTGGCAGGAAAGTTGAGAGACTTTGTTACTGTCTTATCAAGTGGTGATATAGCCAGGAGACAGATCAGCTCAAGGCAAGATTTTATTTGGTCAGCTTCCAGAACTTGTCTTTTGTAAGTGTAGGATTACTGTTTATCTGTAGTGTATATATATAAAAACAACACCAAATCAATTAAACATCCCCCCACAAAAAAAAAATAACACACACACAACCCCCAAGCCAAAAACCCAACAAAATGTTAACATGGCCCATCTTTCACTATATCTTGCTGCGAGTTTTCTCTTTTGGAATCTTTTTTTTTTTTTTTAGACTTTCAGTCTTTCTTTAAAAACAAGCCATGCCATGCCTACCTGAGGATTTCAGAATTGTTTGATTAAATTTCATTTTTACATAGGTAACTGCTTGAGTTTCAGCAGAAGACAGCTGTAGGTTTGCTTTTGGTGTAGTTGAGCTGGGGAAGCAGTCAGGGCCACTAAATCAGTATCAAATTTGATGTGTGAAATTTAGTATGTCCTTTTGGATATTATTGTACAGATTTAATTAACTCCATTTTACAAGAGGTGCCATATATGCATTTTATTTGTATCAGGTAGGTGTCATGATTCTAGGCTTCCTTGAATTTAGCACAATTCAAAGTTGGTTGCATGAGTTGTTAGCCACAATGGTTGAGATCTATCAATTTACAAAACTATATTGTTGTCTCTTGAACTTTGTCTGTTAGGAGTTTTAAGTGAAGTTGCTTATACTGTAATGTTTAAATGTAGAAGTTCATGGTTTGAGTTTTAAGAGGTTGTATGGGGAAGGTTCCATATGTGATACACATGTATTCAAAATATATTGGACTCCATTAGTGATAG